>NC_088809.1:19621566-19926066 GCF_011386835.1 Chrysemys picta bellii
AAATCAGCCGCTCGCAGCCATGTCCTGCTGCGTGTGTTGCTAATTCCCTCCAGCCACCTGCTTTCCCCACTATACCAAAGGGACCAGAGTTGTACTGAACACGGGAAGAGTCTCCACCGGCTCAGATTTACCTCCCAGCGACTCTGAAACTTACCAACCTGCCCAAATCTCTCTAATTGCGGAAACATCGCTTGGATCCCCACCACCAGGTGTCCTACCTGTCCCCATGCATTTGAATCTGTCGAGGTGACATGAGAATACATCTCCCACGCACAGCCGCAGTGCAGCCATCTGTATTTTGTCATGTTTTACCCAGCGGCCATTGGTACGGTCAGCCCTCCTGAAAGGCTGTATAATGTTATTTGTATGAGTATCATCGAATCGTTTCACAGACGGATGAAATCACCCTCCCGGCTACGTGGCTTTCCCAGGTAATCTGTCCTCCAACAGCAAAAGTGGGGCGAGCTTTGACTTGAATCCCGATGAGACTCCTGGAGTCAGATCCACTAAGGCCCTGATTCAGAGAAGCACGTGCTTAAGTGTTTTGCTGAATAGGGAGGAGATTCCTAAAGCGTCGTGCCCACTGGCGTAGATCCTGACTCCTTGGACGCCCGAGGTCCTGCAGAAAGGGTAGATGTTTCTATTGCCACCTCAGCTCAGATTTCCCCCCTTTCACGGGGAGAGGAGGTGTTAAACCAGGGACAAGCGCTCTGGCCGGGCGCTGAGCAAGCAGCGCCTGCTCCTTTTGGGGCTGCCCTAGTCTAGTGCTGGCTGCTTTGCACCTGGGGCCCGGGGCCCGGGGCCCAAGCCAGCTGGGCCATCGGGCAGACGTTCCAGCTTGTACAAAACCTGCACAGACCAGCCCTTGGTGTTACCTTCCAGGACTGATAAACCAACAGGAGAACATGGCGGTTGTAAGGCCAGAAGGGATCATTAGCTCACCCCGTCTGACCTCCCGCACGCCACAGGCCACAGAACATTAGCTAGTTAGTCCCGTATGGAGCCCCAAATCTGCATCAATGCGACTCCACCGCGGTTCAGGGGCAGGGCTCAGGTTCAGACCAGTTCTCCCTTTTCATACCCCTCTGGGGCCCAGGCTGGCTCCGAGCTGGACCAGTTTCACTTCTGGAAGAGGGCACGAGGCTGAGATCGGGGCTAGCTCAGTTGGGGAGAGGGCTGGCGACTGGGTGCATCTCACCCGGCTCGGCATTGGGCCTAACAATGCTGCCGCCCACCTAGAGCCCAGATCCCTTTGGTTTTCCGCCATCATTTCACGCCGCTGCTCAGAGACGCGTGGTATTTTTCTGAAACAAACGCTTCCCCCGTTGCCTCCCACAATGGAAACCAGGTGCGGTCAGCAATTATTCCACCAGCCTGCGAGACACTAGGCTCTTTAGCAGGGTCTCCTAGCCTGTCCGTGGAGATGAGGCTCATCAGACAAGGAAACATGACAAATATATTTGCTCTGTCTCCCCGCACTCCCTTCAGCACTGGGGTATCAGCTCTGGGACTGGCGAACAGAACCGTACATACGGCTGGAGTCCGACAGTCGGCATCTGTATATAAATGCATGAGCCCCTCACTAGCCAGGAGCCGCTACTTCTACAGAAATCCCACTGTAACCTCATTGATTTCCACCTGTTTCAATTCTGAGGCTTTCATAACGCCGCGAAACTCCACAGCCAACTCCCGCTCGTCATCTCTGTCGTCTGCAGCTCCGAGCACTTGAAAAACACCCCCTTGGATGCCGTCCGGCTCCACACGGCCTGTGTGTGTCAAATAAGGGGAGTTTGACAGGGAGAGAGAGGCTGGTGCGTGAGCACAAGGTGGCAGTGTAGACCACCGGGACATCAGATGTCAGAGCTGCGCTGACAAAAGGGAGTTCCACTGCTCAGGGGGCTACAGTGGATGGGACGGAGTCGGGAGATGTGGGTTCTATTCCCAACTCCGTCACTGGCCTGCTGGGTGTCCTTGGTCCTGTCACCTCCAATCTCCGGGCCTCAGTTTCCACTTCGTCTGTCTCTTCAGTTTAGAGCATAAGCTCTTCAGGGTGGAGACTGTGTCCGTCCAGCACCCAACACTCAGCTGAGGCCTCCAAGTTCTACTGAAAGGAAGGATAATTTGCTTCCCAAGGCAGCAGCGTCCTTGTGCTGAAGGAGAGAATGGCGTAACCCAGGGAAGAGTGTTAGGCCCTGTCTAATGTGGGCATATTTGCAGCAGTGCATACCCCATGGGTGAGATGGGGTAGTTTGCCCCATTGTAGCTTCATCAGTCCAAATACCTCCAGGCCCTGACAGAGAACGCGGGGCCAAATCCTAAAGATTTGCTGAGCATCCACAGCTCCCCTTCGCATCAGCGGGGGATGCGGATGCTCATGATTTGGCCCATTATGCTCAGAACATCATGAGCGAGTGACACCCCCAAAGTGCGACTGGTCTAGAGAGCCCCCCAACCAGGTTCAGTGCAGCGAGCTAAAGGAGCCCTTGAGAACCACGCTCTTAGGCATCATCCAGGACTTTTCTTTTGCGGGGGAGGGGAGAGACCAACCTGTTCCTAGAGCACCCCAAAATTCACACGGCTGGTGAAACTGGCGAGGGAGACTGATTTGTCCTTGCCTCATATTTATGACCCTGCCTCACAATGCTGGTGAATTTTCTCTCTCACACACACACACACACACACACACACACTTTTTGCCCCCACGTTTTTATGGAATGGTGAGAAACTCAGCAAGGAGGGAATCCACCCGACCTGGAACTGAAAGAAAACATCCAGAAGACTGGAAAAGGGCAAATATAGTGCCCATCTATAAAAAGGGAAATAAAAACAACCCAGGTAACTACAGACCAGTTAGTTTAACTTCTGTGCCAGGGAAGATAATGGAGCAAGTAATTAAGGAAATCATCTGCAAACACTTGGAAGGTGGTAAGGTGATAGGGAACAGCCAGCATGGATTTGTGAAGAACAAATCATGTCAAACCAATCTGATAGCTTTCTTTGATAGAATAACGAGCCTTGTGGATAAGGGTGAAGCGGTGGATGTGGTATACCTAGACTTTAGTAAGGCATTTGATACGGTCTCGCATGATATTCTTATCGATAAACTAGGCAAATACAAATTAGATGGGGCTACTATAAGGTGGGTGCATAACTGGCTGGATAACCGTACTCAGAGAGTTGTTATTAATGGTTCCCAATCCTGCTGGAAAGGCGTAACGAGTGGGGTTCCGCAGGGGTCTGTTTTGGGACCGGCTCTGTTCAATATCTTCATCAACGACTTAGATATTGGCATAGAAAGTACGCTTATTAAGTTTGCGGATGATACCAAACTGGGAGGGATTGCAACTACTTTGGAGGACAGGGTCATAATTCAAAATGATCTGGACAAATTGGAGAAATGGTCTGAGTTAAACAGGATGAAGTTTAACAAAGACAAATGCAAAGTGCTCCACTTAGGAAGGAAAAATCAATTTCACACATACAGAATGGGAAAAGACTGTCTAGGAAGGAGTACGGCAGAAAGGGATCTAGGGGTTATAGTGGACCACAAGCTAAATATGAGTCAACAGTGTGATGCTGTTGCAAAAAAAGCAAACATGATTCTGGGATGCATTAGCAGGTGTGTTGTGAGCAAGACACGAGAAGTCATTCTTCCGCTCTACTCTGCTCTGGTTAGGCCTCAGCTGGAGTATTGTGTCCAGTTCTGGGCGCCGCATTTTAAAAAAGATGTGGAGAAATTGGAAAGGGTCCAAAGAAGAGCAACAAGAATGATTAAAGGTCTTGAGAACATGACCTATGAAGGAAGGCTGAAAGAACTGGGTTTGTTTAGTTTGGAGAAGAGAAGACTGAGAGGGGACATGATAGCAGTTTTCAGGTATCTAAAAGGGTGTCATGAGGAGGAGGGAGAGAACTTGTTCACCTTAGCCTCTAAGGATAGAACCAGAAACAATGGGTTTAAACTGCAGCAAGGGAGGTCTAGGTTGGACATTAGGAAAAAGTTCCTAACTGTCAGGGTGGTTAAACACTGGAACAAATTGCCTAGGGAGGTTGTGGAATCTCCGTCTCTGGAGATATTTAAGAGTAGGTTAGATAAATGTCTATCAGGGATGGTCTAGACAGTATTTGGTCCTGCCATGCGGGCAGGGGACTGGACTCGATGACCTCTCGAGGTCCCTTCCAGTCCTATAATCTATGATTCTATGATCACCTGGATCCTTACGGAACCCAGTTTCTGGCTTTGCCCAGCTCAGTAACCGGCCTGTAAACAATGCTGGGAAAAGGGGGCTGCTTGGGAAATCTAAGTAACCGAAGGCTTGAACTTTAAACGCCCATCCAGGAGCCCTCATTGAATCAGCGGGAGCAGGATCTGGCCTGAAACGGGGGTGGGGGAGCAGTTAGTTAGGGGTAGCTCAGCGGCAGGGATAAATCAGAGGAAGCGTAAATGGGTAATCGCAATCCCTCTGCTCTCCTCAGCGCGGGGCCTGCCTCCTAGCGGTGCCAGCTACCCCAAAGGGGGCAAGGAGCAGGCAGGGTGATTGCACGGCCCATCGGACGGCCTAGGGGCACAACGCCTCCCAGTGCTCTCCCTGGGGTGGCGCAGCTCGGCGCCCTTCCCAGCACAATGGTGTCCCTAATCCACCAAGCGGCGCAATAGCTGCACCCTTCCAACAATCCCGATCCCCCAGTAGCCGTGGGCGAGCGGAGAGACGCTTAGCTCTGGAGCAGCCAGCCAACCCCACTAAAGAGCCTGCCTCCTGCACCGCAGAAAGCAGGGCCGTCTCTCCCACAGCCCAGCAAGGCCCTGGCGCAGAGACACTGGGAGAGGCCCCATCTCAATAAGAGTCCCTCAGAGCCTGTGGGACATCCCCGGATTTCCCTCTGCAATGGGCTGCCCCGCGCAGTCACTTGTCTCCTGACAACTCTGCCTTCCCAGCCTCGTCTGATTACTTAATTACAAGGCTTTGTTTTTATTGCACTGCTATCAGCTGGCAGCCTCTGCAGCCGCAGAGACCAAGGAGGGCAGGCAGCTGTATTTATTGTCGGTCCGTTATCTGAACGCGCTGCGCTCTCAAAATGAAATGGGAAATGCCCTGAAGATCTGTTACACCACAAGCCCGCCCACAGGATTTCATGCTAACTCATTACAACTCCTCCTTCATTACACACGCTGCATACCACACACACACACACACACACACACACACACACACACACACACACCCTGCCCCGCTGCATTTGCTGGGTTTCTTTACGCCGGATGCAGAGGGGCTGGATCTAGGCAGCAGCACGGGCCAAAATTCAGAATTTCCATGTGGGAGAAGGCCAGAAAAATCCATCAGATCATCTGGTCTGACCTCCTGTATGTTACAGGCCACTCAGCCCAGCCCGGATAGGCCTGCATTTCAACCCATAGCCTATATTTAGGCATGGAAGGATTCGATGGTTATCAGTAACTGTCGGTAAATGTCAATTTCACCCTACACACACAAACCCAGGACAAAACAGTTCCATCCAGAATCATCGCAATTTACAAAGGAAAGAAAAATGCGGCTTGAGAACGTATCCCGCTTTGATTTAAGGATATTTACTTTGTCTATTTTGACAGGTGATGTTAACAAATTTACATTTTAATGGTCATAAAGCGTCAGCTTTCGGAATCTTAACGTCTACTGTCATTAACACGTCTCTCCGCCCCCCAGCGTCTGATCCCCCATAAGTTCCTGCAACTGGGAAAATTGAAAGTGATAAAAAGAAAAATAAGTGCTTAAAATAAACATTGATATTATTCGTTTAAATAAAAAGGTAAATAAAAATCAAATCATGTCAAGTCTCCCTACAGTGAACTAACGTATTAGAGCCGCCCAGAGACTAAACTGTTGTGTGCCACAGGCGGAGAATAGAGGGATGTTTTGACTTTTATGTATATTATAAAGAGCCAGACAGATGCCCAGTGGGGTTTCAAAAGCCCCGTGGCACCTAACTCCCATTAAAATCTTTTGAAAATAGGGCATAGGCTCCTAAGTCACTTAGGAGTTTTTGAAAATCTTACTCTAAGTGACTTGCGTACAGGAATCGCTGGCCAAGCCCCCAACTGAATCCATATTCCTCACCTTATTGTTCAAAACGCTTCAACGGTTTCCTGTGAAATTTGAGCTCGAGGTGTACTCATGAAATTGCCAAATTGGCATTTTCTGTTGCAAAGTTTCTGACCAAGAAGGGGGCGGGGTGTTTGTGCGTTCTCTGCACTGGATGGGGATTCAGGAGATAGGGATTCAGTTTGGGACTTGGCCAAAGATTCCTCTGTGACCCTGGGCGAATCACTTGGGTGCGCTTGAAAATTTGACCCCCAGGTTGAGGAGCCTAAGTCCCATTTTCAAAAGATTTCAAGGGGAGTTAGGTGCCTCCAGAGGAGGGGTTTGAATATCTCACTAAGAGCCTATCTGCATCTTTAGGCACCTAAATACCTTTAAAAATCCGGCCCCCAGGAGGCTAAGTCCCATTGACTTTCAATGAGTCTTCGGTTCATTTTTGAAAATGGCACTTAGGCTTCTCGGCCATTTCAAGGCTTTTGAAAATGTTCTTAGTTAACTTTTCCATTGGTAAAATGGGGTTAGTAGCACTTCCTTTCTCCCACCCGGCACCCGCCTTGTCTTTTTAGACTGCAAGCTCTGCAGGGCAGAGATTGTTTCTCACGAGGTTTACGTACAGCACCTAACGCCGTGGGGCCCCAGTCTGAGCTGAGGCCTCTGCTTACTGCTGGAATACAAATAACAACAAGCCAGGGACTAGGATTCAAGAGATGTGGAATGTGGTCCTGGCCCTGACTCACTGTGGCACCTTGGCCTGGTCGCTTCCCCTCTCTTAGCCTCCATTATCTCATCAGTAAAATGGGAACAACTCAGATTCTGAAGCCGGACAGGACCACTGTGATCTGTGATCATCTAGTCTGGCCTCCTGCAAAACACAGGCCTTCGGACTTCCCTGAATTAATTCCCATGTCAAGCATAAGGCTACTTTGGTAACGTGCTTTGAAATCTGATTATGAAATATTGATGAAACTCCATAGTACCGTGTTCTACTTTGCATAGATTTCTTAAAAAATAATAGCGCCCCTGCCCAAAGAAATTTAGAATATTATGTTATTATTTACCACAAACAGCGAGAGAACAGGACATGGAGATTTAGAGCAGTACAATAATTCTGATTATATTTCCATTATATTTTTCATACTAGCTAGGTAGATGGGGACATACGGGGATCACCAGATAGATAGATGGAAGGGGAAACATAGGGATAGCTTGCTATCTCGGGACACATAGGGATAGAGAGAGAGAGAGAGACTGAAAAACAGATGCAAATCACTTTAGAAACTGTTCCCTGATATGAGTAATCTGAACAGTATAAAACTACCCTTCGCCTTCCCTTCCAGTAATGGTTGAGTATGGCGGCTGCATTATCAGAAGGCAGTTTGGGGGAGACATGAGCGCTTTGGTGGAGTACTCTGGTAGGCGCGATGAGTAACACTCCAAGAGCTGAAGGAATTTCTAATGTGGCTTGGGGGAGGGGATTGGGGCCTAACTGTCAAAGCCAGGTTGGGGATTTTTCCAGAGAGGGTTTGAGGAAACGTAGGAGAAAACTGCAAGGTTCTGGCCAAAGGACATTGTGCAGGCACCACAGATCTGATGGGGCATTTCGGTGTATTTCATCCAGATGTTGGCGTTTGTGATTCAGGAGCAGTTCTGCCAAACGGGTGTCCCAGAGCAGTTGTGGGGCTAGCACTGTCGGTTGCAAGAGCATACGTCCTCAAGCACTGGACTGGCGGTGTCAGACTAGATTATGCATATCTCTGGTTACGGGGCAGCATTTATCCACTCAGCAGTCAGCCAGAGACAGCTAGGAAGACCCTTCCTGCAGGATCAATGTGATAACCATTAGGTGGCAAATCTGCGCCGTTGTTTATTTTAATGCTGGTGGGCAGCTCTGCGCAGGGGCTCGTGTGCATGAACGCAGCACTGCTTTGATTGCTCAGACGCCACGGTGGCCAACTCTGGATACCGGAGGTGTTGGGTAATTGAGCGACGGTTCAATGCAATTCACAGGCGTGGGCAGGCGTTTCAGATCAGAGGGAATCTGGGTTAAATTAGGCTCAGATCACTGAGGCTGTGCGGGGCTGGTTTAGGTTTATATATAAAGTATCAGGGAGACGTCTGTTTTCTGCAAAACTCTGTTCATTTTGTTACCACATCTTCCCATTCACCCCGTCCCCATTTGTCTGATCATATACTTCATCCTGCGCGCAGGGGGCGGGATTAGATGACCCCTTGAGGTCCCTTCCAGCCCAACATTTCTGACCCCTTGCCAGCAAGCTTCCCTGGGCAAGGACTGTCTTCTGTGCGATTTGTCTGTGCAGCACCCAGCAAGCGGGGCCCCATCCTTGACTGGGGATCACAGATGGAACCGTTGTCACCACTGCCTGAAACTTTCCAGCTGCTGTTCTGCAGTGGGTCAGAACAGATGATCAGAATGGTCCCTTCCGGCCTTGAAATCTCTGGCTCTAGGGAGTTTGATGAGATGAGGGGCAGCATCAGTTAGAATAGCCAAGGGTCGCTCTAAGTTGCAGTCGTCCCCCAGGAGCTGCCAATGGGACTCTGGCGATACCCCTCTCACACTAGCTTGCCCCATGTGCCAAGGTTTACAATGGCAGCTGGCAATGTAGGGGCGCTTCTGGTTGGCATATGCAGTGCCTCCACTTGGGGGAATTCTACCCTGGGCTTTAGCAGTGGAGGGGAGAATTTCTCCCTAGAGCGGGTCAGGAATTTTCAGACTAAACATTTTTTCGTTGGGGGATGCCGGTTGGTTGAAACTGTTCGTGGGCAAGGATCAGTTTTGACAAATAGACTCCTAGACTTTAAGGTCAGGAGGGACCATCATGATGATCGAGTCTGACCCTCCTGCACGTTGCAGGCCACCGATCCTCACCCACCCACTCCTATGACAGACCCCGAACCTCCGGCTGGGTTACTGAATCCTCAAATCAAGTTCCAGAGAACTCACCATTTATACTAGTTTAAATCAGCAAGTGACCCAAACCCCACGCTGCAGGGGAAGGTGAAAACCCCCCAGGGTCTCTGCCAATCTGACCAGGGGGAAAATTCCTTCCCGACCCCAAATATGGTGATCAGTTAGACCCTGAGCATGTGGGCAAGAGCCACCAGCCAGACACCTGGGAAAGAATTCTCTGTCGTGACTCAAAGCCTCCCCATCTAGTGTCCCATCACTAGCCATTGGAGATATTTGCTGCCAGCGGTCACAGGTTGGGATGTAGCCAGTCTCATACCATCCCCTCCATAAATGCATCAATTCAAAAATGTTTTTTTTTTAAAAGGGAAACATTCTGAAATGGTTGAAACATTTTGACCTTTTTTTAAACAAAAAGTTTCATTTTTCAGTTGGACACGACTTTTTGGTTCGAAATTTTAGGGAATGAATACTTTCTGAAAAGTTTAAAAACCATTTTGAAGGTTCGAAATCAGAACAAAATATTTTGACGTTACCAAGACCAGCTGATTTGACTGACCCGATGCAGAGTTTATTTCAGGGTACCAGTGCCTGAAAAATGTTGAGATTTTGATGTTTCATTGTGATTCAGGATGGGGAAATATTTCAAAATCGCAAAAACTCTCGTGGGATGGAACCACCATTTCCCCAGCCAGTTCTGTCCCTCCATTGCTTTTAGAAATGCACCTCCAATCCAAGCCCCCGGCCCCCAGCCCCATTCCCTTCCACCCAGGCACTGCACCTTTTCTGACTCCCAGAGGCATTTCTGATTCAATTTGTTTCACCAGAACTCAAATCCAGTGTCACTGAAAACCCTCGCTGCAGCCCTGGAAAGCGGCAGTCAGGGATGCCCTAGGCTGAAGTCATATTTCTCTCCAGCCTTGGGAGAGGACAGCAGAGCCATTCCTTATTCAAAACTTCAGATAATCTACTCGAATGAAAAAACAGATCGATAGGAGAATAAATCTGCTCAAAGGGGATATTTACTGCTGAGGCACCGCCTGGATTTGAGATGCAGCAAGGCCGTGATGGGGGCAAAACAGTGTTAAGTGAGATGTATAGAAGAGCGCAACTCTATGGCGCAACGCAGCGCAGGGTCATGAGACATTGTGGGGGATGGGTGACCCGGTGAGGAATGAAGTGTTGATAGGTTATCATCATTCGTCACCTTATAGTACCAACTCGATACCCCTAAACAAGCGCAGCTCCCTGCAGCGCTAGGTGCTGTACGTATACATTGAAACACTCCCTGCCCCAAAGAATTTACACTCTCAGTTAACACCGGGAAGATTATTACCCCCTCTTTACAGACGGGAACTGCGAGACTAAGCGACATGCCTGAGGTCACACAAGGAGTTCGTGAGCTGGCGTGACCCTACATCTCCAGAGGCCCAGGCTCGCACTTCGACCACAAGCCCACCTTTCTCCATTCCTGCTACGGGCTGGGTTCTGATCAGTGTTTTACAAGGGACAGGGCAGACAGGCCTCTCCAGAAACCTGGGGTGAAATCCAGGCCCCACTGATGTCAGGGGCTAAACTTCACTTGACTTCAGTGCAGCCAGGATTTCACTCCTAGTGCGGCAGCTGCAACGAATCAACTGTCAGCAGATGGCTGGTTGGAGAGGAGGCCACAGGACAGCGGGAGGCGGGGACACAACAGGGGGCAGAGAGGAGACCCGTGCAGGTAGACACGATCATGAGCCCGATCAGCTGTTCTCATGGTGAGTGGCTCATCCCTGTGTCCCCAACTCTGAGCACACCCCGAGGAACCACCCTAGTAAGACGCACACCCGTCCTACGACCGCCCAGGCCCAGGCTCACCTCTCAGAGGCCACGGTCCATCGGCCACTGCACGGCTCCAGTCCTAGCAGCTCAGTTCGGGACCTTCTTGCCCGCAGCAAACTTTTCCTATGAGAGCCCGACTGGTCCAGGACTGCTGGCTTCACTGCCTGGGAGAAAGACAGAGAGGAGAACCCTGTTAATCCCAAAGCGGCTGGAATTTTCCCTTTCCCCCACCCATCGCCCTCCAACTGCCCGTTCTCCATGTCAGCGGCCAGCCCTTCCCCCAGTGCAGCCACCTGCCAATGATTAGAAGGTAGAAGCAAGGCCCGTGTGATGCTCAGGGATCACTCCGTGCTGAAGGCACTTGCCAGAGATCTGCTTTATTCTGCGTCCACTTACATCCAGCTGTGCCTAACAACCAGAGCCTCAAGGCATCTCTGGCTGGGAAGCTCAGCCCTTAAAGCTCCAGTTCCCCCATAGCACAGCCTGGAAGCCAACATCCCATTGCAGCTTCTGGAAGGAAAGGCCATGAGATAGCAATATAGAGCATCACCCCATTGCTGCCCAGTTACAAGTAATCCTCATCTTCCAGACTGGGGATCAGACCCTCCCCTCCCTTCCACCCTGCCCCAGAGGAGGAGAACGTTCTTAGTTGTCAGTTTCACAGTGGGTTAAACGTGTTTTGAATCCCAAGCAGCAGCATTAATCATAGCAGGTGATTTCCACCCCAGCTATAACAATGTCGGATGTCTTGTTCACTAGCCCAGCCTTGTCTTCTTACCAGGTGTCTGTGTTGCAAACGGGCCTTCCTGAACCAAGATCAGCTGTTTTTCTCCAAAGCCAAATTTATCATCTGAAAATTGCACGGATTAATTTTTAGTGTGGGAGGCCAAAGTTCTACCACATGCAGGGGTGTGCGTGTGTCCCGGGAAATGGATCTATTGAGAAGTCCGAACGAGCCGCAGAGTCTGTTTATCATAGCCCATGGGCAGCCATTAAACCACAGGTTCTGTTTGCACCTCTGGTCTGTTTATTTTGGGCTAGCTTGGGAACCATTTGATCACGTTGCTGACTACTCACGTGAGCAGTCCCCCTGGAAACAATGGGACTGCTATGAAACCCAGCACTGCCAACCCCAAGTATCCAATAAATCATGAGTCAAGCACCCCAAAATCATGAAATTGCCTTAAAAATAATGAGATTTAAAAAAAACCTGACAAATAACGAGTTTCTTTTATGTTTCTTTAGACCAGTGATTCTCAAACTTTTGTATTGGTGACCCCCTGAGTGCGACCCCCCCTTATAAATTAAAAACACTTTTTAATGTATTTAACACCATTATAAATGCTGGAGGCGAAGCGGGGTTTGGGGTGGAGGTTGACAGCTTGCGACCCCCCATGTAATAACCCTGCGACCCCCTGAGGGGTCCCGACCCCCAGTTTGAGAACCCCTGCTTTAGACACATAAAAACTGGGACCTGAAAGTGGTCAAGGTTTCAAGCTTTTTCCTTCAACCATGAGGGCTAAAAAACTTTTTTTTACTGACGCCTGAGATTCTCATGTAATCCCCTGACTCCAGGGGCTGGGGCTTTAAGAAAAGCCCCAAAGATTGCGAGTCTCTTGATAAAAACCCTCCATACCAGTGGGAGTAACGGATTCACCAGCTAACCCTTGAGCAGCTCCCCAGCGAACTGGGTTTTTATTACTGGCTTTTCCCTGATGGGAATGTCAGTATGAACAGAAGCAGGCACCTTCCTTTATGCCGACGCTAGCCTGGCTTACTAACACCTGCCATAGCAAGATCTCTAGGCACTTTGCAGACCACCAAACTGCCCACTAACCCCTGTGAATCAGGCCAGGACACGTTATCTCCATTTTACATAGGAGGAAACTGAGGCACGGGCAGGTTTAGCCACATATCCAAGGTCACCCTGTGAATCAGGGACAAAGCCAGGTCTCTCCATTTTAGGTGGTCGCTGACACCAGTGCCATGTGAGAACAACGTGGATGTAAAACTCTACCGGATCAGAATGGTAGAATTTGGCCCCCACTTTGCATGGTTGTGAATGAGGGTGTAATGGGATGTGGGGTGCTGAGGTCATAGTACATCTAACTCTTTTACACGCCCCTTTTCCTGCACCTCCGCTGAACCGTTTGCTGCAGAGGCCAGAGCTCTGTCTTATCTGGACTTTGCAAAAAAAAAAAAAACATTGCACAAAGTTAAAATTTCAGGGGTATTGTATGTAAAACCCTGAATGGAGTGTTAATAGTTCCCAGCCAGCTTCCAAGAGATCGTGAGGAATAACTTCTTAACCAAAAGCTATTGGGTAACTGTCTACTGGTGTTTGCTATACACAGATTCCCCTCTTTGCTGCAGTTGCATATATTTAAATGCAGCATTTCAACACGACATCTACACTTCCCTCCTTTGGCACACACACGCACTGCCCTCTGATCTTCTCTCGGAGCTGATTTCTCCGTTATAATATGTAGCGTGTGTCACCGGGATTCTTCCGAGCTTGAGAAGAACAGCAGCGTCCCAGTTCTTTTCCAAACCCTCCAGCGCCTTGGCACCAAATGGGAGTCTGGAATCCTTGACAGCAGCATTCCCGCCCTTGGGTTAACAGCTGCCTGGTCTGCTCGACAGCTGATAAGCTGAATCTGTAGCCTGTATGAAAGGGCCTCAGGAATTGGGACCCCGCCCTCAGAGCCGATAGTTTCTCAGTCCCACATGGATCAGCCAATGGGTCCGCAGATCCCCTGTCCCCTCGGACTGGCTCAGCTCTGGGAGGGTGACTCTGAATGAAAGCTTCAGAACCAGCTAGTGAGCATGTCCATGAACTGCCAAACTTCCCTCGGGCGGTTCCTGGACCCTTCTAGCTGGATTGCCCTGCTCTGCCTTCTGCCCGGATGCAGTCCCAGAGGATTCAATCAAAATCCACGTCCGCTCCCCACTGCTCCTCTCCCTTCCTTCGGATCCAAAAAAGATCACACGCCGCAGGATAAAGCCTGTGGGTTGCGACCACGCCGGGCACAGGACCATGGAGACGCTGGCCCCAGGAATCCTGACTTGCCATACTCTGCTCTGTAGGTTAGAGCAGGGTGCAAACCCATTTATATACGGTTCCTACTGCAGCCCATGCTCTCCTGCCTCTGCGTACCACGCGGGGCAGGGAACAGCTGCACCTGCAGATGGAGTGTACAACCACGCGATCCGCAAGAAGGTATCAGTGCCGAGTCACTGCAGAAAAGGGGGAGTTTTGAACACCAGGATTTCCAGGTTCTATTGTCTCTCTGTCGCCTGCTCTTTCACCGGAGGGATTGCCTGTGGATCCGAAAGGACGGGGCCGTTCAAAGGGGTCTCCGGTCTCCTGCATGCCCCAGGACCCCACTGCCCATCAAACGCCATCCCACGGCTGCTAATGAAGACAGGGCTCCGTTTCCTCATGTGCGACCGCCGGGCAGACCAGTGTTGTGCATTCATCTCTTCTGCCGCAAAAGGCCCCAGTGCACTCTGCTGGGGCCAGATTTTCAGGGGGGCCTTCTCTGTGCTTGCGGGCAGAAATAGCTGCAGACGTAGTCCTGCGCCAGCGGTACTTGTAGACATGCTTTACTGCATCCGGAGGTGCCCCATTGTCCCCACAAATCAGTGGCGCCCAAGGCAGCTAACCTGTGTGCTGTATCTCTCGGACACCAGGGTGATGGGCGCAGTATACCCAGCTAGATACAGAAAGCCCCTCCCATGCCACTGACATGCAGCTGCCGGTTTTAGGAATGGTGCAGCACTTCTGACCCGCCCGTCCAAATCTGAATGTTACGGGTCCCCCGCAGGCACTTTCCCACTTCAGAAAGGTTGGGACCCAAGTGCAAAATTCCCCGTCACGTGAGCTCCACAGGTTGCTATCAGTTTTGGAGGGACAACCCTAAACCCAGTAAAGGAGGCAGAAACATACATCCCCTTTCCACCTACCCATGGCACTTGCGTGGCCCCCCTTTGCCCCCAGCAGGCCAGTGTGGTAAAGAAGAATGATAAGCCCCTTCTCACAGATGGCAGACTGAGGCCCAGAGACACTAAGGCCACACAGGAAATGTGTGGCAGAGCAAGGAACGAAGCGCAGGTTTCTCAAGTCCACAGCTAGACTCCTAACCACTGGCCCATCTCCGGAGGAGCTCTGCAAGCATCCCCCTCTCTCCCCCCACTTTGCAAGTCCTTGCACAGACAGTCCAAGGGCAACGGAGCCAGCGAAGCTGCACAGACGCAGACTGCAGACCTGGCCTAGACCCAAGAGCTGGGGCACTTGCCTGTGCTCTGGACGGTGTCTCTAATTTCGGCCGTCTTGGCGAATCTAGCCCGAGGGGAAAGCAGAGCCAAACGACCGTGCTCCTTGCTTGGCAGGAGCAGACCTTCCGGCTCAGCAATGCAGCCGGGGCTGGTTTAGCGCCAGTCAGATTATGTAACGCAGTGACAGGGCGACTTGCCCGTGCTGTCCCCTCCTATAGGACCGGGATGGCTTTCAACCTTCCGGCGACACCAGACATCCAGATACAGCGGCTGTCGTTGGAGCAACTGGCAGGTGTAGGCAAGAGAGCTGGTCTAAACGCCTTGGGAACCTGACAGGAGAAGAGATGGACGGGGCCGGGGAGGGCACGCCATTGCTTGGCTCCTGGAGCTGTCCCTGACAGTGCCACACACTGCAGCACGAGCCGGCGGGGCTGGTGGATCCCTGCCTCATAGCAGGGAGGATGGAGATCGCTCAGGGCTGCGCTGATGGGTCATTCCTGCAATTGAACGGGGTTTTAAACAGGGCCTCGCTTTCTCTGATCAACATGTTTGGGTGGCTCCGTGGGCCAAGACACCAGGCTTCTAGCTGGGCAGGCCGGGATCCAAATACTGCCCTAGATCGTCGGAGGGGGACAGGAGATTGGTGGCTTGTGCTTCGTTCCCTCTTTGTGCAGAGCATGAGAGCTGGCAGCCTCTGGTCAAGTGGAGCTGTGGTAGTGGGGGGATGCAGTGGAGGATCAAGGGGCGTTGGCAGAACTAGGTGTATGGGCAGAGGCCAGGAATGGGCTAGCAGGGGCTGTGGGTTGGGTTGGGACTGAGGTGTCATGGCAGAGCCCAAGACTGAAAGAGCAGGGGGGATGGGGGCGCCGGCGACCAGGAATGGGTTGATGGCGGACACTGCACTGTACCAGTTTCTAGCCTGTACTATTTATTACCTCCTCACTCTCATTAGCATGTATAGTTTTAACCCCCGGATCCGTCCTATAACTGCCAGGTTTTTAAAATAAAGACACCAGGTCTCTGTACGTAAGAGGCCAGTTGTGCATTAAATCACCGGGACATCGCACCTCATTCCCCAGTCTCCTTAAAAACCCACGCCAGAGGGAGCATCGGAAACCTGTTCCAGGACGTCACCCGCCCGAATCCCGTTAGCAAATCAGTGCGGCAGCTAATTCCAAACACAGACCCACCCCCCCCTTTTTACAGAAAGCCCCCCACAGCTTAGGAGAGCAGCCAAGTGAACCAAATCGTGCTGATTAACATTTAGGGCAGCCAGTCCTAAAGCCAGGTCAGATGTTCATCAACATCTGGACCGCGCGGCGCCTGCAGAACGCAACTGTCACTCGGCTGGAAGCCAAGGGAGACGTTGGGAGATGATGTGACATTGCCACACACACACACACACACACACTCTCTCTCTCTCTCATACATGAATCGGCTTTAATACAGGGTTTGATGTGATGCTTGCCAGGGTTTGCCTAGGTCTCTGAGGGTACGTCTACACTGCAATTAAAACCCCGCGGTTGGCCCATATCCGCTGACTTGGGCTCACGGGGTTATGGGGCTCTAATATTGCTGTGTAGACACTCAGGTTGGAGCCTGAGCCCTGGGATCCCATGGCGGGTGCCAGAGCCCGGACTCCAGCCTGTCCCTGAATGTCTACACTGCAATGAAACAGGCCCCTAGCCTGAGTCAGTTGACATGGGCCAGCCTCAGGTGTACTGGCAGTGTAAGTCCAGGGTTGGTAGAAGGCGAGTTAGCAGACCCTGGGTTTGGTAACGTAAGGCTTAAGTGTCTACACTCAGTTAGGAATGGTTGAACCCTGGGTCCCAGCATCTACATTGCATTATGCAGGCCCGAGTCCAGCCATCCGTCTCCCGGACTTCTCAGCGCTCTCCCAAAAGGTGGCGGCTTGAGCCGTTTGTTCATGGAGCAGTTTGGGAAAACTTGACTGTCCACCAAACTTGACTGTCCAGGGGACGAAGAAAGTTGGCCTGGGGGATACGTTGGGAGGACTCCAATAGCCGAGTCCAGTGCGGCTGTGTCTACACTGCACAGCAATAGAGCTTGAACCCTGGGTCCCAGCTTGATTCAGGCTCAGACCCTCCACCCCCCGAGGGGTCCTGGGACCGAGTCCTGGGTTAGTGCAATTTGTGTGTAGACGTAAGGGAGGTTAGGCTTGAACCTGAGTTTGAACCCTGGGCTGACACTGCAGTGTGGACATACCATAAGGGCTATAACCCTCAGACAGGCCAGATCCTCAGTGGCGTAAGTCCACATAGCTCCTATGACTTCAATGGAGATGTTCATTTCAATGGAGCTATGTCGATTCGCAGTGCCTGAGGCTCCGGCCCTTGGCGCTCTCCCTTGCTGTCCAGGCGCTGGAGGTGACGGGAGGGAGAGCAGGTATTCTTAACCGATGGGAGGTTTTTCCTACCGGCAATGAAACTGGGTGTATTACATTGGTTGGACCCAGGCAGACACAGCTCATGTTCCCTCCCGCCCCCCAGCAGCAAACCAGGCCACTGCATCTCAGCCCTGATGTGCAGCCACCTCGCCCGCTCCCCTCCCACTGCTGGGGTCACTGGGCGGAGGTCAATGGCCTGTATTATGCAAGAAGACAGCCTAAGTTATCATAATGGTCCCTCCTGGCCTTCACATCTATCAATCTACAAACTGCCCAGCGGGAACGGGACTGAAATAACCAGCTCACACCCCCTGGGCCATCCAATAACCAGGCTGGTGGGTGGGGGCCAAATCCCCCTGGGCATAAGTTTGGTGACATCCAGGGATCACCCCAGGGATGGACTTGCCTCTTGATGTCAAGTAGCAGCATAGAGAGCCAGTGGGGTTCAGTGGCTAAACCACTGAACGAGGAGAGCTGAGGTCTGGTCTGCCTCTGCCACTGAACTGCTGGGCAACCTTGGGGTGAGTCACGTCTACAGCTGGTTGAAAATTTTCCAGTGAAGCAGATTACCCTGAAATATTTCATGGGAACCTAGCGACATTGTCAACATTTTTATGGGAAATTATCTAAATGTTGTGGTTCGACTTGTGGAAACGATAACATCATAAGAAAATATTTTTGGACTGTTTCATTCCACAAAATAGTCCAAGATTTTGACTTTTCCTCCCAATTTGGGATGAAAACAAATTTTGCAATCTCGCCATTTCCCGCGGGACAGAAATTCCAGTTTCTACCACTTCTAGTCACTGTCCCTCGGTTTTCTCTCCCACCCTTCATTTGCATAGACTGTACGCTCTTCGAGACAGGGGCTGTCTCTGTGTGTTTATACAGCACCTCACACAATGGGGGCTCTAATTTCACTTGGGTCTTCTATGCACTACTGTGATATCATTTAACAATGGTTTCTTCTGCCGCCAGACCCCTGCTCTGGGCTCTGGGAGGGGCAGCGTCACCGACGCTCATTCTGTGTTTCTTTCTTCTCTTGTTTGAAAGGCTCTGTTGGGTTTTTATAGGCAGTTTAGGACAATAGGGGAAAACATACCCAGACATGAGTAATAATAATAATAATCGGTAATAACAGCAACCATTGCTCTGAAGGGATAGGTGCAGACATGAAAACAACGGAACATAAAACCACCATGAATGCAATGCTGCTATAAATCGCCAGGGAGCAGCTCCACAGAAAACTGAATGGTCGCACTACCCGCAGCGACAATCACGGCAGAATGCAGCCATAAACGGCGCTGGTTCAGAATGAGCCCCCTATCCCTAGGGGAATGGCTTACAGAGCGGGCACTGAATCACCAGGCAGCACGCAATACATTTGGCCATGGATTCAGCTCCCCCAAAATACAGGGCTATGGCTCGTCTCTAAAGCTCGGAGCGGGCGCGCGGGATGTTGGGATCAAGCATTTTTTAGTCCGTTCATCAGAACTGAAACTTTTCACAGCCATGTATCAATTCGCTCTAGGAATTATTTTGGGGGCGGTTCTCTGGCCCGTGGTCTACAGGGGGTCAGACGAGATGATCCCAATGGCCCCTTTTGGCCTTGCAATCTACGAATCTAGGACAACTGTGGCCAGGAAGGTCTGTCAGGACCAGGAAGTTATGATCAAACCCAGAGGGCGAGCCCCCTCCTAGAGCCCATCAGTTGGGGCACTCAGCTTGGAGGGCGGAGGCCTAGATTCAAGCCCCTGCCACCCCTGAGCTGGAGCCGCGTAACTTGAACCTGGGCCCGCAGGTCATGTGGGAGAGCCCCAGCCAAGCAGCAATTGGCTACCGCTGGGTTGGGCTGCCCCCTGCTGGAGCTGTTCCAATAAAATATTCACAGAGCCAGAGCCTGGTGGTTGGGGCACTCACCGGGGACATGGGAGAACCAGCTCTGAATCAGGCCTGCCAAGGGAGTTCTGGGCGCACACACTCTCTCTCTCTCTTGTTTTTTTGGTGAAAAATGTTGCAGAGTCTTGGTTTGTTGCCCTGATGTGGAACAAAACCAAATGCCAAAACCACCCCATTTTTCACAAAGCATCATTTCTTATTTCCTAGAGAGCTGGGAGATACCCAGGCCCAGGGTGGGAGAGGTATCGTCTCTTCAGAATCATTCAGGCTTTTTCCATCCCAGAGGAGAGCAGAGAAGCATTACTCAGGTGATCCCCACCACTTCACTAGGGTGTCAAGCTGTCCCGATTGTATAGGGACAGTCCCGATTTTTGGTTCTTTTTCTTATATAGGCTCCTATTATCCCCCACCCCCTGTCCCCATTTTTCACACTTGCTGTCTGGTCACCCTACACTTCAGTCACTCAAGCAATGCCAGCCATGGTCTTGTGGAGAAAGCACATGACTGGGGCTCAAGAGATCTAAGGGACCATAGGATCTGACCACCTCACAATCTTTAATGTATTTATCTTCACAGCCCTGCTGGGAGGCAGATCAGGGCTGTTGTCTCCATTGTACAGTGGAGGAAACTGAGGCAGGCAGCGGCTAAGTGACTTGCCCAAGATCACACGGGAAGTCTTTGGCAGAGCCAGGAATTGGAATGCAGCTCTCCAAAGAGCATCTTGACCATCACGCCATCGTTCAGGGCTCTGCGGTGGGTCATTTTAATGACCGTGAGCAAACCACTCGCTCTCTCCGGGCCGTAGGTCCCCCGCTGTTAAATGGAGGTAATAAACCTTCCCTTGTCTGTCGTGTGTGTTTAGACAATGTCTCTTATGACATGCATGTACAGCACCTAATACAACTGTTACTGGAAAATAAATCACAAGAGCTGGCTAGCAAGACCATCACCGCATGGCACTTATGGTACCAGTTACTGCAAAGATGCCCTTGCCCCATTACGGAGCCTGCAACATGATCAAGGCCTTCAGCAGTTATTACTCATCACCGAAACACAATAAAATTACCAGATGCTTTGAGCGCATCAAGCCTCAAACTCAGGCAGCGCTAGTTGGGTTGGCAGAGGAATGTTTTCCAGGCCCTGAGATGTTGATTAGTTTAGCTCCTGGAAGAGCAGCCATCAATGCATTGGAATTGGTACGGAGCTGAAACTTCAGACGTGCGAACGCTCCGCCCAGCCACAGGCAGCACCGGGAAAGAGTGATCGTTAGGGAGCCGCGTGCGGGAGGGGCCCAGATCCAGATGGGGGCATAAAGGAAACGAACGACCCACGATAATACTGCCACGTCTCCACCGACACACATCCTGTCTAGTCCATTAGGCTTAAATACCCAGTGAATTCCACATTTAATGGATTGACATTTTGCAGAGTCATTTTAGTTGAATGCAGCATTGAGCGTACAACAGACCATCACTCAGCTCTTGGAAAACACTTCGTACACTCCCCGAGGCTTCCTACCCCACCTGTCCTACAAGGAGGAAGTGTCCTTCTCTTTAAGAAACAGAACCTTAATGTTATGCAATGGAAATCCTTTGCAAGACAGATGCCAGGCTCTGCCACAGACACCTTGTGTGATCTTGGCCAAGTCACTTAATTGCTCTGTGCCTCAGTTTGCCCATCTGTACTATAGAGACAATACTGCCTTTCTCCCACCTGGTCTCTTTTGTATGTTTAGACCCCAATTCAGTAAAGGAGGTGCTTAAATACTTTACTGAATCAGGGCTGTAGCTGCACAACTCTTTGGGGGCAGAGACTGTATTTTACTATGGGTCTGGACAGTGCCTAGCGCAATGGGGCCCTGCTAGGCACTACTGCAATACAAAGGAATAAATAATTACTCATTATCGTTATATCTCCAGGACTGTTTAAAGATAACGGCACTAAGATACAGGAGGAGTGTGGTATAAACTAGCTATATAGGACGGCTACTGCCTCGCTATAGTCTAGACAGGGTATCTAATGCAGAGAGGGAGAAGAGCGATTCTATACAGTGCAGCCACACAGAGGGAGGGGCTAGCTATCATCTCCTCACAAGCTGGCCTATCTGTGGGTACCCAGCACTTGGCCAACAGGATATGCTCAGAGCTTGCACTTTCTGTCCATTCACCCTGCTATGCAGATCCCAGGTGGACTGCATGCATTGGAGGTCTCTCGCTCAGTGAGATGGGCTTCCTCCATCTATTGGACCTTTTCCTCCACAGGGACCAGCCCGTTTTCCCTGCGAATTACCTGGGAATCACCTGGTTGGCAGCGGGGGTTCCAGACTCACCCTCTCCCTTCCCCATCCATGGATCACCAAGAGGAACATGATGCTTTTGGTTTGGTGATCAGACAGATAAACAGCGTCCCCTTCACCTTCATTCTCCTCAGATCCGGCTGCAGCCCAGCATTGCCAGCATCCACCCTTCTCTAGACGCTGCCTCTGCTGAAATCCCTATTCGGGCTCAATTCATCTCCTGCAACTGGTGTGTCCCAAGTCCCTTCCCCTAGACGAGCCAGTATCCTGCAGCCAGCAGGCTCCACAGTGTAGCTCCAAAGGAGGAGGACAAATCTGTCTCCATCTGCTATCGGCTTTCCTGGTTTCCTCTCTTTCTCTGAAGCCAGTGTTCACATATCTCCGTGGCGTAGCTCCATCCAGCCCTTCGGATACCACACCCACCTTCCCTCCCTGTTTGCTCACGCATTCCAGGTTCCCAGCGACATCGACTCTCCACCCCATTGGCCAAGGTTTCCAAAAACGACTAGTGATTTTGGGCACCCAATTTGAGATGCTTTAAAAGGGCCTTAATTTCAGAAGGTGCTTGAGCATTCACCCTCTGAAACTCAGGCCCCTTTAGGGCACCCCGGATGAAGCACCCTTGAAATCACTAGTCACTGAGGCTCGTGAGTGTTAGGTGCCTAAATATCTCTGAGCATCCAGGCCCAAAAATCTTGGCCAATCAGCCTTGGGGTGTGTGGGCTCATCTGTTAATTAATTAATGTCCTTATTTAAGGTCTTTATCTATAGATTCAGTGGGGCCCCGTGCCTCCGTTAAAATCACTTGCCCTTTTAAATGGCACCTAGACGCTTTCCTATCCTCCCTCTCCTCGGATGACGGTAGGGCTAATTCTCTCGGAAGCATCTGGGGACACTCGGTATGACGGATGTCACATTAATGTACATGGCGTCGTGTTTTATGAAGCTGTCAGAATATTGCTATCCAGTCCCTGGTTACGTTGCACAATCATCTCATAATGTGCAGGGTTTCGAAGGAAAGACAAGTGTGTCCTTTAATCGAGCCCTTCAGCTCCTCTGCTGTTCAGACAAGATCGTCTCTGGTAAGCAGCAGGACACAAGCTTCTCCTTCACTGCCATGACAGGGCAGGCTACCGACCTGGGGGACCTGATCAAAATGTGCCTGCCAGCCCCTGCAGCTGCCTCCGGCCCACGGTCCTTGTTACAACGGGGCTCCCAAAAGCAGCTTCCAGTCTGCCCAGTGCTGAGAGCACCAGGCTTGTACTTTGCTTATAAGTGGATACATCCTCCTGGATTTCTATTGGATGGGAAGGGAAGAACCTCTCAAATGTAGCAGTTTGGGTGATGATCATCCTTAACTGGTCTGATTCAATTCATGCCGGTGGCAGGCAAAATTCCACGGAGCTGTGTTAATTCCCCCTTTCGAAAGGTCACGGTAAAAGGCTGCCTCAAGCAAATCAGATACAAATCCTTCCCATCCAGCCCTCTCCCCGCCAGTATCAAGCCTCCTTGCCTTGCTGGTCTTCCCGGTCTCTGAGATGGAAACCTGGCCAGTGAGTTCCCTTGACTGGTCTTGGGGCACTCGAGCGGTCACTGCCCCTCTCGAACGCCATGGGCATGCACGGCTGGTGGGTGCCCGCAAGGCGGGGGTGGCTAGCAAGCTGCTTTGTCAGTTGGCCTTGGCTTATTCTCTCTAGTCCCAAAGCTCTCAAAGGGCCCGATCCTGCGCCCTCAGCTCTCACTGAAATTGTCCTCGCAGGCTCAGCCCATGGGAGTCAATGCAAGCGCCTCTTGGTTTCAGTGGGCTCCGGATTGAGCCCTAACAGCATGACTCTATTTAGGGGCTGTCTACACTAGCCCATGGAGGCCAGGGACAGTGAGGGGCATCCGGGTTCTAGCAGGGTTTTGTTTGCCGCCTGGACAGGATAAATCCGTGAAACACACATGCATCGGGTCAAATATCAGGGGGTAGCCGTGTTAGTCTGTATCCACAAAAACAACGAGGAGTCCGGTGGCACCTTAAAGACTAACCGATTTATTTGGGCATAAGCTTTCGTGGGTAAAAACCTCACTTCTTCAGGTGCATGGAGTGAAAGTTACAGATACAGGCATAAATATACTGACACCTGGAGAGCAGGGAGTTACCTCACAAGTGGAGAACCAGCGTTGACAGGGCCAATTTGATCAAGGTGGATATGGTCCATTCCCAATAATAGATGAGGCGGTGCCAATTCCAGGAGAGGAAAAGCTGTTTCTGTAATGAGCCAGCCAGGGAATCCCGCTGGGCCTAGGTCATGGTGGTTCTCTGACCATGTGGCCACACTCCCAGCCAAACCAGGGTTCAAACGTGGACAGCCCACTCGCGCCGTCCTACAGACAGCACTGCTGTGCGCCCGGTGCCTGCTCCTGCACCATTTCCATCAATGGGGCCCCGGCCGAAGCAGGTGCGAGTCAGTGCAGTTGCTTTGCCTACACTAGAGCTAATTCACACCAGCTGAGGGCCTGCCCGGTGGTTTCCTGAGCACTTATAAGGATGGGAGATATCACTTCTGCTGGGCGGGACAAGGGAAGATGCCGGGTTAACCCTTTGCTGGCAGGCAGACGGACTGGGTTATCTAACAAGACGCCGCATCTCTATCTCCTGTGATCCAGCCTGTTGGACTCTTTCTCCCGCACTCAGAAGATCCCCAGCAGTGAAAGGCTGCTGGGAAAAACCACACCACTGCTGTCCGATGGCCCCTTCTCTGCCCGTTGGGGCTCGCTTTGCTGTGGTTTAGTGGCTTTGATCCCATGCTCTGACACGTGCTGGAATACAGCTGGGATGACTGATAATCATCCTGGCATTTTGCACTTCTGCGGGTCTTTCATCTCACAGGTTCAAGCCTCTTTAAAAGCATTCGCTGAGGAAGTTCCGCCGCACCCCAAGTACGACCGTTCCCATTTTACAGAGAGGGGAAACTGAGGCACAGAGCAGGGAAGTGATTGGCCCATGGGCACACACCAAGTGTGTGGTAGAGCTGGGAATAGAGCGTGGGAATCCTGATTGCTAGACTCAGCCTCTAACCACTAGACTATACTCCCCTCCTGCCACAGGCATCTTCCTTTTCCACTAACACATGTGGTTGCAGAACTGTAGAGTGAATGGATGCATTTTTCCCCTTAACATAGCAGATTAGACCTTTAGACTGAGATTTGCAAGGGATTTGGGCCCTAATTCTCATTAAAATGAGTGGGAGCCAAGTACCCCAATTCCCTTGGCACTGTTAAAAGAAAATTCCAATGGATGCAACACAGACAAAGTAACAACCTGCCTCCATCCTTCTCTGTAGCCAGGCGGGATGCGGCAGAATTCCAGGGATCGCTGGGTGCTTTGACCGGTTTAACTCCCCCGGTCGATGGGTTCTATATTTCCATTGTATCTGCGTGGCTGGATTACTCACAGGTCTTATCAAGAGATTTCAATTCCAACCCACTTCTAAGTAAGCGATAGAGTCAACCGCCATGCGTCATTCTACCTGCGTTGTGCTTCGAATCGGCTCTCCCGGACAGAGTCAGTGTTCGTGCGGTGATCAAGCCCGAGTGGTGGAGCGAAGAGGTAAAGGTGGGTCCATTTCACCTATGCCGCAGTAGGCCCTTATGATGCACTTGCAGAGTGGGGAACTAGGCAGGGTGGTCTGTGATTAAGGCACAGGAATGGGGTTGGGAGATCTGGGATCAGTTCCCAGTTACACAGACGTGTGCCTCAGTTTCCCCTCTTTAATACTTGCTGATGCTAATGTCGTGGCTCTGTATGTGTTGCTGCTCCCTAGTGGCAGACTCACTGAGTGGATCAGAGAGTGACTAGGGGTGTTGTCTTTGGGCCCAAGTGGCAGAGGCCTGCGCTTTAGAGGGAAAGGAGCATGGGGCCAGGACTGACTCTGCAATGAACTGTCTCCAGTGCGAAGCACAGAGATTCACCACACTGCCGCCCAGCCGCGGCGGTTGGGAGGCTAAAGTCATGAGCTGTTTTAAAGCCCTTTGAGAGCCTGGCATGAAAACAGCTGGTGCTGGATGAAGTCTCACTGCAAACCCTCTTCCCCTGTACTTCATACTTTCCCTTGCCTGGGCGGCTGGTCACCAGAGATCCTGGTGCTTAAAAGGAGGGGATCCGTCTCAGTTATTAAAGCAGCTGAGATTAGCGCCCCAGCATGCTGGACAGCTCCAGAGCTCGCAACCTGGGGCTGTAACAGACTCGCATCCGCGGTGGATCAGGGCCCGGTGAGTTACACGTACAGCCGACACAAGACGGACAAAGCACGGCAAGGAGAAACACAGGGGAGACGACCTGCCCAAGGTCAGTGGCAGAGCCGTGATTACAACACAGGTCTTCCAGCCCCCAGACCGGCGCCCCAACCCCTAGGCTGCAGCCCCAACTCATGCACAATCTGCTGCCTGCAGGGAAGCCCCAGGGCCAAATCCAGGCCTGTTGCGAGCAGGCCCCACTGCGCTGACATCGACGGAGCTGCACCGGCTTACAACAGGGCTGTGTCCTGCCATCACTAGTCCCTGGAATTATGGCTAAGCGCAGGGCGACTCCGACTTCCCCCCGGCTTGTGCGGGAGGGGCCCTGACTGCCGCAAAAGGGACACAGAAGGCTAGTGAAATGTCCTCTCTTCCCAGCCCCGCTCAGCTGTGAAAGCCCCACTCGAAACTCCCCAAGCTGATCAGCTGAGCGCTGACATTTGGAAGGACGTGCGTTTGCCCAAGAGACCAGAAGAGCCGCAGCTTGGGCGAATGCATAATCAGGCGGGTTTTCCTCCCGCGCGAGCAGGTATAGCCGAGCGGAATGGCTCCTAGCCCCTTGCGCCGTTACATAACGAGGAGTCAGACACGTGCCATCTGCAGCCAAAATCGTTATGAAATTACACGAGCTAAAGCCACCCAGACGTCAACGTCCCTGTCTCCAGACACTGACGGGGACCGGGGCGCCTCGGGCTGGGAGCTCGCTGCTTCTTATGAACACACCCTGGTCGGAAAGGCAAGGAGTCTGCGGGGAGACAGCCGGAAAAGTGAGAAGCCTCAAGCCCCGAGGAACTGCAGCTGGAATTTCTGAGAGCGAGCAGTGGGCAAGCGGGGAGAGATACAGTAACAGAGAGGGGGGGAATGAAGCCAAGGCCCAGGGAAAGGAAGGAAACGCAGAAGTCAGTAGGATGCACCCAGAAGTACAGAGGGGGGAAAGGAAGACAAAGACCCAGATGGAAGAGCGAGCATGGGGGAGACAGCGAGAAGGCTGAGGGGGAGGAGGAAGAGGACTGAGCCCTGGAGCGCAGAGAGGCCCAAGGCAACACCCTCCACAATAAACTCTGAGCGGTGAGTGCAGTGTGAAGGGGCCACCAGGGCTGGAACTGCCCTTGGCCGCAGGACAGGGCGGCTCAGATTGGCGGGAAGCCACTTGGGAATTTAGAGCCGGCGGAATTATCTCTCGGGGAGAAATATCCAGTAGCCCTATTTTCTGTTCACAGCCTGGGCCTGGCATCTCCCGCTGCCCTGGCCCTTTGAACGTCAGGGGAGCCGGGCCAACCGACGCCCGCGGAGGTGCTGGCCCAGCGTAAGCAGACGCAACTCCACTGCTTCGAGGGCCGTGCGTCTCTCTCGGAACCGAGCCCAGCAACGCTCGGCGTGGCCCGTCAGTCCTTTCTCCTCTGCACGGCTGGTCGCATCCCACCGACCGGTGCCCCATGAGCTGCCCTTAGCACGTCACCACGGCTGAGGGAAGCTCTCAGTTGGGTGGGGCAGGATTATTTGGATGGAGGGTTCCCTGGGTCTCCCTACGGATGCCGCATTTGAAGCTGGCTTTAATTCTTCGTCTGCTTTGGGAACAGCTGCTCCAAAGGAAAAGGCCTGCCAGGATCGGGGCTGGCAGAGGTCAAATGCTTCGCAATCTGATTGGCCTTTGGGCGCTAAGGGCTGGCAAGGGAGAGGCTTAGCAATTAGAGAATTAGGCAGGAGTTGGCGTCGGTGGCTAACGAGGCTGGGGAAGGGATATGACCCACGCACCCGACTAACTGCCCAAGAGAAATCAAAAGCCCCAGCAGGTGTCACAAATGACTGCACGGCCCGGCCCATCCTAAGCAATGGAGACCAGCTGCTCCAATGGGGTGGGCCAAGGTCTTCATGGCGAAAGGAACAGAGGGCCCATTCCTGAGGTCCTCACTCAGGCAAGACTCCCGTGGTCTCCAAAGGAGGCTTGGAGAACTCAGAGAGTGTCCCTTTATGGAGAGCGCCCCAAGCCATACTGGGAAGGGCAGGGAGTTTCCACCCCATCAGGAACCTCTGCCCCCACCCCACATCTAGGGCCCTCTGCCCCACTCCAGCTCTTGGCCAACGTGGTTCTGCTGAAGCCGACGTGCCAAGGCTGCCTACGCGGGCAGCTGCCCTGCAAACGCCAATGCTGGGAGCAGGGTTTAGTAGGGACAGACACGGATAAGCAAATGCAGGACTGTGGATTTCCCATGGGGCTTGGAGCTTGTGACATGCAGACTTAGACAGTCGGCTCTTTGGGGCAGTGACTGTCTTTCTGTCCTGTGGTTGTACAGCCCCATGGGGCCGGGGCCTGGGCCGGGCCTGGGGCTCACAGGTGCTACTGTCATATAAATAACCCAGAATAATTCCTCCTACCCCACCAAGCCGGGAGTTGAAATCCCTTACAGACCAAAACCACCCCTCCACCCCCACTACATGCAGCAGAATAGACCGACGCCCTGTCTGGGCCCACTCCAGGAGCCTACACTCCCACCTCCTGCGCAGCCGGGTAGGGCTAGTGCCTCTGAAGGACACTGAGTTAGACCCTCCCTGGCTGGGGGCAAAGGGCCTTTTAAGACTCCAGGTTTGTCTACCAAACACCCCTCCGTGGCTCGGCACAGCACCTGCAGCGCCTCCTTCAGGGCAGGAACACGTGGGGATGCGGCACCGACGTCTCTGCGTGGCCCCTGGAGCTGTAAAACCCACACCTGGGAGGGGGGAAGCAGGGGGTGGGGGCAGCAGCCAGCACATTCCTTGCAGTCCCCTAAGCTCCCATCCCCCCACGGCCCACCCCCTGCATTAGCTCTGACTGAAATGCCCGGCTAGACCCAGCTAAATGGAAAAGCAGGGTCCCCGAGGAACGGCCGATGGTTGATACCGGGCCATTTACCTCAATTAGCGTCAGAACGCAAGTCGACCACATTCACTAGAGCCCCTCGCCCATCTCTTACTTGAGCTACCAGTTGGTTTGGGAGCCATTTGGGGCCCAGCAGGCAAGGTGCCACCTCCTGTTTAATGTGAGTCGTAGTTAAGGGTGATTCATGCGATATCAGGGACCGGCAGCCAAGCTTCCTCCGTTTTTAAGCCCCGGCCTGGGCATAGCAGTCCCAGAGGGAGGGTCGCTGGAGGGTTTGCGTCCAGAGATAGAGAGAGAAGCTGCAGGAGGAATTCTGCCCCTGGAGGTGCGATGGGGAGGAAATGGGTATCTCCCCCAAGGGTGGGTGAGGGGCCGGGTAGTGGGGAGCGTGTGACTGGGGAAGAGCGTCTCCGATCGTCACA
Organism: Chrysemys picta bellii; assembly: GCF_011386835.1. Taxonomy (NCBI): domain Eukaryota; kingdom Metazoa; phylum Chordata; order Testudines; family Emydidae; genus Chrysemys; species Chrysemys picta. The sequence continues at coordinate 19,650,849 of NC_088809.1, forward strand.
GTGATGCAGCTGTGAGCAGCATCCTTCCCCCGCGGGTGCAGCGCCAAACAGAATTTGAACCTGAGCATCTATTACAATAATGAATAACCCACCTGGCCTCGATTTGTACCTCCACAGCCGCCTTCGCTCCATGGTCTCAAAGCACTTTACACAAAAAGTGGATATCGCCCCCCCACTTATTTCTCAGACGGGGAAACTGAGGCACAGAGAGGCTCAGCGCCTTACCCAAGATCCCACACTCGGCGGCAGAGATCAGAACAGATCCCCCCTTTGGTATCTAGTCAGCACTGCTTTCCTTATGTGTGTCCCACCTACGTTAACTGTCCCTCCGAATTCTGCCACCTCTGCCTTTACCTCCGTCCACGACGGAGCACATGGCCTCCTGTGAGCCGGGCGTTAATATAACCCTATGGACTGGCTGGCATGGGGCTGAAGAATGCCCTTCACAATGTTATTATCCCTTCAGCCCCAAACACAGCTGGGACTGTCACAGCTGAGACTGCCCAACTCATCTCACACTCCGCTCTTCTCCGGCCACTTCAAGCCATTAGCTGATCGTGCCATGGCTGGAACCTTGGGGTCTGACCGAGACGCCCAGCTGCTCTCTGGCTTTTCTCCGCTGCACCATTCGAGCCTGGGGACTCCTTCTCCACTGCGGCTGGCGGCACTGACCTATCCCCCTGCGCCGCGCGTGTGTGATTAACCTCGGCCTGGCCCGATCTTCAAGCTCCCTCCCCTTCCCGAGCCCAGTTGGAACAGGCGACAACAGGCCAGGCTGGAAGGGGCAGGCCAAGCAAATCCCATTACCTCGCCACGGGAGCGCTGGCCTCCTGATTATCCTCTAATTCTTTCATTCCCACTTGAACCTTAACAGCCCCCTTTTATACAATCGAGGGAATTAGAGCCAGCCCACTCCCGCTGCCGGGGAGCCGGTGATTAGCTCTCGTGGCCTACCCCACCCCGAGGCAGCAGACAGCCAACAAAGGCCCCCAATTATCCTACTGAGTTCCGTTCACAATCCCACGGCCAGGAAGTGACTACACAGCCTCGCTCAGCCGGGACCTTACATGCACATAGCACCAAGGACCCTTCCCAAACTGTACTCCAAGGGATCTCTGCAGCTACCTCTGGGGCGGAACGCTGATGCGGTGCACTATTAATCACCTGCCATGCTCCACCCCAGAGGTAGATGCAGGGCTCCTCTGTGAATATGGTTTGTAAATCACCTTTGTGCTATGCCCATGGGACTGTGTAGCATTGCTGGCCTCCATTTAATAGTTTACGCGCAGCAAAAAGGTCCCCAAAGTGCTTTATGAACGATCCACAATTATTAATACACGGTGATATTGGCAACCAGTTTGGGCCCCACTGTGCTAGGCGCTGTACAGATATATAATAAATGGCCCTCCCTCCCCCCAGGAGCTTATTGGTTAGAAGATAAGACAGAAGCAGTGGCGGAGACAAAAACAAGCAGGCGAGGCTGGGGTTGGGGAGATAGGAACATAAATCCTATTTATGAACTATACCCATAGAGGAATGCCTGCAGCCAGCTCTGGGGTGGAGCATGACACCTCACCAAGGGCACACAGCAATGCTAGGCAAACAGCTTGAGACAGAAAGGGGAAAAAAATATATTCAATTGAAACTGCTGGGAGCATGGCTAGGTCCCAGAGTCTGTCCCTTTAGTACAAATCACCAGAGGCTCCTTGGAAGCCTTGAGATGAGAAATAAATCCCCCCCAGTGTGGAGACATTTGTTGGCCAGGATATGAACAGAACAAGAGAAGTGGGGCTCAGAGGTGCCCCGTTGCCCCGGGCAGGCGACACAAATAAACCAGAATGCAGGGCGCAGAGAGTACAGCGATTGGGGTCATATACACACACGCACGTAGCATCTCACGGCTCCTGGAGCTGCTTGTGGGGACCCCAAGAAGCCTGCAAGCTCCTGGAGAGCAGCTCCCCCTGGGAACTCCCTTTCTTTTACAGGCTAAGGGTGTGGCTGAGAGGGATCCTGGACGGTAAGCACTCCCTCGGATCACGGCTTCCACTGGAGAAATCCAACGCCACTCCCTTTACTAGGGTATGGCGTGGGGCATCTGAGGCTGAATGGTCCCTTCCCACCCGGGTAGGAGGACACCAACCTGCGCTAAGGGTAAACTCCCACCCATCCCGACCGTGGGATTTCAGCTCCCAGTATGACCTCGCCAGCACGATTCCCAAGGAGCGAGTTTGGAGGAGGAGAGCTGGGAACCAGTCAGGTGCTAGCTCTTAGCCAAGAGAGGTGAGAAGGCCCAGAGGTGCCGGCGAGCCGGCCAGGGAGGCGGGCGGATGAGCTAGCGTTGTTGCTAAATGCTCCAGCAGGCCAGACCAAGTTTTGAGACTGCGTCTCGGGGCACATTAAAGGCAGTGGGCCGGGGCGGGTCATCCTGGGGAGCTGAGCCCTCATGGCCTTTGGGAATGCTGGACGAACCCCAGCATGCTAGACTCTCGCTGGCTTCCCTTGGAGTCTGACCTTTGCTTTAGTGGGTTCAGATGAACCAGAAACAAGGAAGAGTTCGGTGGCGTCTGGGGATGGCCACCACTGGAGACGGAACTAGACGGGCGTTGGCAAAGCCCACTTGGGGAGGACACGCCCAATGAGCTGAAATCGACAGGTTTCACGCCGCTGGAGAAATCAAATTCCATCTAAACCTTCCCCTCCCCGTCGGGGTCAGCGTCCAGCCAACGGGCTCAGCAGGGCGAGCGACGTGCGGGTGAAGTGACAGTGTCCGGAGAGCTGAGTTAATCCGATTTGCTGATCGCGTTGTGGAGCTGCACGCGGATTGGTGCCGAGTTCCCACAGCTTTCCAAGGTCACGGCCACAGTGATTCGCCCTGGGGTCAGGGACCTTTCCTACAAGGCTGTGGCAGATCCCAGAAAGTGCCACCGTCCGCGTTCAGCTCTGACTTACAGAAGCAGCTCGGCCCATTCCTACTGGCTTTGTAGCCGTGGCTTTGGTCCTGCTGTGACGCGGGCTTGGCTGTGATCCTGCAGCCAGCCCAAAGCCGGCTCAGTGGCTGGAAAGCTGAGGTCAGTCTCATCAACGCTCCAGCCCAGATCCTCCCCTGCTGAAATCACCATGGATCTGTGGGAGTCCGCTTTAGTAGCGGAGATCAGAATCAAGCCCCTCTTCCTTTTCCTGAGTGTCTGCATTTGGGGATCACGCCCCCAAACCGCTCCAGGCATTTCCCCGGCCACACTGGCCACTGGAGCTCTGAGATTTGGAGATGCTGAGGCCAGAAGGAACCATTACTGGCTGCTAATCGGCTCTCCTGCAAACCACAGGCCAAAGATCCTCCCCCAATCATTTGCCTCAAGCCCATAACTTCTCTTTGAGCTAGGGTCCGGCTAGCCAGTCGGGCAAGCTAGAGGGCTGGTCAAAGGGTTTCTATCCAGCCACTCGCCTTGACCCAGTCCGCTCTGTTCCACCACAGGCCAGCTCAGCACCCTGTCTCCGTCTGCCTTAGACAATGTCACCTTCCACTCCACTGCATCCTCTGATGCAGCAAGGCCTGGCCAGGTCAGCCCCCGCTGGCTGCTTGGCTTACGGCACCCCACGCCTGACTCCGGCTGCCCGTCAGACAATGCTCCGCTGCTCCCACTGACGCAGCCTGGCACACATGGATGGCTCTGGCCCCGAGCACCTCGGTATCCTCCCGGCAGCTACTCCAGCAACACGGTCCTCAGTGATGAGAGAGACAGAGACATGAGAGAGGAATCCCGTCCTATTTCGGATTGTTGTCATGCCACGATCCTTCCGGTAAAACCACGCGGGGACAAATGCCGTCCAACGAGCAGAGCGCACAGATCAGCCGGGCTGATGGACTGCCCCGGCGGCAGGCACTGCGAACCCACACGCGCTCGCCTCCAGATGGCCCTTTGGCTCTGCTGCAGACGCCAGCGCAGGAGACCGAGGGCCAGACCCGCAGCTGGAGTAAAGCAGCGTAGCGCCACTGGAGTCTTTTACACCAGGTGAGGGTCTGGCCCTGTATCCACACAGGCAAATTACTGCCAGCCTCGTGCCTGTTAATTGCATGGCAAAGGGCTATATTAACCCATCCCCCACCCCTTATATCTCCCTCTCCCGCTAGCCAGAGACGCCTGTTTTTGTGTCCAACAGTCTATGGGGCACAGGGGAAGGCTGTGGCTCGAAGGCCCAGATTCTGATCTCAGGGACACCAGTGGAAACCCAATGATTTAAGCAGCCTGACTGTATTTATGCCGGCGAAGCAGCCAGACACAGCGGGGTCCTATGGATGGTGCAGGGGGCTGGGAATCAGGCCGGGTCTAATCCCAGCTCTGCTGCTAACCTGCTTGCAACTTCAGGCAAGTCTATGTGCCTCTTTCCCTGCCCACCTCTGTCCATTTGGACGACGTTTTCAGGGCCAGGACTGGCTTGTACTGTGCGCGGCTGGGCAGCGCCTAGCGCAGCGGGACCCTGAGCAGGGCCCTACTGGAATACAAGGCAATGAATGAGAGAAGAAAAGCCGCAGGAGAGGCCATGTTCTCAGGCGCAGGGTGGCTACTTCGCACCGGGTCACCTTCTGGGAGGGGGCCACAGAGCCAGGGTGAGGGGCCATGGGAGGATCACCCCAGCAGGGGCCTAGCGCTAACCTCACAGTCCCGTCCCCCACAGCTGGTGTAGGGGGTGTCGCTGGAGGCTATCGGGCAGGGCTTTTGTACAACCTCATTATCTCCAATGGTTCTGTCAGTCCCCCAGGGTCATGAGCTACCAGCACAGCCTTCGGACTGGATTGGCACACCGCAGCCCCGGGATCGGGGGAGGGCAAAGAGGAGCTTTACTTCACTCCCCCCCCCCCAGGCTCCTCTCATGTAGGTGTCACCCATGCTCACAGAGTGGGGTGCTGTCCTTTAACTGGAGCCGTTCCAGCACGGGGGTCCCAGCTCCGATTCCCCACCTGGGTAGGGGTGGGCATTCCACAGGCAAAGATCTGACCCCTTATCTTGGTTCTGTCTTTACACCAGGTTTGGGAGACGCCCGCCCAGCTCCGTGAAGCCCACCCCGGCTATTCGATAGCTGGCACTTCCCCCAGGCCCTCTTCCCACCTACAGTACTGGAGCGCTTGGAAACCACGACAGAGTTTAGCTTCCCAGCCCGACCCGGCAACGGCTCACTGCCATTCTCATCACACCACGGGAGAAGATGATGCCCAGCAAAGGGGAGCTTCCGGCCTAGGGTGGCACACTGAATCACTGGCAGAATCAGATTCCCTGCGCTAACCACTAGGCCGTCGTTCCGGTCCCCATCTGAACAGGGGTAAGATCCAGCAATGACTGGCAGGCGCTCAGCAGGGAGGAGTAGCTAAGCACTACCATAGGCAGATAGAATCCCTCCGGCCCAGAAAGCTCTCGTTCTTCTGTGCCCTGCAACTGGCTGGGGAGGAAGGCTGCTCTGATGAGCTCAAGTTCAGAGACGGGGCACAGAGAGTAATCCTCCCCCCATACCCGGTGCCTTGAAAGCTAGACACTTAAATCCACAGCTAGGCACCCAAGTGGAAGTGCCTGTTCACCCTGCAGCCCCCAGTGGAGTTGGCTCGAACATCAGGCTAAAACGTCAGCCTGTGTGATTTACCCGAGCTCGGTCAGAAGAGACGGGTCTAGAACCTGCCCTCCCCCCCCCTCTGCCCTAAGCACGCTTCCCGGCCTCTCCAAGCACAGCTTCAGGCTACATGATGAATACATTTTAAAGCCCCCACAGGCTGAGTCCGGCCCTGGGTTCTGCAGAGACAGCCCAGCCCGGGGGAGAAGGGATTTTTCCCTGTGACCACTCCCCCTCACACTGGTGGGGTAGGGTGACACATTTTCGATTCTTTTATCCTGGCAGTGTGAAGTTGCAAACACGGCAGCGGAGCTGTGATGGCATCGTGGAGCTGGGACCATCATTACTCTGAAAAACACCCCCGAGACAGCGCTCCATGAGTGGGAGGAGGAAGTTACTAACACCAGCAGTTTTCTCCCTGGATCAGCGCTACAGATCCGAGTAAACAGAGTGGCTAAATATTTCATTGCATGCGGTAATTACACACAAATCATCTAACACCAGCAGCAAAAAGTCCAAATTGCCTTTTGCAACTCACCAGGTTTACGGTGAGGAGAGAGAAAGGGAGCAGATGGGAAGGTATATTAGGTATATTTCCTCCCCACACACACAAAAAGCAAAACTACGCTTCTAGCCCGAAGGTCTCACGGCTGACATTAACGGGGGGGGAGGGGGCGGGGAAATACATCAAAGAGGAACAAGTCACATTTCCAGGAGAGAGCATGATGTGTGCATCTCCTCTTGAACATGCTTCATTAACTCCGCCTTGCCAAATGACTGACACTCCGCCACAGACTCCTTAGCTATTTAAAGCTTAAGGGTCCCTCTCCCGCTAGCCAGAGACTCCTTCTTGTGTCCGACAGGCCATGGGGCACAGTTGGAGTCTGTGGCACTAAGGCCCAGATTCTGATCTCAGTGACACCAGTGGAAATCCAAGGGACGCCCAATGATTTAAACGGTGCGACTGCCAGCGGTTGTGCTGCATGCGGCTGAGTCTGGGGGAGGTAAGCACATCCTCCCCAACCAGGGGGCCGGCCACTGGCCTGTTGCACAGCCCCTCCACGCCTGCTATTCTCCATCCACAAACCTTCCCCACGCAGTGGCCAGGGCCACTGAATTCGTGTTGCTGCGGATCTAGCAGCCGCTCCGCGGCAGCCTGTTCTGGGCCAGCACTAAGCGCATTGGAGGTACAGTCAGAGGGGTCCCCAGAGTATCGAGTCTGACCTCCTGTATAGCACCAACCCCCGCACACCAAACCTAACAGCTGAGGTGAGACCAAGTATCACAGCCCCATGGGCAGAGAACAGGAGGGACCGAGGTGCAGCAGTGTCAGGGAAGTGATTACGTGAGATTTACCCAGATTATCCTGGCAAGTGACCCGCACCCACGCTGCAGGGGACGGTGGCAACCTCCCCAGGTCACTGCCAATCTGACCTGGCGGACATTCCTTCCTGACCCCGTATAGGGTCACCAGTTAGCCATGTGAGCAAGGACCAGCCACCCCAGCACCTGAGAAAGAGAGAATGCTTGATGCCACCTCAGAGCCCTGGCCCACCCTGCCCAGTGCCCCATCTCCAGCCGTGGCCATCCCTGATGCTTCGGAGGAAGGAGATAAAAAAAACAAATATATTGCAAGAGGGGTGCGAAAAAATCCCTTCCTGACCCCTGCCAAGTGAAACCATGAAGCATGAGGCTTAGGAAAAGATGACAAACCGGAAGGGAGCCCCAGGGCTGTTGAGCCCTGCCATCTACCATCGCAGGCAGCAATGTTATAAAATTGCACTAATAAATGTGTCCAGCTCTCTCTTAAAGTTAATTAAGTTGTTTGCCCCCACATCTATTGGGAAGCTATTCCAGGACCTCACCCACTGATGATTAGTGCCCCCCCCATAGCCTCACCCCACCACACACCCTGTACTGCCCTAACAAGTGCTTCACCTTGAGCCACTATCCTGGGGTGAATTTCCCCTTTCAGGTTTGGTGAGCACAGGGCTATTGTAGGGCAGGATTCTCGGCGTGGGACCTGAAATCCAAAGAAATCACCAAAAAGCGGGCTTTTATCTCAACTGCAGTGGGTCACAAACTTTGTCAAAAGACTGATTTTTTGGGCAAAACCCGGGACCAATTTTTCTGCACCGCACCAGCTGCGTGGGGAAAATTTCATGTTTTTCCAACCAAAATATTTTGTCTGAAAACTCAACCCTGGGTCGCAAATTTCAACACAAACAGAATTCTTATTTCCATTCAAGATTTCTACTGGGGGGGGGAGGTGGAGAAAGAAAATCTGGACGAGCTCCAATCTCAACATCAACCTCAAAGGGTCGTCTCCTCCTGCTGTGCCCTGGGCAGTGCCCTTTCGAGTCAGGGATTCACCTGCCCACTGTCCTGCCCTCGCTTGCAAAGGGCCGAGCACACAACAGCAACCTGATCCGGCCCAATCTCCCAGGAGGAGCTGGGCTTCCAACAGAGAATCTTGCAAGGACATTTTCCCTGCATCAAGATGCAACTGAGGTTTGGATCCTGGCTCCACCAGTTTGGGCCTGATCCAAAGGCCTTGGACTGCGGGGGGGTTTGGACCACACCCTAACTCAGGCTGAGCCGACAAAGACCTGATTGACGCAGTCCAGCTGGCGTAGCTGCTTTCCCTTTCAGCCAGCCATTTTCCTAACACCTTCAGACCCAGATCGGGCCTTTATAAAGGTCAAAGCCTTCAGCAAACATCACCTGTGTTTGTACAACACCTAGTACAACCTAAGACCTCCAGAACGGAGAAACCACTCCCAGCCACAGCCTTGGGGCAGGTCACCAAGGAGCCATCGGAAGTTACAGGCACATTTTGCTCCAGCTGTTTTTCCTCCGGGGTGGGTGATGCCACTGAATGCCAGTCCCACCAGGGTGCAAAGATCAGCTCCGACCTCCCATGGGTGGATCTAATCATGGTATTCAGGGGAAGCATGGGAAACCCTTCACCACTCAAGGATGCTCTGAGCTGTCCAGGACGCCCCTTCTGGTAGGTGTTTGCATAGATCCATATTAAGAGCCGCAGGTGAACAGAAAACCACCCCCACTCAGTTCTCCCCCTCACTTCTGGATCCCCTGCCTCTGCCTTTGATCTTGAGAGTCTTGCAAGCGGAGGATAGTCAACAGTTGGATGGGAATCACTGAAGAAAGAGCAGTAGTATAACCTCAATAGCTTTCATCACCATGCATTTTTGACAGGTTTCCACGCCCCATGTGGGGCTTTTGTCCCACCCCGTTTCCGTTGGCGCCAAAGAGCCAAGTGCTGCAGGGAGCGGCATGGGCCATGCAGGGGGGAACTGCTCTTCCGTCTGAGCTGGTGTCGAGTACGCAGCGCTAGGAAGCAAAGATCTGTGGAGGCAGGACGCACAACTCAGCACAGGTGATCTCTCCTCCAAAGCCACATGGGATCAATGCGTAGGAGAGGTGCCGTCTTTTGGACGAGACATAAAACCAAGGCTCTGAACGCTAAATCTCACTGAAGACCCCGGGGCCAGGGCGTGATCGCTGGCTAGGGCTGGCTGAAAAGTTTCCTCTGAGGCTGTTTCCCGACAGGAAGTGGCTTTTGACTCAATGGATTTTTTTTGGGGGGGGGGGGCGTGGCTCTGTCCAAAAAACTGGAAAAAAATAGTCAGTTTTTCAGTAACCGATTTTAAACCCCAAAAAAGGTTGGTTTGTGGTGGCTGAAAATCAAGACAATTATTTCAACCACAATGAAAACTCTTTGTTTGTTGTCCGGGAAGAAAAATCTTTGAAGTTCCTTCAGTGGCTTGCACTCTGTCTCCTAAATCCCTGCCTCAGGTTCAACAGGACCCAGGATTCTCCTTCACTTCCTGTCCTAAACTGCTGCACGCCATTTTAACAGCCACAGCAACAATGGTGGCATCCGCTCCAGGGGACGCAGCAGCCGTTACGTGTGCTCGCCCCTATTGTTGGCCCGGCAAACACAGGTCAGCCTTGTATGCGTTGAAGCCAGCAGGCAAACACTGACTCCAGCAGGAGCAGAGCTGGCCCCCAATCGCCTCTACGGGGCCTGGAGATCCTTCGATGCTATGGAAACGATTCTTTCCACCACCGAGCGGATCCCACGGGGGCCAAGGCGTTCACACAAAGCACGGAGAGGCAGCAACGGCCCTGATGATTTGGGAGCTGTTGTGCCTTGCTCATGCAGGGCTCCCACTCCGCTGGAACGGGCCACGGAGCCTCGCCAGGCCGCGCAGAGAGGCGATCCCAGCACTGCAGGGGTTAAGGCTGACCTCATTCAGCAGATGGCGACCTGACTTCCCCTCCCCGGGTTGGGGCTCCCCTGGGAATAGCTGCCGCCAGTTAACAAAGGGAAGGCAGCAGTAAAAGCATCTAGCTAAATTATTCATTTTCATCAAGGCAGCTAATCCCTTTCAGGGGAGACGGGCTGCCGTCACCCGCCCAGCCAGCCAGCCCCAGGCGACAGGGCTCATGGGTGCCCCGCTGGGGGGTTACTGCAGGCAGGGAGGGGGCACATGGGAGGCATAGCAGGGTTTGTAGGGCGCAACTGTGCATGAGGGACTTGCTGGGGAGGCTGTGTCCAGGGGACGGTATCTGTGGGTGTGCACGTCAGGGTGCAGGTACGTCCAAGCGTGCCCGTGGGCGAGTGGGCACGCGTGTGGGAGTGCTATCCCCAGCTGTGGGAACCACAACTCCCTGCCATGTGCTCCCAGCCAGAGGGGATCTCCCCTTCCTGTGAATACATTCCCAGTGGCCCAGCCATGGCACTGACCCCATCAGCACCGCAGAGCTCATTCATGTGGCATGCTCCTGTCGCTTGCCAGTCAGCACGGGCATGGGCTGCTCCTTGGGCCACGCGGCCCCTTGCTGAGAAGCTGGAGAACTCAGCGGCCCTGGGCGCAGCCCAGCACTGGCTCCTGGCATCTAGGCAGTATGGGTGTGTGATATTCCTTCCTACGCACCCTGCTCTCACTACAATGATTAACGGCACCGTATTGCCGAGGACACGGATTTGCTACCAAGTAGATGTTAGGATGTTAGCAAGTGCCACATACATGCAGCATGTGTGAGGCCACAATGAAAATGTACCCCAGCAGGGCACAACAGGTCAGAACACCATGCCAAAATGGCTCCTTCTCCCCCTAGCAGATCCAAGCAGGCTTCTCCGGCTGCAGACTCAGAGAGAGAGATGAGCGCCTGATAGCCCTTCCTGGCCCGATGCAGCTGTGGCGTCCGAGCTGGATTCTATTCCGCTGCGTGCATCAAGAGAGGAGTCTAAATTCCAACCGCAGCATCGCGGGTTCAACACACGGGCTGTTGGGAAACCAGAGCGAATTGGATATGCAAGTTGTTGAGAAGGAAGAAATATGGAACCTGGGCATATCATTTCCATCAGGTTGCTTTTCTTGAGCGTAACGGTGTCATTTGAAGACGAGAGCTGGCTGAAAAAATGGGGAAACAACCTCGTGAAAAAATGTGAGCTTTCAAAGTTGTTTCCATTTTGCAGGGGACCAAGCGGCACTATTTTTAAGTTACATTTTTAAACCATTTTTTTTAAAACTTTTCTTTTACTGAAAACCTGGGTTTCAGTAAGAAAGTGAGGCTTTCGGTAAATGAAAGGTTTGGAAAACAATACAGATAAATATTCTGGGAACACTTTGCATAAAATGGGAAATTTCAAAAATGTCAAAATTTTGACATGAAAATTTGTGGGTTTTTTTTTTAAATGGCCATTTCTGATTTTAAAATTTTCCATGCAAAACAGTTTGAGCCGCTGTCCTGCTGACTTAGTGCAAGTGATTGAAACCCACTGGTGATATGTTACAAATCTCTGTCTGTGCCTAATCCACAGCTGGAGGGGTTACAAGCATTGTGAAGGAAAGAATTAGAAATAAAAATAATGTTGACAAACTGGAGTAATGGTCTGAAATCAACAGGATGAAATTCAATATGGATCCAGGCAAAGTACCCCACATAGGAAGGAATAATCATCTGCACAAATACAAACTGGGAAATGACTGCCTAGGAAGGAGTACTGCAGAAAAGGATCTGGGGTTATAGCAGATCACAAAATAAATATGAGAAACACTTTTGCCAACAAAAAAAAAAAAAAAGCAAACCTCATTCTGGGATGTATTAGCAGAAGTGTTGTAAGCAAGACATGAGAAGTAATTCTTCCACTCCACTCCACGCTGATAAGTCTTCAGCTGGAGTGTTGTGTCCAGTTCTGGGCACCACACTTTGGGATAGATATGGACAAATTGGAGAAAGTCCAGAGGAGAGAAACAAAAACGATTAGAGGTCTAGAAAACATGACTTGTGGGGAAAGATTGGGGGGAAAATGGGTTTGTTGGAGAAGAGAAGAAGTCTGGACAAGAGAAAACTGAGGCGGGGACATGATAACAGTCTTCAAGTATGCAAAGGGTTGTTACAAGAAGGAGGGAGAAAAATTGTTCTTCTTAATCACGGAAACAGGAAGCAATGGACTTACATTACAGCAAGGGAGGGTTAGGTCAGTGGTTTGAGCATTAGCCTGCTAAACCCAGAGTTGTGAGTTCAATCCTTGAGGGGGCCACTTAGGGATCTGGGGCAAAAATCGGTACTTGGTCCTGCTAGTGAAGGCAGGGGCCTGGACTCAATGACCTTTCACGGTCCCTTCCAGTTCTAGGAGATAGGTATATCTCCATATATTATCATCATCTTAGGAAAAACTTCCTAATTGTCAGGGTGGTTAAGCACTGGAATAAATTGCCTAGGGAGGTTGTGGAATCTCCACCATCGGAGATTTTTAAAAGCAGGTTAGACAAACACCTGTCAGGGATGGACTTAGTCTGGCCTCGCTGCAGGGACCTGGACGAGGTGACCTATCAAGGTCCCTTCCAGTCCTGCGATTCTATGATTGGAGTTTGTTCCCGCTGCAGCTAGTGACCACCGGCTCTTTAGCTCTCGCCGCTCGTGCTTCTAGCTTGGGACGTCGCCGGATCAATCCCCGAGGTATCAGTCAAGATGGCGGCCATCACATAACGACGTCTCCCCCGCTTGTCGTCATTGCAGCGTTAGCATGAGGTGTAACTCGAGGGTTTCCCCTTCATCCTACGCCAGGTGGCACTTTAAACTCCAAGTAGCCGGGCCAGCGAGGGCGGGTGGAAGCGTGAGCGCGGCTGCTGCTTGATCTAGCGATGCAGCTGCCCCGTGCCGCTAATCCAGTCGCTCTGTGGGGCACTGGCTGTATTTCTGCTGACGGGGCACACCAACAACTGGGCCTTTGTGCCAACGCAGGCCTTGGGCCAGAGACGGAGCTGGAGGCAGGGAGCCCGCCTGGCAAGCCAGGGAAGAGAAGAGTGACCCGAATGGAGCGGGTTGCCTTCCTTGAAAGGCGTTCACTGCCTGGCGAATTCCTCCCCAGCTCCTGTCCATTGGCAAGGAGCGAGAAGGCCGGTCACTCCCAACGGAATGATTTTCCTGTGCGGAGCTGAAGTAAGAGGCTGACTTCAAAGTCACTGCAGCGCTCGAGCAGAGTGAGCGTGAAGCTGCCGCCGGCAACAGAAAGGACCAGATGGCTCGGCATCACCCGCCGAGGAGTGACAGCAGAGAGTCCCGGGACGAGAGAGCCCCCAGGACTGGCTCCAAGCTCTTACGGATTCAGCTGCTTCCAACCCGGAGTATCCGAACCCCTCAGCTGTGAGCCACCAGGCCGGAGAGCTCACAACAAGCGGGCTCGCTCGGTGTTGAGTGTGAGACTTGCACGGCGATGTGTCAGTCGAGAGGGGACTCTGCCCTTCATTGGTCCGAAGTTCAGCTGCTCCTACTACGGGGGGTATTTTGTCCCCGTTCACTTGCTTTGTGGGGAGATGCTGAGGCAGACAGGTGCGGCTCTGCAGTGAGCTCTGAACACTACTAAAGTCAGAGCAGCTGGGACTCAGTCCAGCCTCTTTCGGCCTCCAGGCCACAATATTCTGCTACCAAATCCCCCATGTTTCGCCCCAGGCCCCGACAGCTTCAGTATCCCTGGTGCCTCAGGGGGTCAAGCGTGGAAAGGCCTGAGGGCTTTAACAGTTAGCATCAGGACTCTGAATTTGATCTGTGGGCAGCCAAAGGCGGGACAGCACTGCTGCAATACTCATCAGGCTGCAGAAGATTCTCGCTCTGTTATTTCATGCAGCACAGATGCTGGGTATCTTCTGAATAGGACACAGACCCGGGGCGGGTTTAAGATGCCACCCGATTTGATTGCCACCTCCTAAAATGATCAGCAATCCACGATCTGACACCACGGGGCCCAGCTGCTAATGTAGCTAAGCCAGTCAATGGCTCACGGATCCTACCCGTTGCTCGGGACATTAACCATGAGAACTCCCAGGGGGCTGGGGGTGCCCCCATAAATACGTCAGCCTCACTGACGCAGATGACAGGTTCTACGCAGCTGTTATGCAAATCAGGACAGGCCTCCAGGAGTCCATGCCCTTAACTAGGGGGCAGGGGGCAGGGCAGATTCTGGTCTCTGCTGTGGCATCACAACCTGCCCTGCCCCCGCCCCCATAGACAGAGGGCACTTAGTTCCCCCCCGCATCACTTTAGCAACCACACATACACACCTAGGAGGCAATGTGTCCTTGTGGCTAGTGCCCTAGACAAGGCCTCAGGAGACCTGGCTTCTAATCCTGGCTCTGCATTAGCTTGTTGAGTGACCTTGGACAAGTCACTGGTCCTCTCTGTAACTCAGTTTACCCATCTGTAGAATGGGGACAATGACACCCAATGCCTTCGAGAGGACGGAAAGTGCTATGACAGGCCTGAGGGAGGGCTGGCAGGATCAGGCCCTGTAAAATATCTGCTGTTTGCATTTTCTAGGGCCCAATCAAGCAAACCCCAGCTCAGGCCTTGATTCTTACAAGGGATCAAGGTTCCTAACTTCTGAAATCAGTGGGAGCTCGGAGCCTAACTATTTCTGAGGACTACAGACGGAACTCAAAGCCCGCAGAGACTGCAGGATCGGGCCCTTCTCTCCCCGACTGGGATTTTCAAATGAACTAAGGGAGTTAGGCACCTGAAATTCAATGGGCCCAACTCCCTTTGAAAAATCCCAGCTCAGGTGAAAACGCCCCCTGCTTCCAACACGTCCTCTGGTTCCAACCATTGGCCCGCGGCAGCCGTCAGAGAGGTTGGGTTGCTGAGCTTCAGACAGGAAGTCCCCACCTGATGCCGCTCAGCATCTCGCCTCCTCCCTTAAATTAAGAAGCAGCCGTTTAAGACGTGCCCAGTTCAAGCTCATCGTTTTTATGGTGCTCAGACATTCTGCCTCCCGTGTCAAGGGAACCAGCAGCATCCTGACGTTGCCAAGTAATGAGGCGCTAGCCGTTGATAAGCATCCCTGCAGGACAGCCTGGAGGCCACTGGAGCAGCTTCAGCCCATCAAGGCAGGAGACTTTTGATGAATATGGGTGAGAGTGGAGGTCACACTGCTTCCATGGAGTCCCAAAAGAAATGCTACCTAGACGTGGCCATGCAGTCCAGTCCAGCGTGCTGGGAATCAGGATGGCTGGGTTCTGTGCCTAGGGTTAGTCACACATCGCCGCCTCGTGCCTCAGTTTCTCCAGCTGTCAAAGGGGGATGTGTGACACCGAGACCCCTCAGCAAAAGGTCTCCTGTTCTTTCCAAACAACTCCCACCTCAGACCTGACAAACTCACTGCACCAAACACGCCTCACAGGAGATTTATCCATAAAGAGTAACAGGCACAGAAAGCTCATAACTTGCCATGGTTCATAATCCTTGCAAGAGGTACATACAGGTAATATGGACAGAATAATGCCTTAATATTCAAAATTTGCTTCATGGACTTGGAGTAGAAATTAGTCACCGGGAGATAACGTGTCTCTCTGATGGCCCACTCAGGCCAAGGGGGTTTTTCATCCCGCCCTGTTTGGCCAGTGATGCAACGCCAGGCTGAGTTGTTTCACTTTGCACAATACTACGACTTTCAACAAACAATTGAAACCATTCAAAGGTCAAAAAGAAACTTGACAACAAGACCGTGGTTCGCCCCGTCTGTGAACAGAAACAAAAAGCTGTTGGGGGTATAACACAAAGGAGGCAGAAACACTCTGTATTCATTCACTGAGGAAACCCCTTGTGAAGCAGGGTGGCTTTCATGAAAGTTTGATCCTGGTTCTCGTAAAACCATCCAGCTCTGCGACAGACTAAATGTTGGGGGGCAGAAGGGAGGAGAAGCCTACTTTTGTAGGAAGGGAAGGTAACTATTGATAAGTGTAGACCCATGTTAATGATTTTGTTGTGTGTTGTTTCTATCACTTTAAGAAAGTAAGAACAGCCACACTGGGTCAGACAAATGGTCCATCTAGCCCTGTCTCCTGTCTTCCAGCAGCGGCCAGTGACAGATGCTTCAGAGGGAATGAACAGAACAGGAACATTTTGAGTGATCTGTCATCCAGTCCCAGCCTCTGGCAGTCAGAGGTTTAAGGACACCCAGAGCATGGGATTGCATCCCTGACCATCTTGGCTAATAGCCATTGACGGACCTATCCTCCATGAATGATCTAATTCTTTTTTGATCCCAACTATACTGTTGGTCTTCACAACACTCCCTGGCAACAAGTTCCACAGGTTGATTAATTTCTTTCACTTCCAGTTCAATCTTTATCCTTCCTTAAATAAACCTTCTTTTGTCTTGTGTGTGCTCACAAGTGTTGTGTGGCACCCAGGAGTGGTGGTTTAAGGTGAAACTGGGGTACACGGCTCCTTTGTGGGGCAGAGGGCCTGGACTTTCTAGGAGTAGCCAGTGTCAAGGGCTGGATATCACAGAGGATTGAGTCAAAGGGACTGGAATGCACCTATCATTCACCTGGAAGGTGAAGCAAGGGCCGGCATAGCGTGGGGAGAGTCCATGAGTGGCTGAAAAGCTGGTAGTGTCAAGGAGCTATC
This sequence comes from Chrysemys picta bellii, assembly GCF_011386835.1. Taxonomy (NCBI): domain Eukaryota; kingdom Metazoa; phylum Chordata; order Testudines; family Emydidae; genus Chrysemys; species Chrysemys picta. The sequence continues at coordinate 19,667,391 of NC_088809.1, forward strand.
CAGCCGCAGATGCAGTGTCACCCATGGCAGGTTCACTTTCCCATGTACGCTGGTGGCCAGAGCAGGCTCTGCGGCTCTCATTGGAGCTCTGCTATCTTTCTGCCTATTGATTTATTTTTACCAGGGGCCAAATTTGCAAGAGAGGCCACCTCCATTTTTTGTTTTTTGCATCCACACTTGAATGGAGGATGTAAAACCGGGTCCTTGCCCCCCTTATTATCTGACTGCACGTGCAAACATAAGGGACGGGGACTCGGCCCTTTCGAGACATAGCCCTTATACTGCCTCCACAATAGGGAGGATGGGAGTGGATTATAATGAGCCTTTGTGAAGGGCTTTGAGAGCCTTAGACCAGGGGTTCTCAAACTTCATTGCCCCGCGACCCCCTTCTGACAACAAAATTATTACGCGACCCCAGGTGGGGGACTGAAGCCGGAGCCCGCCCCAGCCCGGATGCCTCGGGAGGTGAGACTCGGGCTTCAGCTTTGACCCCGGGCCCCAGCAAGTCTAACGCCAGCCCTAGTGACCCCATTAAAATGGGGTCTCTACCCACTTTGGGGTCCCTACCCCCAGTGAGAACCCCTGCCTTAGACTATTAGTGGCAGTACTTAGGGTTGCAGCCGAGAGCAGAGCCCCACCCGCTAGGTGCTGTGCAGGGCAAGAGATAATCCTTGCCCCAAAGAGCTTACAGTCTAAATAGACAAGAGAGGGTGGGAGGGGAAACTGAGGCCCAGGGAAGGGAAGCGACTTGCCCAAGGTCACCCAGCAAGTCAGTGGCAGAGCTAGGAACAGATTCCGGGCCAGTGCCCTGGATCTACCAGACCATGTGGCCTCAGGGACAGGTTTTATAGCAGGAGAAACTCTAGACCAGGTTCCAAGGGGGGCTGTGGAAGCCCCATCACTGGAGGTGTTTAAGGAAGGTCTGGGTTGACTTGGTCCTGCCTCAGCATAGGGGCAGGGGCTGGACTCTTGAAGTCCCTTCCAGCCCTACATTTCTATGATCCCCTATGAACACTGACAGCCTTCAAGGCATGTGATTGTAGAGCTGTCTACACAGCTTGGCAAGGCAGGGAATCCAGGCACTCATCCCCAGCTTTATTCCTCAGGGCTATTGTCTCCATGTTCTTAGCGCAAGCCCATCACCCTGGTGTCTGGGCCCCCGGGGCAAAGGGAGGGAGGCAGATGCGCTTTCAAGTAACCCTCCCCGGCCAATCAAGCAGCAGCATCTAGGCCCCGCCGGCTGGAAGGACAGCTCAAAGGGGGGCAGCCTGTCGTGACTGTCTCCCTCAGGGGCACCTGTCCCTGCTCCATCGTGGCATGAGACCCGCCCCCTTAGTCTCCCCAACCAGCGTCAGTATCAGCCACAGCTCTGCAGGGAAATATCCGGCGAATGCCACCAAACAACACCGAGCTCAGGTATCCTCAGCTGCCCGTCTGCTGCTGATTAAAGCCGTTCCCGCCTGGTACTCAGCAGAGCCCTTTAATTAATTCTCCCCACATCCAGATGCACCAGACACAAAAATGTCAGGCTCCAAATGCCTGGAAAGAGGTCACGTCGGCGGCGGGCGCAGGAAGCGCACCGGGCAGGCTGCCACCATGCAGCCGGTGGCGACAGCTGGCTAGAGCCGGCCACACAAAGCTCACTCTGCGTCTAACCAAGGTACCGCAATGGCCCACAGCGTCGTAGTATCTCACACCCATCGGTTTATTTATCCTCACCTCCCCCCACCCCACGGCGCAGAGACTAAGTGACTTGCCTCGGATCATGCAGGAAATCTGTGGCAGCGCAGGGAACCGAACGCAGGTCTTCCAAAGCCTTGCAACCACCAGCCCATCCTTCCTCTCCCTTTCTGCAGCGCTGACAGCCCCGGGACTGGAAGAATGGTGTAGCCAAGAGCGTCATCCATTTCAGACAGGTCCCCGCTGCCACCCACTTGTGGCAGCCTTTCCGCTGACCTGAATGGGCCCATGCAGACACCTGGGACAGACTCGCAGCCCAAATCCTTCCTGCAGAATGTGGGTGGAAGCAGAGGGTCAGAAGAGCTCTGCCCTGTTCATTGGCTCCCTTCCACAGCTCACCTGAGGACTTTGGGGTGCACTAGGCTGGGACCAGCAGGCGTCCTAACATGGTCGAGCAGGTGGAGCGGCAGATCACGAATCAGAACCCCAGAGTTCTGTTTCCAACCTTGTCTTTGCTACTGTGTGCGTGCAACTCGGACAATGCATTTTCCCCCGTCTGGGTTGGAGCCAAAGACTTAATGGATTTTGTATTGGGCCCTTCCGTGCCTCAGTTTCCCCAGCTCTGGAACATGAGTGACGCTTCTTACTTAGGCTGCCCTTTGAGATCTGCAGCTAACAGGGGCGCCGTACCATGTGTGACAGGTCTGAAAGGCGCAGGAGTGATCATGCGAACGCGGTTCCTGGTTTGAGAAGAGCTGTATTTTTCAAACCAGCGAAAATTTTTACCTGCTCCCATTATATAATTAGTAACATGAGCAAACCTGTTCCCAGGAGACTTCCAGGGTCTTTGCAACATGAAAGGCAAGCAGCCCTGTTAGAAAAATCAATAGGGCTCTTTTACCTCTGATCTTTTTGGCACTTGTCTGACAAAATCTGCAGCATTCTACTTAGTAACAGAGACCAGGGGTGAAGTGCTGGACTTCCCTATTGAAGTCAAGGGGAGGTTTGCTATTGACTTCAATGGGGCTGGGATTTCAGCCTAGGGACAGCTGGGCACCACAGAGCATCTGTAGTCTGAGTGCCTGCAAATCACAGGCCACGGCCACCCCTTCGCTCCCCCCGTCACCTCTACACCGAGCCCAACAGCCAGAATTAAGCCAAAAAGTGTTACAGCCCTCAGGAGACTAAACGACTGGGTGCCACAGGCAGAGCGCAGGGGGACCAGAACCCACGGCTGCTGCAATGACAAGGAACTGATCTGGTGAGCGGTACCGGGCTGATCCTAGCACCCACGCAGCGGACGAGGGGGACCCCTAGAACTCAGTTTTTGACATTCAAAGGAAGCTTTTCGGAGTTGGGAGCTTCCCCCCCTTTAATGTGAAACACTTGTGTAATCAGGGGAAATGTGATTAAGAGAAAACAAAAGCAAGTCTCTAGCTGGCAGCTGGTGCTAGGCAAACAGGAAAATTTCCCTCCTTTAAAGGGATTCTTGCCCAGTTCCCCACGTGATCAGCGTGAAGCTGCTCCAGCCTGCAGTCTGCTAGAGCCCAGGGAAGCAGAACCTCTGAAAGGACAAGTCCCGTTCATAAGCTAGAACCCCTGTTTTTCAGGTGGGTTCTAAATCTCAACCCAGGTTCTCCGATTACCGAAGAGAAATCTATGTCACCTTCTAACCTTCTAACTCTAGGGGTAGTTACGCTCTGGAAGAGGCTCCCGCCGGGGGTTGTGGAGTCCCTGTTGTTGGAGGATTCTAAGAACAGGTTGGACAAACATCTGTCAAGGATGGTTTGGTTGACTTGGTCCTGCCTCAGTGCAGGGGACTGGACTTGACTCTCCAGGTCCCTTCCAGCCCTGCATTTCTATCATTCTGTGATTCTACAATTTACTCCCAAAAGCCATGTGGCCCATAGATGCAGTCCACCTCTTTCCCCCACCCCTTCCCTCCCCTCCCCCAGCGTCTTCCCCCCACCCCCAGCGGCTATATCTGGAATCCAGTCCAGATGGCCACAGAACTCCATCTCAGGTTCTCCCCTACCCTTCCTCCAAGTAGACAAGGAGACCGAGGGAGTCTTTGCTTCTGCTTAGTGGAGCAGACTTCACCACTTAGCATCTCACTTCCTGGAATGTTGCCTCCTTGTTGTTGGAGGAGCAGTGTGGCCTAGTGGCTAGGCCTGAGCCCCAGTCCCTATCTAAGTTTATTGGACCCTGATTATTGTAGCTGAGCATTTTGCCAGCAAAGCTTAAACCCACTTCCTGAAGGGAATGAGCAAGGACTAGAATCCAGGTCTCCTAGGCTGCAGTGGACCACACTGACATCCCACCATGGGGCTTGGTTTAAACAAGCAGCAGCTTCTAAGGAGGTTGAGGGGGGCCTTTTGCTGCCCTTTAAGGGTACATCCACACTGCACACAATGCCTGGGCCTGGGGGAGCTGGGTCTGTGGACTAGGTGTTTCCAAGCCCACACTTGAGCATCCACACGGCGTTGTACACCTGGGTTTATATTAGCTGGGCCCGGCTCTCAGAGCCGTGCTAATGCGTCCATACTGCACCGGGCTGACCTTCTGCCTCGGATCCGCAGCTTGAGCTGTGTCTGCATTGCAAAATGACCGGGCCTGGACCCAAGTCATAGCAGGACTCAGGCTCTGACCCTCTCCCACAGCAGGGTCCTAAGATCTGGGTCCTGAGCGCTTGCTGATCAGAGTCAGACTGATTTGAGCGTGGATGGAAGTGGGGTTTGGATCCAAACCTGATTCAGAGCCCGGGCTTAGCGTGACGTGTAGACACACCCTCGAGGGAGTCGCACACCGCACCAGCAGAGGCACACAGACAAAATGCTAACTGGAGTGACAGAGCGTGCCTATACCAGAACAACGCCCAGCACTTGCTGCCCTGCGTGCTCACGCCTGGCGAAGCCACGGTGCATTTGGCATTGCTTGACATGGGAACAGTTGCTACATGTCACCTTTCCTGCACCGGATTCCAGGCGCCACCGCTGGTCTCAAGGGTTTGCAGTTGGGGACTGCAGGGCTGATGTGTCAGCCCCGAGGGCAGATCCCCGCCCTGCAGAGCTGGGACGCTGACCTTTCCGCCTGGATCTTTCTGCTTCCTTTATTTCACTTCAGATTATGCATTGACCTAAGCACGTCTAAATCTGGAAAATGCCTTTGGATCCCCTCGCACGGTGACACATTTGCTTGCAGGGGATTTGCCTCTTGCAGTGCATTATTCACTCCAATAGCATCATGCCATCACATGCACAGGGCTGGCCTTATCATGAGGCAAACTGAGGCAGCCGCCTCAGGTGCCAGACTATGGGGGGGTCGCCACTAGGACCCAGAGTGTAGAAAATTGTGTCTGCTGCTGGTGCGAGAGGGCATGGGGGCGTCATTTGAGCTCCCCGCCTCAGGTGCCAAAATGTTGTGGGCTGGCCCTGCACATGCAGGTTCTTACCCCCTTCCTTGTGCCTCCTATCTGAACCATTCAAAGCCCTTTCTACCCATCACATTAGCCTCCCCATGCGCCTCGGGGAGGTAATTTTTTTTTTTAATATACACATTCCACACACAGGGAAACCAAGGCACACAGGAATCAAGGGACTATACAGCCAGGGGCAGGTACCTGGATCTCCCAATTCAGAGATCCCGACTCTCACCTCTGGACCAAGATCAGCCAGTTTGGGGATTTTGAAGGTGACCTGCAAAGGATTTTGAAAAATTGGGCTTGTCTCTCTTTTAAAAACAAATTCTCCGATGGTGAAAAAGCTTGGAAAAGTTTAGACCTGCTCAGGATTTCTTTTTACCTTAAAACATCAGGTATGGAAATCTCACTTTTTGTCAGACTCTCCTTGAACCCACGGGCAGCAGAGGTCGGCCCAGGCAGAGTGATCTGGAACAATCCCCCCTTTCAATGTCTATTGAACTCCAGCACCGATTGTCTAGGCTGGAGGGTGAGCCGAGCGGGTCCAGCATATGCCTACATGGGGCTGGAGACAGGGCCGGCTCCAGGCACCAGCTTGTCAAGCAGGTGCTTGGGGCGGCCGCTCCGGAGAGGGGCGGCACGTCCAGGTATTCGGCGGCAATTCGGCGGACGGTCCCTCACTCCGCCTGGGAGTGAAGGACCTCCCGCCGAATTGCCGCCGCAGATCACGATCACAGCTTTTTTTTTTTTGGCTGTTGGGGCAGCCAAAACCCTGGAGCCGGCCCTGGCTGGAGAGCGGTCAGCTGCCAGAGAACCGATTGTAGAAGTCCCCTCCTGGATAAAGTGATTTGGGACTTTGCAGGGAAATCGACGGGGAAGTGTGGTGTATAGGACAGGGCCTTTTGTACAGCCTTCTAGTGGGCCCCCCATCTGCTATTGCAGAGGTACAGAGAAGGGCTACTAGGATGATCCGAGGAATGGAAAACCTGTCTTATGAAAGGAGACTCAAAGAGCTCGGCTTGTTTAGCCTAACCAAAAGGCGGCTGAGGGGAGATCTGATCGCTCTTTATAAATATATCAGAGTGATAAATACCAGGGAGGGAGAGGAATTATTTAAGCTCAGTATCAATGTGGACACAAGAACAAATGGATATAAACTGACCATCAGGAAGTTTAGACTTGAAATTAGACAAAGGTTTCTAACCATCAGAGGAGTGAAGTTCTGGAACATCCTTCCAAGGGGAGCAGTGGAGGCAAAAGACATATCTGGCTTCAAGACTAAGCTTGATAAGTTTATGGCGGGGATGGTATGATGGGATAGCCTAATTCTGGCAATTAATTGATCTTTGATTATTAGCGGTAAATATACCCAATGGCCTGTGATGGGATGTTAGATGGGATCTGAGTTACTACAGAGACTTCTTTCCTGGGTGTCTGGCTGGTGAGTCTCGCCCACATGCTCAGGGTTTAGCTGATCGCCATATTTGGGGTCGGGAAGGAATTTTCCTCCAGAGCAGATTGGCAGAGGCCCTGAGGGTTTTTCCCCTTCCTCTGCAGCGCAAAGCACGGGTCACGGGTCACTTGCTGGAGGATTCTCTGCACCTTGAAGTCTTTAAACCACAAGTTGAGGACTTCAATAGCTCAGACATAGGTCGGGGGTTTGTTATAGGAGTGGGTGGGTGAGATTCTGTGGCCTGCGTTGTGCAGGAGGTCAGACTAGAAGATCGTAATGGTCCCTTCTGACCTTAAAGTCTATGAGTCTATAAGCCATCAAAACCCTGCCAAGGCAGCCGTGCACAGAAGTGGCGAGGCCTTCTAGAATTGTACATGGTTAATGAACGTGGTTATTTGCAATCCAACGGTGTCGTTGTCTCAAGAGCAGATGAGATCTGCTTTTCCACTGCTCCTCCCGCCAGACGCCCAAAGCTCTCCCAACAACCCAAGTCAAAGATGCAGGATCCCGTGGCCCAGCACCCACCCCAGGTATCGTCATTTATACCGGGGGTGGTGGTGAAACGCTCCCTAATCAGCATGGTGGCTGTTGCACGGGGGTCAATGGCTGCGCAAGGAGCAGGACAGCAGGCCCAAGATGCTGTGCAAAGGAAAGCAGCAGACTCGTTCTGTTCGGGGCTTTCCTTAGCGCGAATGCAAAGAAGAAGGGTCCGGCTCCTCCCAGGGGATTATTGGAGACGCTCGGCAGTCGCGGCAGAAAAGGAAGCAACGAAGATCGTTCTGTTGGAACTAACTCAGCTCTCTCCACCCCAGCTTGGCCACTCCACCTGGGCTTTGCTCAACACCTTGTCAGTTCCCCATAATTCAGGACTCTCTTGAATGCACCCATCCCACTCCCAATTTACCAGGCGCAGGGGGTTGGAAGGAACATGGCACCAATGGGCAGCAGGGAGGGGACAACCTGGAGAAAGCTCCACGGGTGGGAGAGGAACTGAGGTGCCTTAGCTGACTGCATCTCTTCGGGCCCCTGTCAGTGCTTCCCACAGCTTGGCTGCAGGGGGTGCTTTAGAGTAACTGTCTTCTCACTACTACACTCCGGCTGGGATTCGCAGGCCCTCCGTTCCTGTGCTTGGAGCAGGGGGCGGGGGCTTCAAGCCATCTGTATGCTCCCTGTATTGCGGGGCCTGCCCAGCCCCTGGTCTAACTTACACTCAGCTCCCCATGGGCTCTGGGAAATGCCCTCCAGCCATGCCCCCAGCACAGCCAGTGCTGGGAACAGAGCCCACCCGCCAGCTCTACCCATGATGGGGAAGCCCCGTAGGCAGGGACTATTCTCAGGAGGCGGTTTCCACCCCTTTACCCTGCCAGAGCGGCACAAAGAGACCTTGGTGTCACTGAGACTCAGGCCCTGAGCCTTTCCTGTCTGTGCTGGCTGGCTGGCTTCCCTTGCTGTAACCTTTACGCATTCCCCACGGCTCGCTGCACGTGCACTTTCACTGCTGAATAAAGCATCAAGCCTTCAGCCCTCTGCCGAGAGCCAGATTGCATTCGGCAGGGAGTCGGCAGCTGCTGCAGAAACAGGCCCTGCAGGACATGGGTCTCTCAAGCTGGGAGCAATATCCACGCCACTCTGCTGCCTCCCCATGGGCACACAAAGGGGGTGCATTGCTGCCCCCTCGTACGGGTCAGAGAGTCTCCTCCAACCCCACCTGGCATCCCCATCGTGCAGGGGCCAGGCACAACCGCAGGCTCTGCGGTCTCCTGAGTGCAAGTCGGGGGGGCAGGGAAGAGGGCTGGCCATGCTGCCCCTCCTCAAATCAACCGATGGGGCCAGCTGCAGAGGGGCACGCATGCCACCCTCCCACCAAACAGTAGGACAGCTGGTGCCAGGAGCTCTGGGAAGGATAGCGCCTCATGGAGATACAGGGGCTGCTATAGGCTAATGCAAGATGGATCCACCACTGTGCCCAGAGGCCGCGATCAGCTGAGCCAAGCTCTACCCTTAGTCCAAGCCTACAGCCGTGGTCATGGTGCGCTCTAGTGGCCAGCCATAGCTACATAACACGCTGCCGCTTGCAGCTAGCGGAGTGACCTGCAGTGCAGGGGGGAGGGCCTCGTGCTGTGGTAGTTACAGCCCCAGCTCGTGAAGCATGGTACATGTGTAGCCATGATTCATTGCACAAGTACCTGAGATAGCTCATCTCATCTTCTCCCCCGCTCCAGCCCTGCTGCTCCTCCGTTAGCGAAGGGCCGGCCACAGACATGCACTGCGGGTCCCATGGCCATATGCAGGAGAGGAGAGAGAATTCTGGACCTTCTGCTCCAAAGCACAGGCCTCTGCCACTTGAGCAAATAGAGATTCTCCATCAGCTGGCAGCAGTACTAAGGCTTTTATCCTCTAAGTGGGGCCTCCAGCTCTCAAGTGATATGATTGCCAGACGTGCTGTTGGTTGAGTCCAACCAGTACAAAACACACCCGCACCAGCCAGTTCATTGCACCCCCACTCCTCTATATACAGTCGGAGCCTGATTTGTGAAGGTGCTGAGGACCCGCAACTCCAATTAAAGCCAACGGGAGCTCACACTTGTGCAAATCAGGCACCACCACATCTGTTTTTACAGTCCTCTCTCCCTGCCCCTCCCAGCCTGGTCCATCAGGGAACATCGCTGTGTGGCCAGGGCAATGGGAGGAGACAGAGGAAGAGAGCCTGACTGAGGGCCCACGTGGTCCCAGTGGAGTGCCGAGATCAGAGCCCGGTTAGATGCTTCTGCCTGCTTTGGCAGGGGGTGGACACAAAGGACAATCCAAAGGAATGTGGCCATTTACTGCAGGCCACCATTGCTTCCTCCATCTCCCCAGGTTTTGTAGCAGCGATTGTGTGCCTGGATCAGTTTTCACAAGCTGGTTGAGGTGAGGGATCTCTCCTGCCAGCTGCGGACAGAGCTCACGGGCACAGGGGGAATGGGCCCTACACCACAGGGCCTTAACCTAGCTCTTACAGCAGCCTGGGATCCACTCACATAGTTCACCCAGGAGGAGGAGTGGGGTGCCCCCCTGCGGCATTCAATACTGACACAGCAGGAGATGCTGAGGATGCAAATTGAGAGGCAGGCACAGGACCTTTTGGACCTGGCCTATCAGGGGTCGATATGGGATGGGAATTGAGGGACACTGCGTCACGTGGAGGAACAAAATGGGATCAGGAGCACTGCGCACAGATGGGGCTGTTGGGGGGTTCAGAACCCGACTAAGAGGGGTGTAGACGTGGATTAGTGCATTGGATGCTCCCAACTGAGACACCAAAGGGGGCTGCAGGAGAGGAGGGAGCTAGACTAGCAGAGCCATGTGATGGAGCCTGGGTTTATCATGCAGGGAGCTTTCGAACCGTTCGTGTTGGGGACACTTTCCTGTATCAGACGCACCCCGCCAGAACAAAGCCCTCAGCTGCTTCAGGCAGCGTGTGAAATTAGCAGAGGGGAGATGTCCATGCTGCTGGCCGGCTAGTTTCCTATGATAATTTCATTACAGAAAATTCTCCCGCCCCCTAGCCTCTCACCTGCGCGTCCCTTTGCCTGCCATGTGCTGCCGCCAGGAGCCATAACACACCAGTCGGGGTGCTTGAGAACGAGGAGACAAGGGGGCCTGATTCTGACCGCTTTTACATCAGTTACTCCACTCACTTTAATGGCATTGCTCCAGATTTACCCCGGTGTAAGTGACCAGGAGGATCAGGCCCTTGATCTATTTTTTTTTAAAGCTCTGGCTAATGGATTTTGTTTAGGGTCTGCAGGAAGAGGGGTACAGGGGGACTTGTAGCCACTGATTGGCATCGATCCTGGGTTGCTAAGAGACTCCGCGCCTTTGGCCAACACTTGCCACTAGGGCTTAGGCACCAGCGGGGCAGGGAGGAAGAATATATATACACATTTTTAAAATAGATCAGTCACCTGGTACAGAAGCTAGAGGGTTGCCAAGCAACAGGGCTCCTTCCTGACTTTGTGGATTGCAAGCAGCTGGGGGAGCACCCCGCTCGGAAGGGAGAAAACTTTGGAGAAAGGGTTAATTTGGCTTTTCAAAAACGAATCAATATTTCGCTTCGCTCTGCGACTCTGAGGGTTGCTCACATGGGGCTCGGATCCAGGTCAGGAGGGAATGCCTCACTCCCGCCCATCACTTCATGCTGCCACCTCCAGATGAATCAGACGGGAGGAGAACAAACCCTTCCACAGCTACTGCTGAAGGCAAGAGGAAAGCGGGTGCTACCACCACCCAGGCCAAAATGAGACGGGTCTTTTAAAGGAGAGAGGAGTCCTCGGTTGCTAGGGCTGACCCCCCACCCCTCAAAGTTTGCAGGTGGTTGGATCTTGGGTTTTGAACTGACTTTTCAAGCTCAGGCAGAAAGAGCCAGCATGTCTGCGGATGGATACGTTAACACGGAAGACATAGTCCACACAGCACATGGATTCCACTTGTGCGGTCCCTCATCATAGAATATCATAGAAGATTAGGGTTGGAAGAGACCTCAGGAGGTATCTAGTCCAATCCCCTGCTCAAAGCAGGACCAACCCCCAACTAAATCATCCCAGCCAGGGCTTTGTCAAGCCGGGCCTTAAAAACCTGATTCCACCACCTCCCTAGGGAACCCATTCCAGTGCTTCACCACCCGCCTAGTGACATAGTGTTTCCTAATATCCAACCTGGACCTCCCCCACTGCAACTTGAGACCATTACTCCTTGTTCTGTCATCTGCCACCACTGAGAACAGCCGAGCTCCATCCTCTTTGGAACCCCCCTTCAGGTAGTTGAAGGCTGCTATCAAATCACCCCTCACTCTTCTCTTCAGCAGAGTAAACAAACCCAGTTCCCTCAGCCTCTCCTCCTAAGTCATGTGCTCCAGCCCCCTAATCATTTTCATTGCCCTTCGCTGGACTCTCTCCAATTTGTCCACATCCCTTCTGTAGTGGGGGGACCAAAATTGGACACAATACTCCAGATGTGGCCTCACCAGTGCCAAATAGAGGGAAATAATCACTTCCCTCAGTCTGCTGGAAATGTTCCTACTAATGCAGCCCAATATGCCGTTGGCCTTCTTGGCAACAAGGGCACACTGCTGACTCATAATGCAGCTCCTGCACTTCATACCTAGATCCGGAGTAACATCTATTACAGCAGTCCCTAAATTTCCCCCTCCCAAACCAAGGCCCCATGGTGCTAGGCGCTGTACATAGACAGACAATCCCTGCCCTAATGAGCTTCCAGTTGAAATAGACAAGACACGCACACAGGGAGAGAAAGGAAGAACAGGAAGGTTTCGTTTACAACGGGTTAATCAATGATTAACAGGGGCTATACCGTGTGACAGATGTGAGCAGCATGGAAGATCTGCTCTAGAATGATTGTGGGGCACTTCTCTGGCCTGGGCTCTACACCAGGTCAGGCTAGATGATCCCAATGGTCCCTTCTGGCCTTGGCATCTATGAATGTAATGGATGGTTATAAGCCAGGGGTGGGCAAACTTTGGCCCGAGGGCCACATCTGGGTATAGAAATTGTATGGCGGGACATGAATGCTCACGAAACTGGGGTTGAGGTGTGGGAGGGGGTGCGGGCTCTGGCTAGGGGTGCAGGCTCCTGGGTGGGTCCAGAAATGAGGAGAAAGCGGGAGAGGGCTGGGGTGGGGGTGGTGAGGGCTCTGGCTGGGGGTGCGGGCTCTGGGGTGGAGCTGGGGATGAGGAGTTTGGGGTGCAGGAGAGTGCTCCGGGCTGGGACCACGGGGTTTGGAGGGTGGAAGGGGAATGAGGGCTGGGGCAGGGGGTTGGGGCACAGGGGGAGGCTCAAGGGTGCAGGCTCTAGGCGGCGCTTACCTCAAGCAGCTCCCAGAAGCAGTGGCATGTCCCTTCTCTGGTTCCTATGTGGAGGCGCGGCCAAACGGCTTTGCTGTGCGCTGCCTCCTCCGCAGGCACCCCCCATAGCTCCCATTGTTCACAGTTCCCAGCCAATGGGAGCTGTAGGGGCGGCGTTTGGGGCAGGGGCAGCATGAGGAGCAGAGCCCCCGGCTGCCCCTATGCATAGGAGCTGGAGGTGGGCCATGCCGCTGCTTCCAGGAGCCACGTGGAGCAGCCCCCGACCCTGCTCTCCGGCTGGAGCGCCGGAGCGGGGCAAGCCCCAGACCCCGCTCCCCAGTGGGAGCTCGAGGGCCAGATTAAAATGGCTGGCGGGCCGGATCTGGCCATACTTTGCCCACCCCTGTTATAAGCCCATCACTAGAAAATCCAGCAATTGTAAGCGGCCCATGGGGCTCCATAACAATCACTCTTAACAGATGTTAAAGCACCTGTTCATCATTTGACCTTTGAGAAGGCATTTATAAATGGAACCTTAACGCGAAGTGTGATCCAAGGATCCTTATCCCGAATTCACAGATGGGGAAACTGAGGCACAGCACGTCAGGGAATGTCGGGAGTTTAAGGGAAGTATCTAGATGGTATGTAGCATCCTTCATTAATGTGTTATCTAAATCATTTGGGGTCTGACAAGATCTGCAGTGTCCGCGGGCTGTGGAGTTTAATCAGCGTGTGGGGATAATTAGCAGTTGTATATCTGCCATACCAGTCTGTGGCAGGGGGCGCCCCCTCATGGCCTAGCCCGGCCTTACTCACCCTGCTGCAGGGTCGCGGCTGGGTGGCACCACTTCTCCCAGCGTGGAGCGGTTGCCCTCTGTCCTGTTGCAGCCCTTGCAGTGAGTCAAAGCCCCCAGGCAGGGAACTCAAGAGGGAGGCATCCTGCCAGTCGCTTCCTGTCTTCAAATGACAGGTCCGTCTCCCTGTCACCGGGGAATCCGCTCTAGCGGGCTGACTCTAAGCACCCACCTGTAGCCAAGCTGCCGCGCCCTCTCCTTCCTGAGCAGGCCCCAACTGGCCTGAGCCCACTGCCACACCTCCTGTGGGTGTAGGGACGGGTGTATTGGGCCCACAGGCCCTCAGTAACCCCCACCTGGCCAGCGTGGCATTGGCATACCTCATCGTAAAGTGAAATCCTGACCCCATTGCAAATCATGGCAAAACTCAACAGGGCCAGGATCTCAGCCCTAGATTTTAAGGCCAGCCAGGACCGATCTGATCGTCTGGCCTGACCTCCTGAATAACACATTATTGGCCTGGCCTATGCCCCATGCTTGAGAAGAAGGCAAAAGAGAACAGAATGCAAGTGGCAAATTGCATAGTGGGAGTAAAGCCCCCCCCGGCCCCCACAGGTGAGAAAGTTATGCCCTGGAGCACAGCTATGCTTTTCAAATCCAGAACGGGCAGCAAAACCCTGACCATACACAGCCACTTGGAGACAACTCTCCTGGCTACCCTAACAGCTGATCCATCTAGCTAGCCCCCGCCCCGGCTAATGCGTCCGCTCCCAGAGCTAACAAGCCCATCCCGGTCAGGCAGGGCAGACTAAAGACACATGCACATTCAAACTGGCCACCCTCTTCGGCGCAGCCAGGCACGGCCCATCAGAGTAAAACGATTGCCTATCGTGTTCTTCAAACGCTGCTCCGCAGCCGTAGACACAATAAGAGAGAAAGAGGCACTAATACACCAGCCACTTTCTATGGGTGAGATCACGGTCACCAGGCTTTGAGCTTCAATGTGACACCACTCCCAAGGGGGCTGAGAACCCAGCCCCTCTACCATCTCCCTCGGCGCCGTGATGCGCAGAGCGTATAGGCCAGTCACCTGACAGGAGCAGATCTCCTTAAAACACAGGCAGGGCAAGAAGCTATTCCAAAGCCACCCCTAAGGCCCACTAGTCTCTCGTGCATGGATGGCGCTCGCACAAATCAGTGTGAACGAGACGTGATGGCTGGGGGAGGGTCATTTGAACTGGAGCCTAAGGGGGTTAGAGTCCTTTGGAAATTCCAGCAGCAATGAATGAGCAAGGCCCCTATACGGGAACCATGAGATCGGGGTGGAGGAGGGTGAGCTGGGCTGTAATGTGGGGAGGAAGCCATATGGAAATGGACACATCTCCAGCTTGGAGCTCACCCCACAGGTCAGCCGGCCTGCGGGGAGAGTCTGGAACATCCTGTACCTTTCAAGCCCGGCGGCTGGATTCCTTACGCAACCGTCACATTTCTAAGCTGAGCGGAAAACCGTTCCTAGCTGAACAGGGAGGCAGCTCTCCGAGTTGATGTGGGGACCCCGGGGAATGGCCAGCCACTGTCAGCTTCCCCTCGGGGAACCGGCTCGGCTCAGCTGACAGGTTACTGCTGAGGGCCGCCTGCGGGGCTCCTTGCTACGACGTGTTCCTGCCTGGAAGCTGGAGCCAATCACTCACCCACTCACCCTGCAGACCCAGGGCTAAAGAGCCGAATCCCGTGCATCTCACTGGGCCTATACAGGCAGCTCCAGAAGGGCCAAATTCCCTGCTGGTGTGGCTTCACTGCCTTCACGCCAGCAGATGGCTTGGCCCAGAAGTATAGCTATCACTCTCCCAGGCATGTATACAAACACACACAGCATGGCCTTGTGCACGGGTCTCCACCGTGGGGGTCAGAAACGGGTCCAGAGGAGGCAAACCCACCCTCCCTTTCTTTAGGGCTAGATGGGAGCAGAGGGGTCCTGAAACTTTTTTCCGTCATAACATGGAGTCACAGTATGGGAAAGGTTGAGAACCACGGGTCTACTGGTTAGACCTTTAGAGAGGGATTGGGTTCTATTCCTGACCCTCTGTGGGACTTGGGCAAGCGACGGCTTTCTGTGCCTCGCTTTCCCCATCTGTAAAATGGGGATGGTTCTTAGGGAACCCTTCTCAGGAGCTTGGAGAGCCTGAGATGAAAGGTACCATGGAAATGCAGAGAGTTAGAAATGTGATATTTTATGACATGATTATTATTAAATAGAGAAATAAACATGTGAGAGCGCAAGATGAACCCTGTTATCTCGGTATCGTTCCCATTTCTGAGACTGAGAAACAGACACAGAAATATTTAAGTGACTTGTCCAAGGTCACACTGTAAAGTCACTGGAACAGCCAGAAATAAAACCCAGGAGTCCTGGCTCCACACCTCCATGTTCTAAACAAAAGGACTGGATAGCTTTATGCCATGAGACCATCCATTGCCCATGGACCAGGCAGTGGAACAGCAGCAGAGAGAGAGGCAATCTGCTATTATTACCAGTTACGCAAAGAAGCTGGCTAGAACTTTGGTTTGAGGATGCCCTAGCACCATAGGAATTGCCAATCATTGATCAGATCCCGGGTCCACCCAATCCAGTATCCTGTCTCCAACAGTAGCCAGCAGCAGATGCTAGAGAGGAAGGGACAAGAAATCTCACAGCTACAGAATACCCTGGAAGCATTTCTTCCTGACCACTGTCAGTTAGTGGCTGGTTTATGCCCTGAAGCATGAGGGTTTATCTTTAGGATTAATACTGCCACCCATCACCATAGTATCTGAGCGCCTTCCATGTGTAGCCCAAGTAAAAAAAAAATATATCCCTTCTAAATCTCGTTTCCTCTTTTTGTCTAATGTAATTATGAATGCTCTCATTTTCCATACAAATGCCTGGTCCTTTTACAAATCATTCCAGACACTGGAAACTTTCATAAAATCAAGGGGATGGACAAACTCTACCTAACTACACAACTGGCTGGTGGAATCAGCTACCGGAATATCCTCGGCCTTCCTCCACACACGGACAGAGCAGCCTGGTACTTCCCAGGGATCATGCTGCCTTCAATCCAGCAGGCCTCGTGTGAACATCTGCCGTCGACGCATACAGCTTGTGACAGCAAACACACAGCCCCACGGTGAGGCCCCCACGCTTTCAGTGGGGGAACGCTATCCGGCATATCCATATATATATAATCCCAATTAGCAGCCCCACACTCTAGTCTGCTATCACAGCACCGTTTCCCAACTCTTCCGCTGAGCCGACTTCCGTAGCAGTGTGGGATGGCCGGGACTGAGTCATGCAGCGCTACATTCATTCACAGCACAATATCATTATTATTATTATTAACAACAGCGACAACGGTGAGAGCAGAGGCATTGGAGTCACAGCGGGACTCTATTCCCAGCTCTGCTACTGACAGCAAAACCTCAGCCGGGTCACAGTAACGCCGTGCCTCGGTTTCCCCATCTGTAAATGTCGTGCTTTGAGATCCTCGGATGACAAGTGCTATTGAGGGCTTCGTCTTCAGTGAAGGTGACTGCAGGCACAAAGTGCTTGCTGCTGGCCATTTGAGCAATGCAAGTCCCCTATTTTGGGGGGGTTTAAGGCCAGAAAGCCCACTGGGGCAATGGGAGAGGGATCCGAGCTGGACGTTAGGGAGGGGTTTTATAACTGAGCCAGGATAAAGAGGGGGGCTTACGTCAGCAGCAGAGATGCTAAGAAGGGATGTATTACAGGGCTGGAAATAGCATGGGGGGATTTATGCCAGAAATATAAGAAGTTATAGGGGGATTACATAAGAGGGCTAGAGCTTGGGGCACGCGGGCGGCAAACTCAGCTTCGCGCTGGGCCTGATCCTAACCGGAGGGGCTGAGCAGCTGCCACGCCCATTGGTTCCCACGGGACCTGCCAACGCTCAGGATCGGGCCCCATGCAGGTAGAAACAGCAGCTCAGACCAGCCAATGCACACTGGGCTGCTCCCTGGCCCCAAAGCTCTGCCGGGAAGCCAGAGGTTACAGCCGGGCCCCTATCTTCTCCCCAGTGTGGGCGTGCTATGTTCGGGCTAAGCCGAGCCGGCTGCTCGCCTCCATGGCTCCCGTTTGGGGTCCTTGATGTAATTGATCTAACGCCATCAATGATGAATGTCCCGGCTCTCCGAGTCACGGGGGTGGGGGGGATGCTGGCAGCTTGGAAATGGCTGTTTGTACACATGGCTCTAAGCCAACGCTGGGGTTGCCCTGGACTTTGCACACCAGGAGCGTGCCGGGCGGCCGTGCGCCTGCCCCCTGCAGAGCGGTGCAGGAGCAGAGCAAGGTCTCTTGCACCTCCCGTCCCATTGCACAGCCACGCAGCACTAGGCACGGTCTGGCCCGCCGTGTCCTGAAGCCGTCCGTGTCCTCCCTCGAGCACTAAGAAGGCAGGGCGCTGGATTACGGAGCTCTGGGAGGGACCCTGTTGTCTTTCCATCAGTCACTGCTCAGCAGGTCCATCTTGTTGAGCTACTGAGCATGCAATGAATGCTGCATGGTTAGCGAGGGGTTAACCGCGTCGGTAGCATTAATGGGGAGGGGCGCTGGGGGCTCACTTTCCTGTCTCGCCCAGCTAGTCTGGTGGTAACACGCTGCTCTGACTAGCCCCGGCTCTGCCTAAGACATGGGGCAGTCCCCAGTCTTGCAGGGAGGGCGAGCCCTTTAGCTCCCAAACCGACCATGCAACTTGCTATTCACTGGAGTTTGGCCCGTGCTCTGGGTGCATTGGGCTAGCCATCAAGGTAGCCCACGTGCTCCTGCAATTGGATGGAGAAGGGGGTTGAGGAGATAGATCACCCCCTCCCCACCAGCAGAAAAAAAGCAATGAAATATCCGTGCGACAGGCCAGCCGACAACAGGAATCATTAGGGGAATGATCCCCCTCCCACTAAATTCCCCAACAGCACAGAGCCCCTTCCTCCACTCCCCAATTAGTGCCCAGAGCCTCCCTCCCTGCCGTGAAATTGTAAACGATGCTACAAACGACAGCGAGGCTCGCGTCCGACCCTGGTTACGGCACACATGGGCAAGCCGTGTCCACATGGCATTCCTCCCCCAACACAGCCACACGACACCCGTGCTTCTGCTATCGCAGCCACGGCGCTGCCTCACCAGGGTATGCTGCGAAAATCCGGTCAGCAACCCCTTGTGCCTCAGCCGGGCCTAGAGTGCTGGGCAGACATGCCCACAGAGCAGCACCCGCAACGCAGCCAGGGAAGAGCTGGGGAGGACGACTGGGCAGCCCAGGTATCCAGGCCGCAGAGCCACTGCAAAACACAGGGAGATGCCCTTGCAGGGAACACGGCGAGGGTGTGTGGCCTAGTGGTTACAGGCGCAGCACTGGGGATCCAGGTGTCTACACCCAGCTCGGTCGCTGGCCCCCTGTAACCTGGAGCAAGTCACTTCGTTTTGCTGCGCCTCTGTTTTCCCCAGCGGTAGGGAAACTGGTCTGCTTTGTAAGCGTTGTTTGTGTAGCCTCTTCCCAGCCCAGCAGGTGCACTGAGCTATTGTCATTAATGGGCTCTTGTATTTCCTTCTACACGGCAGGTGGCGTGCCAGTCCCGCCCCCTCCCAGGGAGGCTCCGCCCCCTCAGCTGACATCCCCTAGCAGCGGCTCTCCAGGCTGACGGATGGACGACATGCCCCAATACACCAGCGCCGCCCATAAGAACTTCAGCTCCCATAGGGGGCAGGGTGCCATCTGCCGCCCCAAATGCCAACTCCCTGCCCCTCGGGCTCAGTCCTGGCCCAGCATTCGAAATAAATCGCCCTGAGTTTCAGAAGTCCTGAGAACTCTGGAGTTCCCACAGACATCGGGGGACCCGCAGGTGCTCAGCCTCTCTGAAAATCAAGCCCAGAAGGACACGGACGCCTCTGCCCTGGGCCAGAGCTCTCGGAGTAAGGGGCTTCAGCAGCCATTGGCGTGGGGCAGAATAAAGCAACCGGGACGGTCATGACGGAGGCTGGAACTCTGTCCTCGTCTCACAGCTGTGGGGAAGACAGGCCGTCAGACCCCCCTCTCCCGCCTGCATTGCACTTTCCAGCCCAGGAGCAAGGAACCATTTCACACCTTAGCACTGGGGGACGCTGAAGCTCAGAACGGGGAAGTAACTTGCCTGAAGTCATCCAGTGAGTTGGTGCCAAGGTGGAGAATAGAAGCCAGATCCCGACTCCCAGCTCTGTGCTCTGATCCCCCAAAACAGCCCTTTCCAGATCCATGGGGGGGGGGGGGAGAGGAGGAGGGGGACTCTAGCCATGTGCAGGAGACCCAAGGCCAATTTATTTTCATTAAATATGTAGACTAAATAATGAAATTAATAAATTTTCAAGCCGAACATGTATTAATTCTAATGAACAATGCCACATTATTCAGTATTCATTTTTGAAAGTTTATAATAAGTGCTGCTCAGGGGGGAGAGGCGGAGGGAGGGGGGCGCAAGGTGGACGTTTTGCCTAGGGTGCAAAATATCCTTGCACCGGCCCTGGGTCCCCTCAGGACAGAACTAACTGGGGTGGGTGGAGGACTCCCTCAGTATATGGGGTAATGGAAGGTCTCTCCTAGGACCAGGATAATGGAGTCAGGTGGGGGGGCTCCCCCAGGATGTGGGTAGTGGGGGGGGCTCTCCTGGGACAGGGCGAATGGGGTCAGGTGGGGGCTCACCGAGGATATGAGTAATGGGGGAGCTCCCTCAAGACAGGGCTAATGGGGTCAGGTGGAGGGCTCCCCCAGGATATGGGTAGTGGGGGGCTTCCATGGGACAGGGCTAACGGGGTCAGGTGTGGAGGGGGCTCCCTCAGGACAGGGGACCAGGGCTGCAGCCAGGTGAGCTGGGGAGAGCTTCCCTCCCACCCTTGTCCCTCTCCCTTCTCCAAGTGCCGCTAGCAATCACAAGCTGGTGTGCCACGTACGAAAGCCCCGGAGAACAGTCTGCTGGTGCCATGGTAACCGGGCAGCCTCTCAAGCCTGAGCTGTTCCCCAGACTCGATCCAGCCCTGGCACACACAGCTCCCACTGGCCCCGGTGCCCCCGGCGAGGCCCAGCACCGCCAGCAAGCCACCGGCCCTCGCCTCTGCCCATGCCAGTCCGGGAGGGGAGCGAGGCCCGTCTCGAACCTGTCCTCAGAGTTGCTGAATCGCCAGCATTATGCACCTCGGCGGGTGCTCGTCCAGACGACACGGGGGGGCTCCGAGCGCACCCGGAGGATGCGACGTCGGTAGATGGCAGGAGTGCAGGGAACACCTGCTCCTCGCCCCTCACGCCGGGCCTACCCGGCTTCACTCCAGCAGCTGTGAGAACCAGAGGGGCACAGAGTTTAAGGCCAGACGGAGCCCCCAGAGAATCTAGTTTGACCCCGGGTCTAGCACAGTCCACCACCCCCACCCGCCGAAGGGAGACCAAGTATCACAGCCCCCAGGAGACTCGAGTATTACGTGCCACAGGCAGAGAATAGGACAGGCCCAGGGCAGCAGTGCCTGAGGCTCCCGCAATGACAGGGAATTAAGTGAGAGAACCAGAGAATCCCAGCAAGTCACCCCCCACCCCACCCCCCACTACGGAGGAAGGCGAACCCCCCCTCACCCCCCAGTCACTGTCAATCTGACTTGGGGAACCCACATGGCGACCAGTTAGACCCTGAGCACGTGAGCAAGAATCAGCCAGCCAAGCCCTCCCACCCAACGTCCCCTCTCCAGCCATGGCCATTCCTGATGCTTCAGAGAAACCCCCAAACCAGAATACACTGGGGCAGGGGGATCCCTGCCAGGAGCTGGTTAAAGCCACGACGCATGCGATTTAGGAACGCAAGACACACAGGAAGTGAGCCCCAGAGCTGCTGCCTCCTACCTTCACAGGCAAACCCGTTACACAATCACACAGCTCTCTCTTAAAACAAATCCGGTTCTCTCCCCCACAACGCCTACGGAGCAGCACTTCCAGAACCTCGCCCCTCCGGTGGTTAGAAACCTTCTTCTAAGTTCCAGCCTTTGAATCATGCCGGGGCGCATGGCTCAGCTCCTACCCATAGTGTCACAAGGTGCCTTTTGCCAGACACTAGCCATTCACCCGCACAGCCCTGGGTTCCAGCGGCTACATGGGGATCGCAGGCTGGCAGCTCTCAGTCCAATCCGTTTGTGCATCTTGCCAAATCACTGTGCTACGAAGCCTGACTCAGCGTAACTAGGAATCTCTGCTCCACAGATGCCAGGAAGGGAATAGTGGGGCGGGAGGAGGGACAGGCTAGAGGGGCACAGGCAGAGCTGGGGAAAGGCCAGGGATGGAGTTTGTTGGGTTTAGCGTCCGAGTGATGGGTGGTATACAGCAGATGACCTGGATGATCTGGCCTTAAATGCTATGGACTCACGGGGGGCTACAGGACAGACAGGCATGAGCACAGCTGTGTTTGGGGGGTGCTGAAAGTCCAAACGGGGGCATTATGGCAGAGCTGTGGAGAACGGGGCAGTGCTACGGGCCAGGTATGAACTGTGTCGACAGAGCTGGAACGGAGGGGCCTGGCATACCACAGAATGTTTCCCCCAGATTCCTTCGCCCACCTCTCTCCGCCTGGGGCCATGGGCCATGCGTGCATGGAGTCCCCTCCTCTCCCGGTGTGCTTTGCCTCTCTCCCAGCCAGCCCGAGGATAAGCCAAGTGCCAAAGAAGGGACAGGAAATGGTAAATGATCCTGTGCAAACAAAACCCCCTCAGCTTCTTCCTGGGAAGTTGCCTTTTCCTTGCCTGGAGGAACTGAGAGGTGGCTGTTGAAGCGAACTAGGGACAGATTCTGCAAGGCTCCTTTGACTTGAGGGGTGACATGCAGATTTACCCCAGCTGAGCAGCTCATCCTTGCTCTCCTAACGTGGTCCCGAACGGCCAGACGCAGCCAGCACTAGCAGCAGGCAATCTCCCCAGCACTGGAATCAAGGACTTCACAGCGAGCGCGTGCGTTGGTCGAGTCTCTCCTGAGCGCTAAACACCACAAGTGGGCACTGTCCTTACTGCAGAATCTTTCCGTGGTCTCCCAGCCCATCTTCACGTCCTGCAGTGACAACTCTCTCCAGAGCGCCTGGGACGTCAAACACTCTACGCACCCCGGTTGTTACTGGACATGGCAAAATGACTGGCCCTTGCACTCAAAGCTGTCAGTATGAACGGCTTCTTCTACCCCTCCTCCCCATAGTGACCGTCTGGAACCAGCCCTGTGTACCCACGTGCCATCAGCCATGTGAACGCACCACTACTGTAACTGGGCAAACATGTGCCAGACCAGAGGAACCTCCCATCCCAAAGGCCTCGCTGAGCGTTCTCACCAGCTCAGTTTAAACCCAGACTTCAGTTCCAATCCACAAGAACCTTCTTGGTAATACAACCACGGTGGCAATGTCTACCTTTAAAACGATGCAGCACAGACACCCCCACCACCACCACCACCACGAGGGCTTCTCCTGCTGCTGTACTTAATCATAGAATCCTAGAATATCAAGGTTGGAAGGGACCTCAGGAGGTCATCTAGTCCAACCCCCTGCTCAAAGCAGGACCAATTCCCAACTAAATCATCCCAGCCAGGGCTTTGTCAAGCCGGGCCTTAAAAACCTCTAAGGAAGGAGATTCCACCACCTCCCTAGGGAACCCATTCCAGTGCTTCACCACCCTCCTAGTGAAAAAGTGTTTCCTAATATCCAACCTAAACCTCCCCCTCTGCAACTTGAGACCATTACTCCTTGTTCTGTCATCTGCCACCACTGAGAACAACCAAGCTCCGTCCTCTTTGGAACCCCACTTCAGGTAACAAATCCCCCCTCACTCTTCTCTTCTGCAGACTAAATCCACCTCCCCGAAAGGCAGCAGAATTCTTCTGTCGACCTAGCACTGTCCACACTGGGGGTTAGGTCAGAACAGCTCCGTCTGTCAGGCTGTGGATTTTTCACACCCCTGAGGGACACAGCTATGCCAAAGTAGGTTCCCAGAGGAGACCAGCCCTGAGCTTAACAGAATAGCCATGGGGCAATTCCTTTGACGAACACAGCAGCTCCTCAAGTACTGGACTAACGCCTCACGCCGGTTCTTGGGCACACACAAGAACATGCACATGCATGTGATGAACACACTCTTGACACACCTGCCTGTGGTGTGCGCACACAGACATGGACCTATAGATGCACGTGGTCTACATACACACATGCTCACATGCAAGTAATACCCCTCTCGTGCCTCCCCCAGAAGAAGGATGTGAACATTAGCAACGCACCAGGGAGACGCATTGTGGTGTAGAAGTGCTATGTATTATTGGGCCAGTGGCAGAGAGGGCCAGCAACTCTGGCTGGGAGCACGCAGCTCCTCTGAGCTCAGGTCCTTGACTTGTTCCATTGTTTGCCCTCAGGCCCCAGTGCAGACAAGCCCTGGGAAATGCCTGGCTGGCCAGACATTGCAGCGGCAGCCCAGCGTGACGGGGGAACCGTTCCCCCGCTAAGTCAGGGTGAAACCCACTGTGCCCGGGCCTCACTTCAGAGCAACGCTGACAACCGGCAAAGGCAGCTGCTTCCTGGGGATGGTAATTCCACTGAACTGGGATGCTGGGCCCCAGGGAGCCGCGTCAGGGGTATCTGAAGGCTGCAGAGGTTGTGGGAGGGAACATAGACCCTTTCACCTCTAGGTCA
The DNA here is from genome assembly GCF_011386835.1 of Chrysemys picta bellii. Taxonomy (NCBI): domain Eukaryota; kingdom Metazoa; phylum Chordata; order Testudines; family Emydidae; genus Chrysemys; species Chrysemys picta. Next base: position 19,691,291 of record NC_088809.1, read on the forward strand.
ATCACTCAAATCCAGGGCAGGTCAGCAATGACCACAAGGCCACGTGAGTGGTTGGCAGCTATTCAGTAGCCTCTGTGAATGAGGCGGGGGGGGGGTCTCCGGTGGCAGAATCTGTCTCTGCTATTGGTCCCCTTTCAAGGGGTGACTAGACCCCCAACAAGAAGCTACCTTCTTGGCATGGTGGCGGAACTGCTGCCTAGCTACTTAGAGCGTCCCTCAGCCCCGTAGCACCTTCCAGCCGTTAGCGTCTTTATCCTCGCCGCAGGCACGGCTATTAACCCCATTTCACAGATGGGGAACTGAGGCCCTCGGTGACTTACTCAGGGTCGGACAGAGAGTTTGTGTCACAGCAGGAAGCAAACCCGGGTCTAGCGGAGGGCCGGGCTAGCGCTTTAACCACTGGACCTTTCTTCCTCCCCCTGCACAGCGTCACTGCTGTTCCTGCCCTTGCTGGGCCTGTTCTGTGGCCAAGAGGCCTTCAGTCTCCAGGGCCGGCCAGCGAGCGCCCATCCGCCACGCTTCATTCCCATGTTGTGTTAAAGGAAGCTCTGCCCCAGGGAGCTAACCCCCTCCCGCCTGGGGGATTTCCGAGCTCGGCAGCAGGGGATCAGAGCACACGGACGTGCAAGCAAACAGACCCCCAGCCCGGCACTCGCGTACCACAGGGGCAGAAGAGACATTGCTGCAGTAAATTCCACCCGCTGGCGAAAAGACCGTGCTGATGAGCTGGGGCTGGGAGGAATAACCTCACGGGGTCCCTTGCAGCCCAGCATTTCTATCAAATCTGTGATGATTGCTCTCCCTCTGTCAACTTTCTGGGTTTTCCTCTGACAAGTGACAACTCCTTGTCAGGATGAGCTCGGCCCGGGGGTCTGCGTCAGAACAGGCTTGGGGCTGAACCCTCCCCCCCCCCAGCAAAACGCTCCCCCCCCCCAGAGGCGGCTCCCACCCTCTGCCTGCACCTCCCATTGATTACAGTTACGTAAGAGAGGCGGCTATTCCTGGGCTGATGCCATTATATAACTTTACATGCCACCTGTCAAGAGGGGAGGGATGGGATGGGATATGCGAGTGGGGGCAGGGAACCCTGGTCCGTACCATCGCATGTCCTGTAATGATCTCCACGGCTGTCACACGCAGCCTGGCCAGCTGCCAAGCCCGACATGGGTTTAGAATGGCAGCCGACTACAGCAAAGTTCTGCCAAGAGCAGGAACACCTGAGCCCCAAAGAAGAGGTGGAGGATGGGCTAGTGGTTAGGGCACCTCAGTTCACCATCTGTAAAATGGGGATAACATCACTACCCTACCCCTGGGGTGTTGGCAGCATCGATACATTAAATGCGGTGAGCTGCTCAGATGCTGTGGCGATGAAGGCCAGATACCCACCTTAGATTATCCTTCCAATTAAACAGGAGAGCGCTCCTAACCCCGCAGCCTTTGACACACATGGTTTATAGTCAGGTTTTTATTTGGAGGTTTGGACAGCACATGGGGGATGCTTTCCTGAATGACTTGTTGTGGAAAAATTGGAAAGAGTCCAGCGGAGGGCAACAAAAATGATTAGGGGTCTGGAGCACATGACTTATGAGGAGAGGCTGAGAGAACTGGGATTGTTTAGTCTCCAGAAGAGAAGAATGAGGGGGGATTTGATAGCAGCCTTCAACTACCTGAAGGGGGGTTCCAAAGAGGATGGAGCTCGGCTGTTCTCAGTGGTGGCAGATGACAGAACAAGGAGCAATGGTCTCAAGTTGCGGTGGGGGAGGTCCAGGTTGGATATCAGGAAAAACTATTTCACTAGGAGGGTGGTGAAACACTGGAATGCGTTACCTAGGGAGGTGGTGGAGTCTCCTTCCTTGGAGGTTTTTAAGGCCCGGCTTGACAAAGCCCTGGCTGGGATGATTTAGCTGGGAATTGGTCCTGCTTTGAGCAGGGGGTTGGACTAGATGACCTCTTGAGGTCCCTTCCAACTCTGATATTCTATGATTCTATGATTCTATGAATCTGCCTATCAGGGCAGCCTGGAAAGTGCGTAAGGGCGGCCCTGAACTGGGGGTCAAGCAAGGAACTTCAGAGACCCCCCTGTGCGCAGTAGCACAATGCTGCTGGGGTAGTGAGCATTGGAGCAGGGATAGAGCAGAAGGCGAGGAGTTAAAAGGCTCTGACTTGTTGATTCCAAGGCCAGGCGGGACCACTGCGGTCATCTAGTCTGACCTCCTGTATAACCCAGGCCCGAGAATGGCCCTACGAGAATTCCCGTCAACTAGAGCAGCCATGTTAGAGAAACACCTGGATTTAACAGTTGCCAGTGACGGAGAATCCACCCCCACCCTTGGCGATTTGTTCCATTGGTTAACTGAGATGGTGGCCTCGAGGATCACATGAAAGAAATGGCATCTCCTTGCCTTTGGTCAGAGTGGTGGGTGCTCAGTGCTTCTGAAAATCAGGCTCTCGCGGTCTCAAGTTGGGCACCCAAAAAATGGAGACTCCCCCTTAATGGTCACCTTTGAAAATATTGCATTAATGCCCCCTGTGCCTCAGTTTCCCCGTCAGTACACTCTGGACTGTAACGTTTGCACACCTACCTCGCGGAGAGGCCTAGCTGATGTCTAAGAGGGGTTTTGAAAATAAATCCATGTATAAATGCTATACCTTATCATTCTCCTCTTAAATCCAAGACCCCCTTGTGCCTGGTAATAACACCCTCTTGCACAGTTTGTAGTTTATGGGGGGTAGTATGGGCTTGTGGTTAGTGCAGGGGCTGGCTTCTATTCCTGACCCATTGTGGGACATGGGGCAAGCCATATGTCAGGAACCTATCAGTCAGTACTACCCCCCTTATCAAGCCATCAACCCCTATCTGCCAGTGCTAGTGGCCTCAATTACCTACCTAGGCACTTCTCCTCCAAGTCGCTCATACTGTCCCGTGCCACCCTCCTCACGCATGGCAACGGCTCCTGTTTATACTCAGAAGGCCCCTTAAAACCCACCTCTGCCATGTGCCTCCGCCTCACTCCCATTTGGCCCAGGGTATGCAAGTGGTGAGCCAGGACTTCTGCTTTCCTGCTAAGCTCAGTTGGATTTATGGGTCTCATCTTCTCAACCCACCCTCAGCCCATTCGTCTGTTTCGGCCACCGGCCACGCCTTGGCTGACATGAAGGGTGCGAGCCATCGGGGTCATGGGACTGGCTGCTCTGTCATTTGTCTGGACAGCACCTAGCACAAAGGGGCCCCGGGTCTTGGGTTGGGGGTTCTAGATGCTACCGCAAATACAAATCAGAAACAGCAATAACTGACTGCTAAGCCACACTCCCATCCACCCAGCTAACTTCTTTTAAAACCCACTGCTGCCAAATATCAAACCATCAACCATGGCCCCTACCTCTATGGCGCACACACAGAATCAAAACTAATACGCTTCTCCCAGCTGAGAACAGATGCGGGGGGGAAGAGAGAAGCAGGGGCGTTTGGGCCTGAAAGGTGCTAAGCGAGGCCATGTCACGGGGTGAGAGCAAAACCAGGCCTGTTACTCCCCCCGTGAAAGTACAGGCCCGAGGGGGCTGGTGGTGGTCAGGAATCAGTATTTGCCCCATGGAATAGGAGGACAAGGGAACTATGTTACTGCCCAGCTTAAAAGGGGAGCTACTCTCCCACTTTCCAGAAAACAAGAAAGAGGAAGCGTTGCCTTCAATGTAAAGGCAGCAAATTCAAAAGCAGTAAGAAGGAAAAAGCTCCTTCACCCTCTGATTAACCTGTGCAGCTCCCAGGGTGCTGCAGAGGCAAACGGAGCACTGTGTCCAGGAGGTGATCGCGCTATGCTCCGTGAGCCAGGAGAGCAGACTACACAGACCACTGCTGTCTTCCCCTCTGGAAAGAAGCAGAGTACATTCACAGGTTTCAAGGGACCATTGCGATCATTTCATCTCACCTCCTGCATCGGGCAGGCCAGGACGGCTCTGACTAGAGGGGTCAGGGATCTGCTCCAATCCGGCACGAGGCAGGACACGGGACTAGATCAACATGGTTATGGGCTGGCAAAAGGCAGGACACCAAACAAAAGATGGATCATTCATCTGGTCCAGTCCAGCAGGAGGCACATTATGGCACTAGACAGACAGTGATATGGTCCAGTGGCAGCTCAGATGGTCACTGATCATAGATTTTAACACTAGAAGGGACTACTCTGGTCATGGAGTCTGACCTGCGCAGCCCCGGCCAGAGCTCGTCAGCCACTGAGCCCGGTAATGTGCGGCGTCTCTTTCTGAAAAGCAGTCTGTCTGGAACTCTGCCGCTTCTCCCGTGACACAGAGAGGAAACGCACAAGAGGAAATGTCCTTTTAAGGACAGGCAGATCGGTGTAAACTTTGCTTTAAAAAGCCCCACGGTCTCTCCCTCGCAGTCACAACCACCGGAAATAAGCCCCATTCGGAAGCCATGGAGGTCGTTCCGGCTAGTCACACAGGGACGCGGAAGAAATCTCCAAGACGTTGCTTCTGTCCATAGATTCCGAGCATGTCCAGCCACCCTCTGGCCAGAGATAAGAGCGTCTGCCTGGAAGTCCTGGACTTACAAGGGCACACGGCTTTCTCTAGGGGAATAGAGTTCTCAGTTGCACCCTCCTCAGTGGAAGAGCCATCTGGGGGAGCGGTTGATCCAGTGGCTTATCTGGGAAGGGGAAGCGTTTTCCCTTAGGAGACCGAGGGGCATGCATAAGACTCTCCCGTCTCTGGCTAGGGATGCTCTGAGTCTATGGAAAGAAACATCTTGCGTTTTTCCTCTGCCTCCTTCACCGCTAGCTCAGCGGATCCCCTGCCACTCCGGGGAACTTCCTTGGGCTCCCAGCTGCAAGGCGGAGTGGAAGGGTCGTTCAAAGCAGGTGCTGGCAGTGAGATCGTGGGAGAGTGAGGGAGGGTGTGCATACGTGTCAAGGTGCGCACATATGTACGTTGTCTGCATGTGTGAGACAGGTCATGTGATTATGAAGGGTGGAAACGTGCAGCCCAGAACAAGGGGAAACATGCAGATTACAACCCCTGGGATCACTGGGGGGGTTAGGGCCCTGGGCACACACAACAGTCAGGGCTCAGGAGAAGCTGGAGGACACACACACACACACATTCAGATGCCAAGGGACTCCTGTTGCAAGAACACACCCAAAGGGAAGGCTGGATGGCACGCAGAGGAGCCCTCCGGCCAGCTGGGGCTCGGGCACTAGTTACGTATAAGCCAGTCAAGCAGCACAGCGTGGGGCTTCAGGCGGCTGGCGAAGGTGTTCTGGTGCATTTCAAAGCCCTAGCCTCAGCAGTCCATGCAAAAGCCAAGCACAGGACAGGTCTGGATCTCACTATGTCAGACGTGGGACCCTGCCAAGGAGCAATCTTCTAAAGCAGGGGTAGGCAACCTCTGGCACGTGTGCCGAAGGCGGCACACGAGCTGATTTTCAGTGGCACTCACGCTGCCCGGGTCCTGGCCACCGGTCCGGGGGGCTCTGCATTTTAACTTAATTTTAAATGAAGCTTCTTAAACATTTTAAAAACCTTATTTACTTTACATACAACAATAATTTAGTTCTATATTATAGACTTATAGAAAGAGACCTTCTAAAAACGTTAAAATGTATGACTGGCACGCGAAACCCTAAATTAGCGTGAATAAATGAAGACTCGGCACACCACTTCTGACAGGTTGCTGACCCCTGTTCTAAAGCAAGGAGAGGAAAACCTACATCTCAGAACGTGTGTGTGTGTGTGTGTGTGTGTGTGTGTGTGTGTGTGTGTTTACATTATATATCTACATACATATACCACACACATGCACAGTTCTAACACTCATTCCCCAAACAGTGGCATACACATATCTGTACTGTATTTCTACTGTATCCACTGTATTGTTACTGCATGACTAAAGGTTGCCATGGTCTATGTGTCTCGATATATTTGCAGGATAATCTCTAACTATTCCTCACTTACGTAAACCGTTCTGCGGTAGCTGTCTCAAAGCCCAACTCTGTAAACCCAAAACACCCAGACCACGTTATTTTAAAGAGAAACCATTCGCTGTGCAAATAAAAAAAACAACAACAAACAAAGTCAAACTGCAATCCAAAATTTCCTAGGAAAATGTCAGGCCCCTCCCTGCTCCAGGATGAATTAATTAATGAAAGATCACACGCCAACCTGAAATTTGCTAAACTTCCTCTTAGCCACCCCCACTGCTCCAGCCCTCCCACCAGCTAAACTGGAGAGCAGCACACAAAGGCAATTAGAAGAGTCCAATTCCCCAGCTCCAAGGAGACCGAAGTGCAAGACACTGCTGAGAAGGCAGCGGGCCCCTCTTACCTGCATCCCCCTGCCCCCCACTACTCCTCGCCCGTCCCTCTTGGTTTTTAGAAGAGCTGCTGGCATTGCTCTAAACTCTTTTACTGGGTGAGAGAATCACATTCCAGATTAAAAAAAAAAATTCCCGAGCAACATGCTCCTCTGAAGCTGCTGGGGTTTAAACAACACCTAGGGTGAGTGGGGACTATTAGGACTGAACCCAGGGGTACAGTCTTGGCTTAGCAACCTTTCTCTTCCTTAGCAGGGAATGACCTGGTCCCCTGAGCCATTCCATCCCTGCCCACAGGCAACCTTGCTTTCTTTGCTTTCTTTCAAGGAGAAGAGCTGGATGTCCTTCTCTCCCGGCCACGCTGCAAAGGGGAGCCGTAAAACTGCTGTAGTTAGAAATTGGAGAGTCTCTCTCCGGAGCGTGCACCTCTCCCGGCTGGTATCTCAGCCTTTTTCCAGCAGCAAAGGTGATCTATGCCCCTCTGGACCCAGCAGACCTCGGCAGCCTCAACCCAACCCATGGGTGTAATGAAAGACCCGCAAACCCACGTGCAGGCGAAGTATTGTTAATCCGAATGCCTGGCCCCCTTCCCCCAGGACTCCTCAGAGACAGAACAACGGCCTCCTCCCCCTGCCCCACCTACACCGACTGCTCCGTCAGAAAGAGAAAAAAAAAACCCATGCCCTTACAAATACACAACAGATGGGATCACAGCCAAAATACATCTCCCTCCCCCCAGCCACCACCATGGCTCTGCTCCAACAAGGCTTTTGCAGCATCCATCCCCACGCGCCCCCCTGCTCCATCCAGGCCAGCCAGCGGGCCCTGCCCGCCTTACCTCGCCGGAGACTCCTGCGTGGCTGGCTTGTGCTTTGCAGGCTGGCTGTGTCCCTGCCAGCCTCTGCTGCTGGGTTTGTGCTCGTCTCTCTTCTCCTGCTGTCCTTCCTCCCGGATCCCCCTCGATCCCTCTCCCTCCTTCCCACCCTACCCCCTGTAGGGCTCTCCCCAGCCTCCCCACCCCTCTTCCCAGCACCTGTCCCTGAATCCCTTTTGCAGCCTGTGCTCAATGCAATGCTGAAATGCTGGACAGCTCAGCACCACTGAGCAGGCCTCCCGTCCTCACGCAAGAAAGTCGCCTGCTCACTACATCCTCTGCCACAGGGCCACCTGGAGCCCAGGAGGGGCTGATGCAGCAAAACAGGATTCCTCCCCTCCCCCCCCGCACACACACACACACACACACACACACACACACACACAGACACACAGACACACAGATCCGTTTTTGCAAAAAGCAACAGAGGGTCCAGTGGCACCTTTAAGACTAACAGAAGTATTGGGAGCATAAGCTTTCGTGGGTAAGAACCTCACTGACTTGCATCTGAAGAAGTGAGGTTCTTACCCACGAAAGCTTACGCTCCCAATACTTCTGTTAGTCTTAAAGGTGCCACAGGACCCTCTGTTGCTTTTTACAGATTCAGACTAACACGGCTACCCCTCTGGTTTTTGCAAAGCAGGTCACTGGCTGCACCTGACTTTGCAGGAAAACTGCTGCGCGGTGGGAGTTTTAGGGCAGAAAAGCGAGATCGAGGGAAAAGAAGACCCTAGAATGGAAATGAGAGCGAGCGGTTTCCAGAGGCGGAGGCTTTTATGGGACAGCGCCACAAATCGGCCCCCGGCTGGCAACCCAAATGAAGAGATCCCACTAAATGCCCACCGGCTCCAAGGGAGAAATGGGGTGCAAAATGTTTTTCAGGGCCAACCCAAGCTAACGACATGCTATAACAATGGTGCAGGTGCGACGCAGCAGGGAGTGGGGAGTACTGACCTGGGAATGTTGCAGGGGAGTTTTACTGGGACTGGGTGTGGGGATGGGAGACTTTCCTTGAGGGACGATACCTGAGCATGTAACATGAGAGCCCGGGAGGGGGGGTTGGGGCCAGGTGACACCTTCTGCCCGGGAAACTGGACAAAGGCTGGAGGGGGTTTCAATTTTGGAGCTGGCTGGGGAAACTGAGGGAACCCCAGAACTGGGGGTCTAAGCTTCCTGCCCCCCAGAAGGACTTGACTGAGGGGTCCTGGTTGTACCTACAAGCTCTGTTTGGGGCCATGTTCCTGTCGTCCAATAAATCTTCCGTTTTACTGAGAGTCCCAGTGAAACGCAGGAAGTGAGGGTGCAGGGCCCTGACTCCCCCACACTCCGTGACAGCAGGGCCTTGGGGGAGCAGCAGACAGTGCTGTATTTTGTCTGCAAGTGGTTGCAGGTTTGAATCCTGATTTAGCAGTTGCAGAAGAGACACAGATCCTGGTATTTAGGAGGTTAACAACTCTCCGGGCAGGGACCATCTCTTTGTTCAGTGTTTGTATAGCACCTACCCAGTGGGGGTCCTGTGCCGGACTGGGGTCCCTAGGGGCTACTTAGACAAATAATAAATATACTACTACTTTGCACTTCCCTGCCATAGCGCCTTTCATCTGAGGATCTCAAAGCACTTCACAGAACAAAGCCACCGGCGTGGTAAGGAAAACACTGTTGCCCTCATTCATAGAGGAGGAAATGGAGGCACCTCCGATTTGCACAAGGCCTTTTTTAAAGCCTTTTTTTGGATTTAGATTATAAGCTGCTCAGGGCAGGAATCATTTCTGTATCGCACCCAGTCCGATGGGTCTCTGGTCTATGATGGTGCTACCACAATAGAAATAAACATTTAAAAAAACACTGTCACTTGGCTCGTCGGTGGCAGTGCTGGAGTGGAACCCAGGCATCCAGAGAAGAGCGAGGCGTGAGGATGGGGTTTTGCCTGCTTCTGGTCACAAACTGATTAACATTTCCCAGCAGCCACTGGTTATTTGAAATGATTTGCTCCATCATTCCTGTGAACAACTCCCAGTTGGTAGCTTGTTTGTGAGCAGCGAGCTGCAAGCGTGCAAACTCTCAGCTGTTTGGCTGGCACCTGCCGGTCTGGTGGCACGTCTCTGTTCCCTGCTACGAAAGCTCACAACTGCAAGCCCATAATTCACTTTTCCACAAGCAGTCTCTAGTCCCTTCAGATTGGTTATTTCCAAACCATCCCTCCCAGTAAATTCACTGGGCCAATCCTCGGCTGGTGTAAAGCATTGACTTCAGTTTACACGGGCTGACAATCTGGCCCCTTGGCTAGAATTAGTAGTAGCAGTATTGTTTGATGGTAGCAACCAGAGGCTCAACCGAGATTTAGGACCACACCATGCTACGCGCTGTACGTACACACAGTAACAGGCAGTCTCTGTCCTGAAGAGTTTACAATCTAACAAGGTAAGAGCCATTTTATAGCTAGAGAACTGAGACAGAGCGAGATGCAGGCCAAGAATTTCCAAAGTGACTGGTAATTTTGGGTGTTCAACATGAGCCATGTGAAGGGGCCTGCCCTCCGGCAGTCTGGCATTGTCTCTCAGGCTGGGTGCCCCAAAAAATCGGAGCACCCAAAAATCACTAAATCACCTTGGAAAACTTTGGCCTCTTGGGACTTGCCAAAAGTCACATAGGAAGTCAGTGGCAGAGGTAGAACAAACGCATTTAACGATTCGGATATGCACGGGAGATTCTTCTGTTCCGTTTGTTTGGATTCGAACCACTAAACCAGACTAACAATTCCAGCAGCACTAACTACCCCGCTTTATATAATGCAGAGAGGAAGGATGGGACTAGCCTGGGACTTGGAAGACCTGGTTACAATTCCCTGCTCTGCCATAGTCTGCCTCTGTGACCCTGGTCAAGTCACTTAGGCTCAGCTCTCCAAAGCTATGTAACTCCCGTTGAGCTTAGCCTTTGAAGATCTGGGCTGTTGCCTCACTCCCATATCTGACGGCTGGGCTGAATATGCTGAAGATTAGGAAGTGTTCAGATTCCGTGGTAGCAGGGACCATGTAACTACCGTCGATAGATACCAACTTGGAGCAGGACTGGCACTTACTATGCGTTTGTACAGCACTGGGTACAGTAGGGCCCTAGCACCTAGGCACTGCAGGAACAGACGTGTTAGAAACACCTGTGCAGCCCAGAACGCTTTATGGAAATTCACGATACAGGCCCGAAGCCTGGTGCCCTTAGTCCTAGAATGAGCCAAGCCTGAAAGCAACTACCGCAAGAAGAGGCTCTTGGGGAAAACCTCTTGCTGATCAATGGATGGGCCAAAGCCCTTTCTTTAACCTCAGGGACACTGGGGCTGCCCCGCTGCCCTCCTGCCTGTCCGTCACTAAGAGCCAGCTTATGCCTGAAACTCGCCCCTGCCAGGGCTGTGAAAGTAACTGATTACACCGGCTAACGAGGTGCCACGGGATTCCTGATTTAAAGGCACGGATGACAGTAATGGATCACGTTTTTAAAAACTTAATCCGGGGAGGTAATGCGACTGTTCGGGATGAGAAATCACAGACATTACTTCCTGGTCCTGGCTATTAAGGGAGGCACAGGATTGCAGTTCAAGCGCATGACTGGCTGTCAGAAGGCCTGGATTCTACCCCCCCCCCTTTCCGTGCCTCAGTTTCCCCAAATGTACAATGAAGATACTGATACTAAACAAGGGCAGTAGTGAGGCTTAATTCATTACCATTTCCCTTGAGATCCCTGGCTGGATGGTGCCAGAGGACGGCAAAGTATTTGGGCTCAATCCTGTGCTCCCCCTGATGCCCCGGGCTGCCACAGACTGGTTTGACACCTGATGTAACTTAGAGCAACCTCAGGGTTGCTCTAAATTACATCCAACCACAGCCTCTAAAGAGCCATTCTCCAGCCAGGGATTGTTGAAGTGGTGTTCTGGCTACACCCCCTTCTCTTGATCATGCCCCCAACACATCCCCCATGGGAAGGGGCTACGAGGGAGTGGCACAGAGCTAGACACATTGGCCCCGCACCAGCTGGAGAGTTCCTCGCAAGAGGGGATCCCCAGCGAGTGAGCTCCATCAGCTTTACAGCATTGCGAAGGGGTCGTGGCAATACCACGGAACTGGCCCTTATTATCTGCCTCGGCCTCATCACAGTCAGTGCAAGGGGCTGGAGCTGGATGCCAGGATCCAGCCCAAAGACCTAATCCGTTATGGCACGTTGGCAACAGGCCTCAGAGTTCAGATGAAGGGGGAAGTTCACGCCTCTCTGAGCGATTGTTTCAGGCTCTCTACAGACTCAGGCAGGCACCAGCTACATGTGTCCTGTTTTCAAACTTTTCTTTGCATCCACAAAGGCTAGAAATAGTGATTTGAAAAAAGAGTGCGCTAAGAATCTGATCTCATCATGTGACTCCAGGAGCTGGAGCTTTGGGTCTGGATTTATAGTGCTTGTTCCTTAATCTAGCCTGGGGATTGGGCAAGATTTCCCCCCAGCCCCCCAAACACATTAGATTAACTATAGAGATTTCGCACAATAAAAATCAACTGGTTCTAAAGACAAAGGGCCAAATTCAGCCCTGCTGTAATTTCACTGAGTTACACCAGCCTTAATTAGGCTCAAAACAATCCAGGCGAGCGGGGCTGGAGAGGAAAGCATCTCCCTCCCCAGTTGGTATTCACCAGGCAAAGCTCTTTCCCTCTCCCCACAGCCCCGTTTCCAATCAAAACTCCAGGCCAATTGGTTCAATTTGGCCTGTAGCAACGGTAATGACTTTCTGGGATGCAGCCGAGGCTGTATCAGCACTAAGTGTTATTGATGTTCTTCTTGTACATGTGCAGCGCCCTGGGACGTGCACATGGAGACGGCAAGACACACACACACACACACACACACACACACGTGTCCAAATGCTTGTGCAGTTAGAGTGAGGCCCAGGGGAAGGATGGGCTGAGATGAGACACAGCCTGGGGGGCCTGCATCTGGGGATACAAGCCTCCAGCCCAGGCAAGAAATGGACAAGCCACAATCCCCTGCCCCTTCCAGGTCAAACATAAGCGGAGCTAACCCGCCGGAGGGTCAGCGCCCGTCTCTCCCAGCAGCCGGAAGCGCCAGCGTCAACGAAACCGGCAGCCTGGCCGATCTTTCACATTGATCCAGTAAATCTGCGCTGAGACGCTCGGCGGGATCTGCCAGCGAAATGCCAGCCGCGGCAAGAAGAGGTCGGCCGCAGGACGCTGGCGCTGGCATGCCACGTGGGCCCGTAGGCCGCGCAAGTGAGAGGCTACGTGAGATGGAAGGGCCTGCACAGCTGGAACGGATGCAAGCTTGGGTCGCCTTCCTGTTCCTCATTCCTGGGGCAGGCTACCGGAGCTTGACAATGGCTCAGACTAGCCCCCCAGCCGGAGCCCAGAGCCCCCCCACCGTGGTCACTGGCCCCTGCCCCAGGCTAGCACCCCCAGCCCCAGAGAGCCGGGAGGGTGGGCGGCCCCAGCCTGAGCCAGGGCCATGGCCCAGGGAAAGGGGAACTGGCAGGAGGGGCCTGGGGGCAGAGCATGGGTGGGGCCACACCTGCCTATGATTCCTGCCGCCCCTGAGTCCAAGGCCCTGGCAATGGAGCTCCCCTTTCCCAGAGGGGTCCGGAGCAGCTAGATTTACGGGGCATGAGCCAAAGCCCATGTATATCAATGGAAAGATTCCCAGGGACTCCCATGGGCTCTGGATCAGGCCCCGTAATCGTTGGCCTGTGGGGGCAGCTCAGCTGAGATTAACCCCTCATTGGCTGTGGCCTGGGTACGACCCCCGTGGTCAGCACATTGCCCCCAGCCATTTGCACACTTGTACTAATAGGAAGGGCCTCCAGCTCTCTGGTGCCGCACGACGGAGCTCACTAAACAAGGAGATGCTGGCGGGGGAGGTGTGTGGGGGGGGTACTTCTTCACTCAGAGCCGGAGCCCCAGCTACTCCCTCAAGTTCACACAGCAAGGCCAGGAATAAGACCCCCTAGCCCTGGCCTGCCAGCCTCGTGCGCTAACCTCTGGACACTGTTGTCTCCCGAGAGAGGGATGGGGGAGTCTAGTCTACCAATGACAAGAGCTGAATTCAGACTAGAAATAAGGGGCAAGTTTTTAACAGTGAGGGTAATTCACCCTTGGAACAGCTTCCTGCGGGACATCTCCATCGCTTGCCATGTTTACGTTAAGAATGGCTGCCTTTTTGAAAGATATGGATCACCTGATGATGTATCACTTGATGGTGATGGATCACTTGATGATCACCTGTTCTGTTCATTCCCTCTGGGGCACCTGGCATTGGCCACTGTCGGAAGACAGGATACTGGGCTAGATGGACCTTTGGTCTGGCCCTATATGGCCATTCTTATGTTCAGACATTTCCGGCTTGAGGCAGATATCACTGGGTGAGAACTTCCGGCCTGGGCGATGGAAGAGGTCAGACTAGATGATCACAGCGGTCCCTTCTGGCCTTACAATCTATGAAAAGACGGAAGGCCCAGGAATTCCGAAGTACTGACACTTCCCCCGAACTACCAAGCAAATAACTGCTTAGAACAACCTATTCTCATTACAGTAGAGCCCAAGTGAGATCGCACACCCAGTGTGCTAGGCGCTGTACATACGCCTCATGAGAGACAGATTATAAATTCTCTGTGGCAGGGACTATCTCAACAAGGAAGATAAAGGGTGGGGGAAAGAAATTATTACCCGTTTTACAGCTGGGCAACGAGGCAGAGGTCACACAAGAAGTGTCAAAGCAGGGAATTCAACCCCAGCCCAGCATCTTAACCAAAAAGCAGCCTCTTTCTTTATGTATAGAGACATACCTGCTTGTGGTTGGCCAAGGGTTAATGTTCTAATGAGCTCAGGAATGTTTAGTGTCAGATGTTTGTTCGGCATTATCATACCTGTAGGCTTCTATCGGGGATGTTATGCCCCAGAAGTAATAGATTTGTCCTGAAAATATAGCTTTGCAACTATAAAAAGGAAATACGTGTAATCAAATAGGGCTGCTGGAAGCCTGTATATTGCTCGGCGTGTATTAATAAACTTTAAAATCACGCAGGGGAAGCCAGCATGCACTGCCAGGCAGCACGGTAAATCACAGCCACAGAAATTAAAATTCCTAAATAAACCAATAAATACAAAACATAAAATCTCCAAATACCTGAATAAATCTGGAAGGAAATGATTGCTATTGGGGTTGGGGGGGACAGAACCTCAGCATTAGAGTGATTGGTTAAGGAAATCACATTGGATTAATCTGCAAGTCAAATCTCTCGAAAGCAGGGTTTAACTGGGAGAGCCAGACTGTGCAAACTGGGAGGTGAGCCAAAGGCTCTGTCTTAGCGCTAGCAGCCAAGTTACTGCAGCCAGTCGGCATGGGGGCATTACAGAGGGGCCTGCAACTGAAACCCCCTGGGCTTGGAGGGTATTCAGAGCCAGGTTCAGACCTAGATCCAAATTGTACCGTTCTAGTGGGCCAATGTCCTCCTTCCATCCCCACACGCTGAGCTCTGGGGGGGATTTCAAAACCAGACCCACGCACTGCATAGTTCTAGCAGGCTGGGGCAGAACCCTGGGACTAAACTCTCCCCCCCGCCCCCTCCTCATCCACACACGCTAAGCTTTTGACGGAGTTCAGAACCAGATCCAAGCAACACAGCTCTAGCAGGCTGAGCCAAGAACCCAGATCCGACGTGCACAGAGCAAGCTTTCAATCTGAGCCCGCTCTGCAGCAAAACTTATTTTGCTGTGTCATTCTGAATCCACTGCAGGGGGCTGTGTAGCCAGAAGGAGGGCTACTATAGACACACACATACATGGGGTAAGCCAGGTAGGGTGACCAGATGCCCCGATTTTACAGGGACAGTCCTGATATTTGGGGCTTTTTTCTATATGGGCTCCTATTACCCCCACCCCCGTCCCGATTTTTCACACTTGCTATCTGGTCACCCTAAGCCAGAGGTACTTGATTCAAGTGCTTGCCGACATACTAAGATGGCAGGGCGATAGCAGGGCAATGGCTACATTATAAAACCCAAGACAAAGAGGGAAAGAGAGAGAGAGAGAGATCAGTGGGGTATCCAGGGATTAATGATCAATGAGTAGAATTCTCTCTTTCCATATAATAATAATAATCCCCTGCTCTTGTCATCAGTAGATCTCAAAGCTCTTTACACAGGAGGTCAGTATCATTATTCCCCATCTTGCAGGTGGGGAAACCGAGGCACAGAGAATGGAGTTGCCCAAGGTCATGGCGCAGCAAAGCCAGGAATTGAACCCAGCCCTCTTGAGTCTCAAACCAGGACCGTACAGGCTACACTGCCTCTAACGAGCTGACTGCCTTCCCTATGCCCCCGAATTGCTGCTCCATGCATAGCTCCAGTGGCATCACTCCACAATTTGCCAGGCAGTGACACCCTGCTCCAGTGAAATGGGGGCACAGAAGAGGGCTTAAGATTGTCCCAGATCAGGTCCTCTCTGTACTCAGCATGATGGATCTGACCATAGGCCAGGAACAATCTCCCTACTCCAGTGGTTACCACCAGCCTTTCCATATCATGATCCCATGTTTCAAGGCTCCCCCATCCCCGACGTTTTATCTATTAGCTCATGCAGGCAGCTTCCCTCTTCCCCCAGATCCTGAAATGCCCATAGTACACAGTCCCATTAGACGTCACCTTGAATCTGATAGAACCGATGGCTGTGCCGGATCTTCATGGACCAGGAGTGGAGGACGTGTTATGAGGTCCATAAGGAGCCCAACTATCCCGTGTAGCATCGCCCACCGGCTGCCCTTGTACCACCCCCCACTCCGCCACTGAACCTGCTGACTATTATGGCCTGGAAGCAGACATCAAGCAAGCAACAGCTGTTTGCGGTGTTATAATAATTGTGAAGGACTTTTCTGCCATCTAGTATCTGCCTCTGGCAGGGGCTAATGACAGACGCATCTGAAGAAAGCAAACCATGTCATCACAGTGCCGATATGCTACACACACGGGGAGAAATTCCTTCCTGACCCCTGAAAATGATCAGTATTAAACCCTGAAGCATGAGACTGAATTGTCCTAGCGTGAATTAAAATATACATGGTCAAATTCTGAGTGATGCTGAGCGCCAGCAACTCCCCGTGGGAACACGTACATGCTCAGCAGCTCTCAGAAATTGACCTTTGATTAAACCAGCGACAGGATTTGACCCAACAACCTTCCACAGACCTGAGTTCGGCAGGTTGTCTATAATCTGGCAAAGAATGCCAGCTGGGCTCTGCCAGGGCCTTTCCTCTCTCTCGGCCGGAACAGCCTGGAGAAGCTGTCGGTGCTTTGGTCCTATCCAGGAGAGGAGCCGGTCTGTCTGAACACTTGGTGCACCCCGAACCGAATACATCAGCCTTTGGCGGGGCTCCAGTCCTGTGGACGCGCTTGCTCAGCCAATCCCATATGCAGGGCTGATGTCAGTAGGTGCGTTGGCACCTCATCAAGCCTTTGGAGGCTCCAGCAGCAACTCCTGCCCCTGGCAGATGCCGTTGCTTTGCGGATACTTCGCTTCAGAGCGGATGCGCTGCCTTCCACCCACTCACTTTGGTCTGCTGCATATCCCTGGTACATTCTGGTTGGCCCCTGGGCACCAGCCGTGCTGGCTCTGGTGAGATGAATGCAGAGTGGATGATCGCACAGTGGAGGTGCAGACCAACACCTTGGGCTCTGCTCAGATCTGCATTAGCTAGGGAACAAAGCTCTCCGACTGGCACAAGTGCACCTCTCCAATCCCAAGAGCAGAGAGCTGGGGTTCTTTAAAGAGCGGGCGGCAGCGAAACACTTCCAGACCCTTGCGGGAAAGCAAAGCAGCAAACCTCCGCCCAGGTACCCCTGGCAAAACCCACCCACCCTCAGTCCTTCAGACTGTCTGGAGGAAGAAGAGACAAGGTTGTCCAGTTAGTGGGATAATCTGCAGACAACAGGAGAGAAGTGGCAAGAAAACCATTAATCAACCCCTGTGTCAAGGTGAACATCAGCTAGCACTTCACCTCACACCCATCGGTTTGGAGGCTTATTTATAATTTCATTGAATTTTCCAAACTCAACCACAATACCAAACGACCAGCTTCATCGGCCTACGCAAAGCCAATAAAGAGGGTCAGGCTAAAGGGAAGGCGGGGGAAGCAACGTGTCTAGAGCCTACATTAATCAGAGATCCCTAAGAAGTCAGCCTCAATAAAGTTGAATTTTTCGGGCAGACTGCCAGTCGTTCACTAGCAGCAAGGTCGGCCATATCGGCTGGGGATCAACGTTTCCATTTCTGCAGGATTCATTTTTTAGTGACCAAAGCTGGACATTACCAGGTGATCCAGGTATAAGGAATACCTCCAAGAGTGAAACTTAAGGGGGAGGGCCCCCACGCAGCAGCCAATAGCAAACTGGTCCTTTGACCCACCTCATCCCAGAAATTCGTGCTAGAGGGGCACTCCCAAAACGTACGAGCCAACGTAGCACCAAGGGAATTGCATTTCCAACGTTGGTCGGCATTTACAAGGCCTGTTACCATTAGCCTATGTGGGGACCAGTATATTAAAAAAAAAAGTGTCTTTTGGTGAATAAGCCAGAGGTTCAGATCTATAGTGGTATCCATTATATACAGAGTTTACAGTTTGATTCAACGGCTCTCAGCACCCCCACTCTACAAATCATTCCAGGCCCCCCTGCTAGAGGCGTCCAAAAGCCCCTTCAGAGACAATGCCCAAAAGAAGTTATGTAGGCCATCTTTACTGATTCCCTCTTCAGCTAAAAATAGCTTTGAATAAAACTACTGAAATTGTGTATTGACAGCTGACCGCATTGTATATGATTAATTTATATATTATATAAATACGTCCACGAAGAGCAGCGATTGTATTTCGGTTAGCCTTTTGCTTAAGTCTATCTGGCAACAGCTTGCCAACTCTCTCGCCAGATTCCCAGTAGTTTTGCTTCAAACAGCATAAAGCAAACTCTGCCTTTCGGGACCGAAGTTTGTTGATTTCACATCTTAGATTGACGAGGGTTCCGACGTTCTCTGGGGATGGGGCAGAAGCACAGTTTACATTCAAGGCCTTAATTTCCTTCGCAAGGGTATCAATTCTATATTTCTCTCCATTTCTTTTTGAAGATGGTGTAAGAAATGATACGGCCTCCGAAGAAGGTGGCTTTAAGGCTTCCCAGAGTGCAGCAGCTGACAAAGAGGTGGGGGTATTTGTTTTTTAAGAGCAACAGAGGGTCCTGTGGCACCTTTAAGACTAACAGAAGTATTGGAGCATAAGCTTTCGTGGGTGAATGTCCACTTCATCAGATGCAAGTAATGGAAATTTCCAGAGGCAGATATAAATCAGTATGGAGATAACGAGGTTAATTCAATCAGGGAGGGTGAGGTGCTCTGCTAGCAGTTGAGGTGTGAACACCAAGGGAGGAGAAACTGCTTCTGTAGTTGGCTAGCCATTCACAGTCTTTGTTTAATCCTGAGCTGATGGTATCAAATTTGCAACTGAACTGGAGCTCAGCAATTTCTCTTTGGAGTCTGGTCCTGAAGTTTTTTTGCTGTAAGATGGCTACCTTTACATCTGTTATTGTGTGGCCAGGGAGGTTGAAGTATTCTCCTACAGGTTTTTGTATATTGCCATTCCTGATATCTGACTTGTGTCCATTTATCCTCTTGCGTAGTGACTGTCCAGTTTGGCTAATGTACATAGCACAGAGGCATAGCTGGCACATGATGGCATATAAAACATTGGTGGACGTGCAGGTGAATGAGCCGGTGATGTTGTAGCTGATCTGGTTAGGTCCTGTGATGGTGTTGCTGGTGTAGATATGTGGGCAGAGTTGGCATCGAGGTTTGTTGCATGGGTTGGTTCCTGAGTTAGAGTTGTTATGGTGCGGTGCGTGGTTGCTGGTGAAAATATGCTTAAGGTTGGCGGGTTGTCTGTGGGCGAGGACTGGCCTGCCTCCCAAGGTCTGTGAAAGTGAGGGATCATTGTCCAGGATGGGTTGTTTTTTTAAGAGTTCTAACTCCTGCTGGAGAGAATTAACAAATGACATATCAAACAGCGGAGAGGTATTTCACCTCCCCATTTTAGTGGTGTTTGCATACCTTAGGGGGCCTAAAAGATACACGTATCGGAGCACGGTCAGATAGCACAATAGTAGGGTGACCAGATGTCCTGTTTTTAAAGGGACAGTCCCGTTTTTTGGGACTTTTTCTTATATAGGCATCTATTACCCCCCCAGCCCCGTCCCATTTTTTCCATAGTTGCTATCTGGTCACTCTACACAATAGTACCAATGCCACAATCAGTGACAGAACTGATCAAGTCTTGTGACACTAAGAAATAGTCCAAACTTGAATACATTGAATAAGCTGCAGAAAGACAACCTATTGCCTCGGGCTGTGTGATTACCCAATCTCCACACATCTTGTGAGCCTAAATCAACTATGTATGTATGAGATACCAGTATTCGTGGTTTTATATCGTAGAATCATAGAATATTAGGGTTGGAAGAGACCTCAGGAAGTCATCTAGTCCAACCCCCTGCTCAAAGCAGGACCAACACCAACTAAATCATCCCAGCCAGGGCTTTGTCAAGCCAGGCCTTAAAAACTTCTAAGGATGGATGGAGATTCCACCACCTCCTTAGGTAACCCATTCCAGTGCTTCACCACCCTCCTAGTGAAATAGTGTTTCCTAATATCCAACCTAGACCTCCCCCACTGCAACTTGTGACCATTGTTTCTTGTTCTGTCATCTGCCACCACGGAGAATAGCCGAGCTCCATCCTCTTTGGAACCCCCCTTCAGGTAGTTGAAGGCTGCTATCAAATCCCCCCTCACTCTTCTCTTCGGCAGACTAAATAAGCCCAGTTCCCTCAGCCTCTCCTCATAAGTCATGTGCCCCCCCAGCCTCCTAATCATTTTCGTTGCCCTCTGTTGGACTCTCTCCAATTTGTCCACATCCCTTCTGTAGTGGGGGCACCAAAACTGGATGCAATACTCCAGGTGTGGCCTCACCAGTGCCGAATAGAGGGGAATAATCACTTCCCTCGATATAGAGATGGAGAAGATTTATCAAGGACTAGGTCTAGACTTTCATTAAAGTCTTCAGCTATAATAGAATGATGGCCCATGTCATTTATACTCATCAAAAATTTAGGAAAAACATTTGGGATCATCCTAGGCAGGGGAGAGTAGACGGGTGGGGGAGAGCACATAGAGATTGGCAAAGATGATTATAGAATTTCCATTTCAACCATGAGGACAGTAAATCCGCCCTCACTGACAGACCTTGTGCTCAGAACATTAACATTCAACTTTTTATGCATGATTAGAACAACGCCCTGCACTGTACAATTAAAACAACTAGAAACAGAGAGGCTTACCCAACCTCTGTTCCGTTTACAAGCTTCAAGTTCGGTCTGACGTATCTCCTATAACACAGCAATGCCAGCCTGCTCTTTTTTAAGCACCGAGTATATTTTTTCTTTTAATAGGGTTATTAAAACCCTTTATGTTCCAGGAGACATATTTAATTATCGGAGCCAGCATTGTTAAAATATACCGGATAGACTAGAAAGTCGCTTTGTGAAGAAGTGAGAAATTGCAAATTTTCCTGAGCAGCAGACAGCTCTTGCAGATTGAAGTAGCAAAGGTTATATAATCCGGGCATAGGGCATCCCTTCCCAGTACATATTCTACAGGACTGGGAAGGCAATTCCAAGCTTGGAAGGGTAAACAGGAGATGGACCAAAAGAGGACTTCAATAAGTGGAAAAATAAAACAGAAAAGATAGTGGAGAGAGAAAAATACATATTAGTACCAAACAATCAACCAGAAGAATCTGTTTGAACAGTCCAAAAATAGACACGTCACAGGAGAAACGTCCACACTGGAATAGAAGACCCACAGCCAGATCAGGTGAAAGTTGGAGATCCTCACAGCCCCCAGGACCCCAAGCATCACCTCCTACCAATAGAACCTGGACACATGGTCCATAAGGAAGCACCATATAATTAAGCAATGACAATCTATAATAACTCATGGGAAAGGAGCATTAATGTAAAAATCTATCATTTGATTAGTAAAGGGAATAGGAAATAAATTAATAGCCCTTTAACCCTTCAGGCCCAATGAGAGAGAAAAAAAGAAAAGTAACTAACGTATTAATATCAACTAGCGCCCACCAACTTGTTCAGCGCAACCCTATCAGATCTCAGGGAGCAATACATAATCCCATAATGGCTGACCAGCCCAGAGATGTCTCCTCTTGTGAGAGAGGAGTTTGCAGATTTTTGAGGTATTTTTCCACCTCCTTAGGGGAACTGCATGATACTGTCTTCTTGCCATTCTTACAGGGTATTTAATAAAATGCTTTTCAAGTTCATGCTCCTGGCCAGTGGTTTTGCTTGGTTGAGAGCTTGCTCTCATTATGCCTGTGATGTAATTGCAATCTTGAAAAAGCAGTGTTTTAATTGCTGGTTCTCCCATAATAGCTCCTCATTGTCTGGATTTTTGCTCCTTATTGGTAAACTTCAGGAACTTCACAATCAATGCCGTAGGCCAACCTTCTGGAGCGGGCTTCGGGGTAAGGATCCGATGTGCCCACCTCTATATCAAAACAAAAATCTACCGGCAGATCCAACCACTTAGCAATTTAGGGACAAATTCAGAGGGTTGACTTTTCTCTATTCCCTCCGGGAGGCCCACAATCCAAGACCCATTAGCTTGTTCTTAAACTTGGCATCATTAAAGTTCTTCAGAACTTGTCATTTGTTCTCTTTGAAATCATCTTCCACTTCAGAAACTCTGCTTCACGCATCCGTCTGGACAGAGCTGGGCGTGCAGGCCGAATCTCAGCCATGGTGGTCTGTAGGGTGGAAATTGTAGATTTCATTTCAACGGTATCCACCAGTTGTAGAACAGTCATCGGCCGGCGTCCCTCAGGCGCAGGCACCGTGTTGTTTGCAGAAGTGGAGGATGCAGATTGCCTCTGTTTTTTCGGTGCTTTCAGATGCGGAGAGGAAGACGCAGAGCTAGAGGTCACCGTGGGGGCATCGGTAGGTGGGTGCAATATTTCTTGGGGGTGGATGGTGGATTTTAGGGGATGATGTTTGGGGATTCCCTGTGGGCCTCGTCAGAGCTGAAGGAACCTTCATCTACCTCAGTCACAGCACCCTCAGATCCTGGAGAATCCTTATTTAGATGGCAACTTGTGCCAGGGGCCCCCCATGGGGTGTCTGAGATGTGAGGACAAACATAGCAGCCTCCTTTCGCCACCCCCTGGACTCTGGACTTCTCCGCTCGGCTCAGCCAGCGACTCCCTGGGCAGCTCTCTCAGCCCTCCGGGGAACGTGGGAGCGGCCAGTCACAGGGAGGCTAAGCTAGCTAACGCTCATCAAGTTCTCTGGGACGCCAATCGACAAATGGAAAGTAGGGCAGCAGCGGGGCCCGGCGCATGGGGCCCAGACCCCTGACTGCCACTGACCATGGAGTGGGCGAGTCATCTCCCCTCCCGCATTTTGTCTGTCTTGTCTACGCAGCCGCTGTGAGGCAGAGACTGTCTGAACATCCATCCCCTGGTGCGCTGGGGTCCTGACCTCACACAGGGCTAGTGGCCACTGCTATGGTATGATAGGAACGGCACCAGCATTAATGGGTCTCGACCCTTTTCCTTATCAAAGGACAACTCCTCCTGTGGGATCCTCCCCACCATGGGTTTGAGGCTCAGGGAGCAATGGGGCACCTCACAGGGAAAGAGGGTTTCATAACACTAGCAGCACGGTGCTGGGTGATGAAGGCCGAGGCTGTGGCAGGGGGTAGCCCCCAGCCGGTTTGCGCTGCTTCCTCACCATGGCAAAGCTAGGGCCTAACTCAGCTCACTGACCCCCGTGTCAATCCATGTAACGGGGAAAGGGCTGGGTCCCCAAGGAGTATGCAGGGAAAGGGTGCCCTGGGTGAACTTGCACATTGGCGCCCCTCCATTGCCCCTGGCCTCCTCAGGCTCCCCACCTCCCTGCACCCACATGGGGAAACTGACCTGGATGCATGAATCATAGAATGTCAGGTTGGAAGGGACCTCAGGAGGTCATCTAGTCCAACCCCCTGCTCAGAGCAGGACCAATCCCCAGACAGATTTTTGCCCCAGATCCCAAAATGGCCCCCTCAAGGATTGAACTCACAACCCTGGGTTTAGCAGGCCAATACTCAAACCACTGAGCTATCCCTTCCTTCATGATATGCCTGCCAGGGGCTGTTCAAGCAGAGCCATAAAGCAGGACCCGACTCCGTGGCTACTCCCGCCAGCACCTTCCATGGAGATCTGGCTGGGTGCACCAGCCTAGGCCTTGTAAGACAGCCGCCCCATCAAGCCTCCCTGGGGCCCAGTGCCCCGCAGCGTCTTCACTGGTTTTGCCAAGTTACCCCTACTCCAGAAAGGAAAGGAGAGGCCTGTTCAGATTGTAGGGAATCCCCCGAGGCAGAGACCTCTCAGGAGACCCTGGCCCCGCCAGCTTCTAGGCAGGTAACAGCAGGGCAAGGCACAGGATGGAGACTGAAAGATACACGGACCCGATTTCGGCCCTGCCTTGTGTCATCCGCCACACCTGTGCAGAGTGAGTACAGTGCGACCCGCTCAAAGTGCTTGGGCCTGGTTCTCAGTGGCACCAAGGCCCCTTGGTGCTGCAGGGCAGACTTGGCAGAAGGGCTCGATGCCAGTCTTGGTCTCAAGCCCTGGCATAGAGGCCAGGTGTAAGGAGGAGATCGTGGCTGGAATAGAATACTTCCCAATGCCCAGTGGGAGCGCTGAACTGCGGAGTGTAAATCAGAGCAGCCCCAAGGCTGCTCAAACTCACTCCTGCACCAGGCAGACCCCTACGTGGCCTCCAGTATCATGGAGTAGAAAGGGGGCTTTAGCCTGCACCCTACTCCCAGACACAGGAGTGCTTGAAATCCACTCTGCAGAAGGCAAGAGGCCAGGACAAGTCATGCCTGTCTAAGGCCGAGTCGTGCCTGTCTAAGGTTTGTTTTTCCACTCCACAGGCTCTTTGCCTCTCCCTGGAAGCTCTGAAGTTGGTTGCCTCTGCTCCCCAGCGTCGTCCCAACCTGAGCAGCTTGTCGAAGTGCCGTCCACAAATGCTTTGTGGCAAAGACAATGAGCCAGAGCTAACGAGCATGACGTGCTGTAATTAATTCTCATTTCCTCGAGTGCAGGGGATGCCAAATGCAGTGGCAGTTTTCCTACTTCTCCGATATTAACCTTCAGGTGACGCATCTGCGGTAACAGTGACAGCTGATAAATACCAAGAACAGACAAATGACCCTCCCCACTCTAGAGGGCGAGACACTGGCTGATCACCCCCGAGCAGGGCTGTGATTACACGCTGCCATCAAGCCATGACACGGAGAGATGCCGGCAGAGGGCCAGCTGCTTAAGGGGTGGAAATGGGCGAAGGAGACCAGGTAAGGCTCAAGCCCCAAAATTGAAAAGGAGGAAGAAATATGCCTTAAGGTTCCTAGTAAAGCTTTATTCACTGAGGATTGCAACTAGTGGGGCCCACTCATCAGCCAGAGCATCAGATACGGCTCCCACCAGCAGAAGAATCTCAATCCCTTCCTCCAGGGATGGGCTTGTGCCTCAAAGCCCAGGCCCTGCTGCCTGGCCCAACTCCTCTGGCCAGGGGACAGGAGCAAGAGAACTGAGGGGCTTTTTCACTAAGGACCAGGTCAGCCACAGGCCATCACCAATCCCTGGCCTCAGACCCATCACCGAGGAGGTAGTTAAATAGTCACAGCTGGGGCTAGCCCCACCTCTCTTAAGGGGCCGGCGTCCTACCCTGGGACAGAGAGATGGGCATGCCATTCTCCTCTCCCTTTATTTAGCCCCCAGATCTTGGGTCACCAGAACGTCCATTGGCCCGCACCCCTCCCTAGCCATTCCAGAGAGGTAGACCTGGTGTCTACAGATCTGCTTTAATCCAGCTTCTAACAGAAATTCTATGGCCGGTGCGGGGAGGTCAGAGGAGGTCGGCTGCACGGTCCTGGTAGTCCCTGCTGGTCTTAGAATCTGTGCATCTGAGTCCCCTCGTGCATCCCCTTCCTTCATGGGCAAAACAGGAAGCTCTGCATTGCCCACTACATGCTCATGACGCTTGCAGCTCTGGATTAAGAATCTCATGCTTCAAATCTCATGCTTCAGGGCTTCAGCCAGGTGCCTGCAGGGGTCAGGAGGGATGCACAATTGGCTAGCTGTATTCTGGTATTCCCTCCCCCCAATGCCTTCCTCAGGAGCATCAGCCATTGGGCACAGCTGGAAATACGACAGCAGACAGGGTGGCCCAGTGCTCTGAGGCGATGCAGAGAATCCTTGTTCTAGGTGCCTGGGTGGTGGGTCTTGCTCACCTGCAGGGTTAAATTAAATCACCAGATTTGGGGTCAGGAAAGAATTTTCCTGGAGTTCAGAATAGCAGAGACTTTAGGGGGTTTCATCTTCCCCTGCAGTATAGGGCACAGATCACTGGTGGGATCATGGGGGCATAGCCCAGCCATATCCCATTGCAGGGGCCTTGGCCATCGGTGGCATTTCAATCTCTCCTGTTCTTTGCCTGTAGCACCCAACAGCTCAGACTCCCGAGGACTGAAATGCTTTAGCTCATGCTCCAGTTATTGGGCATAACATAGGGGTAACTGAGTGGAAGTGAACAGCCGGTGCCTACAGGAGATTAGCCTAAATGGTCTAATGGTCCCTGGAGGCCTTCGACTCTATGGAAGAGCGGCTTTGAGTGGCCAGGGTGAATCTGGTGCCATTGAAAGATGTGGACACATAGGCCATGGCGGGGCTAGTTCCTGCCCGTGCGCCTGGCAGGGGCTGAAGGCAGTGAGGGCAGTTGTGGGGAGAGGAGAAGACAGCTGAAGACGCTGCTAGGTGGGAGCTCAGGGACGTTCTCTACTGAACACATGGCTGTGGTCAAACACGGCTAACGTGATGTTAGGATGCGTAAGGAACGGGGTGGAGAATATTCTGATGGCTTTATATAACAATCAATGGTGCTGCTTCATGTGGAATACCGTATGCAGAACTGGGCGCCCTACTTCAAAGGAGATATTGCAGAACTTCAGGGGGATTCAGAGTAGGGGGAGGCGGATGATCAAGGGAAGTTCTCAGATGAAGAAAGAGATTGAAAAGATCGGGACTGTTACCTTGGCGAGAAGACAATAAGGAGGAACAAGACAGAAGTATATAAAATAATGACTTGCTAGAGAAGGTAGCTAGGGCAAACAGAAGTCCCTGGCTCCTAACACAGGAGCCAGGGAACGGCCAATGAACGTGAAAGACGGGCATTTCAAAACAACGATGAAAGGAAAAGCTTTTTCACACACTAGGTGGCGGTGGAACTCATTGCCACAGGAAGGTGCTGAGGCCCAGAACGAAGGGATTAGCTGTGTAGATGGATCACAAGACGATCCTGAGTTAACATAATTAACGACAACTGTTTTGGAAGGGATATTATTAAACCTCTTGCTTCAGGGCTTAAACCAATTAGAAAGCAGGGTGAAACCTAATGGGGGAGGGAAGGGGGGCACGCAGATTATTCCACATCTGGGCAAGGCCTGGCTCAGGAATGTCTGGAATGCCACGGGTACGTCCACACCTCAACTAAAGACCCATGGCATGGCCAAGGCTGTGGTCAGTTCACTCAGAGGGGGACGATCCCCATGCAGATCCTTACATCGTGGCTGGATTTGGCCCAGTACAAGTAGAGCTGTTTGTTACTGGAGAACAAATGGGATCAGAATTAATTCACTAACCAAAGTAATCCTCTCTCAGTGAATCCGTGCGGTGTGGGTGGTGGTGGTGGTGGAGGGGGTGGGGTTGATTTTGTTGGGGAACCCACAGGGGAGCAGCTCTCCCGTTGGTGTGTGTCTGGCTAACACACACGTCACAGCCCCGTTGATGCGCCAGGCTTTGGCGGCACTCTGCTCTCGCTCCTTGACGACGCACGTGTGAGCCGAACGCTGCCTTGCTAGCAAGGGGAGAACAGACAGCAGACAATAATTCAAGACAGGCCCTGGCCTAGCGGAGGCAGGGAACGGGCTCCCCGCTGCAGCAGGAGGGGTTTCTTGCTCCAGCCGAATCGCACTCGTCATCCTGTCAGCTGGCAAACGTGGGGTGTGATACAAGTCACGGCCCCAAAACAAGGAACACGAGGCAGTTCCCTCGCCAAGAAGCTGGGCGTGCTTTCCGGATTGGGTTGCATTCTCACCCCGTGCATGGTGGTCGTGGCGCTCAGAGCCCACTGTGACAGGCATTGCACGGACACACAGTGAGGGACAGCCCCTCCCTCCAAGAGTATACAGTCAAAACAGACAAAAGAAGGTTTATTCTCCCCATTGTACAGAACTAAGGCCCAGAGATTAAGTGACTTGCTGAAGGTCAGAAGGGAAGTCAGTGGCAGAACCGGGCTCTGAACCCCACTGTAGAAGCAGGGTGGTTGCTCCTTGCTCGGAGTTTCAGCCCTCACTCTGCTAAACAGAGGAAAACAAAAGACAACCCAATGCCTCCGGAACAGGACATGCACAATAAACCTCCATTTTAAAATCACATGCAACCCAGCAGCGACGGGACTCCCTGCTCAGAGCGCTGGCACCCAAACAATACACGTCTCCCCCTCCCCGCCGTACTGCGGCCCAGCGACGCGGCTGCTCCGCGGGCGGCCGGCTGGGGAGAGGAGCTGTCTCAGCATCACCTTTCTCCCACCCACCACCACATCCCTGCGGAGAGAGGTGCCACCTCGGAATGGTTCGGGGGGCTCAGAGAGGGGCTTTCCCCCTTCCTCCTGCCACGCCCTCACCGTGCCCGGTGTCTCCTGCACCCTTCTCCAGCCTCCACTCTCTGGGGCTCATTCTGATCACACCCCAGTATGAAGCAGGGTCTGCCTCCATTGGGGACACTGGTGGAAGGGAGAGAAGTTCCTCTCCCCACCCCATCTCTGGCCTGTCTTTCCTCCCCCCACACCCTGTCTCCCTATACAGCAGACTCCTCTGTAAATCGGGATACGAGCAGCCCCCCCACCCACACACACAGCGGCACTGCTCAGAGCACCGAGTAGCTCGTGTCCCTATCCCAGCTTTCCCTGCCCCCTTCTGTCTCTGAAGGGGGGTGGGGGGGGCACAGATGGGTCTAATCGTTACCCTCTGTCACAGGCCCCACTTGCTCTTTCCTATGGCCCCTCCCCCACGCTCTCAGCCAGGCTGCCCTGCGCCAGGAGCCCCCTGCCATCCCTGCAGAATGCCAGCCAGAGCCCCCAGCCACCGCCCAGCCAGAGCAGTTATGTTAATGCTGGATTATCTGGCCAGGGATTAGCAGACGCAGGGGCGGGAGGCGCAGCAGAATTATCCAGCTCCTTTGGCCGCATGCTGTCAGCTAGACCTCAAAACAAGCCCCAGGAGCCCAGCAGATGAGGCCCCCGGGGGGGGAGGCACCAGACGCTATTGTCAGTGTCGAGCACAAACCAGGCCACGGGAAAGCAGCTAGAAAAATGCTTTGGGAAGCTCCTAGTGTGAGATTTTCAAATGCCACCGTTGGGATTTCAGGTGCTAAAATTCCCATCAGTTTCCAACAAGATGTGGGCAGGCAGAGTTTCGGCAGCTTGGAAAACCTCAGCCTGGATGTACAGCCCCATGCACCGGACCTTCACTGGGAGACGGTGCTCTCAGATTTCTGTAATATTAGACAGGCATGAAGCAATCCACAGAGTCACAATCTTTGGCCCTTTTACAGCACATCCCATCCCAGGATCTCAAAGCATGTCACAAATAAATAACAGTGATAATAATATCTAGTTCTTGTATAGAGCTTTTCATCCAGAGAGCTGGAAGTGCTTTGCAAAGGTTGTACAGATGGGGAAACTGAGGCACAGAGAGGGGCAGTGACTTGCCCAAGAAGCCCGTGGCAAAGCCAGAATAGACCTAGGTCGCCTGAGCCCCATGCCAGTGCTTTAGCAACTATGCCACGCAGTTTATAAATAGCTTGCTAGTTAGGGAATCACCACCAACCCCTATTATGTGGCTGGGAAAAGTGAGGCCTGGCGAGAGGAAGTGACGTACCAAAGAAAATCGAAGTCAATGGCAGAGCCACGGTCGCCCTGCTGCTCAGTCCCTGGGGTTCCACCACTGCACTGTCCTAAATCTGACCCATCTATTCAGTGATAAGGCGGCTTCACAGTCACCTCTGAGTGCGGGGAATGAATCTGCTGCCAGACCCAGGAGCAGATTGTAACCAAAAGGAAACCACTGCCACTTGGGCCAGATCCGCAGCTGGCGTAAGTCAGTGGGGCGCACAGTGTCTACACCAGCTTAGGATCTGGACCAGAATTGATTGTAGTGAGTCTATGTTAACATCAGGAGAAAACACCAGCAGGAGACCTTGGCCAGCCCTCATTTTCACTGGAAAGCTGCTAGCTGAAGGCCCAGATTCTGATCTTGGTAGAAGTGGCGTAAGTGTGTCTGAGGTCAGTGGATTTACATCAGCATCCCTGACAATAGTATCTGGGCTAAATCTGAGCTGGAATGTTTCATGTGTTTTAAACCAGTGACTATACAGCGACCCTGAAGATATGGAACCTTACGGACTCCTTTAAACCAGCAAAGCCCCCCCATGAGTGAAGCAGAGAGGGCTTGGGCCTGAGTCTGATTCTCTTACAGTAGCGAGCACTGGGAGTCACTTCATTGGCTTCAGAAGAGTAACAGCAGCGAAAAGCCAGCCTGAGAACCGAGGCAGGCCACTGACAGCAGAATTAGCCCCAGCGTGTTCCTGTAAGAGGCGCCATCCTCAGCTGCAGCTAGTCAGAGCTGGGTGCAAATGGAGCCGTTTGCAGTTCCCCAATCCTGGGGCTTGTTCTCCACCAGGGGTTCTCAAACTGGGGGTCGGGACCCCTCAGGGGGTCACGAGGTTATTACATGGGGGGGTCACGAGCTGTCAGCCTCCACCCCAAATCCTGCTTTGCCTCCAGCATTTATAATGGTGTTAAATATATAAAAAGGTGTTTTTAATTTATAAGGGGGGGGGTTGCACTCAAAGGCTTGCTATGTGAAAGGGGCCACCAGAACAAAAGTTTGAAAGCCACTCTTCTACACCACCCCCGTTCCCAGAATCATTTGGAGCAGCCTCGAGGCCGCTCTAAATGACACCCTCTGACCATGATGCTGAAAGCCCAAGGATTGCCAGGGGGCATCACACCCACATGTCCCCTGGTCCTGGTGTGAGCAGCAGGGTCCCCAGACGGTCAGTTACTTTGGCTTTCCAGCTCTTTCGTGCCACTGAAGCGGGACAGCGGATCTAGCGCCCGACGTGCTCTGTAGCTCATACCAAGATCTACATTCTCCGAGCATGCAAAACGTCCTTCAGCTGAGACTTAATATTATAGATCATGTTGTTTTGCTTCTCCAACCTGCTCAGCTATTTCCATTAAATGAAGGCGTAGTTGAGGATGATAAAAGATAATTAAGCGCTGAGAATGTAGCCGTTCATCCAGCAGGGAGAGAATAAAAGAAAGAAGAGGCCAAGCCATTTCCTGATTACCGCCTGCTAGTTTGCATCTTTTTTGTCTGCTGAATTGGTTGGGGGATGTAGTAATTGCCTGTAGATTCTTCTGAGTTGTCTGTAACTGTCTGCAGAGAGCCAATAAAATGTTAATGGGGAAAAACCAGGAGGGGATGGGGCCTGGATGCTCAGGCAATAGGATACGGCCCTTTGCGCTGAGGTCATGGATTTGACTCCAGCCTAGATCAGCAGGGAGTGAAAGCTGTTGCCATCCGATAGCTCTTTGCCCCTATGGAAAAAAAGCCCTATAGAATTGGATAGGGAGGAAATCAATGGGCTTCTGGAGAGGTTTAATAGGGACCACCAGAAGAGATTTTAAAAGCCTAGAGAACTGAATACAGAACCAGAGCATCTCCAGGGTTTTGGAACCATCTTACAGGATCCTGTCGCATGGAGAGAATTCTCTGATCAGTTCCACACGGGCGGGGTCGAAAGCCCTAGGTTCTCCCATTCTAGTCAGTTCTGTAGTGCCTTCCGTCGCGGTCAGTGAGTAGAACAGTGGTTCCCAAACTGTGGGTCGGAACCCCATTTTAATAGAGTCGTCAGGGCTGGCTTAGACTTGCAGGGGTGCTGGGCAGCAGGGCTTAGGTTACAGGCCCCCTGGCTGGGGCTGAAGCCCTGGAGTGGTGGGGTTTGGGCTTTGGATCCCCCACCCGGGGTGGCGGGGCGCGGGTGGGCTCAGGCTTCAGTCCCCCCTCCTGGGGTCTTGTAGTAATTTTTGTTGTCGGAAGGGGGTCTCTGTGCAGTGAAGTTTGAGAACCCCGGGGAGTAGAGAGTGGTGTGGATAGGCCCTCTCTGCCAACAGACTCAGAAGAGACAGCGTGCATCAAGCGGCAGTGAATCCGCACCTAACTAGGGCTCAGGAAATCCGGGCTCAGTTCAGAGCTCTGCCACAGATTCCCCGGGCGACCCTGGGCAAGTCACTTAATCTCTCTGTGCCTCTGTAAGACGGGGGTGAGAACCCTTCCTTCATCCAGCGTGTCTGTTTAGAGCACAAGCTCTCTCAAGGCAGGGCCAGTGTCTCTCTATGCACAGCACAACAGGGTCCTGAACTCTGCTGGACCCTCAAGCTACTGGACTCCAAGCAGGGATCCTTGCAGCTCAGAGGAGAGGCAGGCTGGCGTGGGGAAGGGGGCAACACTTGTACTACTGTTGCTATGCATGGCTCAGGGACACAGCCTGCTGGAGAGGCAATCCCTCCATCAGCAGCCGAACACTCAGGTTGCCAGGTTGATATCTTACGCCTGGTGATTTGATTCTGTCACTTAACCCAGTGTGGGTGATTCAATGAGACAGAGGAGGAACAAGGAAGAAAAATTCAAGGTCTTGAGTCAAAAGAAAAAAAAACAAACCTAGAGACCGTGACTGGAAACCTCCAAATCCAGGGATGAGCAGAGAACAAGGCCAGTTTGGAGAACCTTAGCAGGACGGTGCCCAGGGATTGCCGGAGCAGAGACCCCCTCCAGGTGACGTTCTCTCTCTGGGCCAGAGGTGGCAGGTCACAGTGCCGAAAAGGCGGAAGCCAGGTGGCATCTCAGGCAGCCATTCCACAGCCAATTCTTCGAACTGAATTGCATCTTTCTATCTCAGAGCTCTGCTGCCCGAGAACACTTCCTACGCCAAGATCCCAGCATCCCTCCTTGCCTTGTGCTAATCCATCAGCGGCTATTCGCTTAGCGCCTTCGTTCAGTCACTGAACCTTTCCAAACGCCAGCAACCCAGGGCTTCTAGCCTGTACCTCTACTGCACTGTTTGGCAGAGGTGGGGAAGAGGTAAAGTCCACCTGCAAATATCCTTCGAGCAACTCGGAGGGTTTGGCGTAGATCTGTGCCTGAGTAACAAACTGTTGATGCAGACACAGCGTCTGTCGGTCAGCGGGAATCAAACCCAGGGTCTTCAGCCATAAACGCACAGGCCTCTGGCACTCCAGCTGAAGGAGAACTCCGCGAGCAGAGAAAGCAGCAAGATGTAGTTACCGAAACCAGCCCCTGGAGGGAGACAGGGTCACCTACACTGGGGCCTGGGTTATCATTCAGCCAGCGGGCCACAAACAGGAGGTGGGCGCCGATCCCCCTTTCTTTGTAGCTAGATGGGGCCCGGGATTTGTTTTCTGAGACCCACTGGTCTGGGTCGTTGTATGATACTATACATGGCTCAGGGGCCTGGTAAGGGGTGGGACAGAGCCTTTCACCCCCTCAGCCTGGATGGTAGTGACGGCAAGTGATCTCAGTATTTGCTGAGCACCCAACAAAACCAGGAGATGGAGACCCATTGCCCGGACGAGCTTACATCCGAGCCAGGCAAAGGAGATGGGCTGCACTCTTGGCTCCACCCTTGAAGAGGGCCTTCGGGAAGGATGTGAACCAGAAGCGGGTAGTGGCTTGACAAACCAAGCTTGGGAGAACCTTCCGTTCAAGCTGTCAAAGCTGATGGTGGTTGAGTGGCCTACAGAGAGGATTCGTGGTCCCGCTCCAGCCCCTAGAGGATCCACAGGCCCTCATGAACCCCACCCGCAGCTGTTGGTCAGTGCTGGGCCTGTACACCCCCTCTCAAGGTGCAATAAAGTTGATTTTTATGAACTGGAACTGGGTTCCTGCGTCCAGCTCTGAATAGCTACAAAGCGTTAGAGAGAAAGACGTGTGTTTCTGGAGCGACAGTCACGCCGACAGTCCAGGCTAGCCCTGCTCCCGTGAGGACGCCCTTTGTTTCCAGCCACATTAATGTCATGACTTTACTTCTGTGGTAACCTCTAAGGATGCCAATCATGGAGTGTGTGGACCCCATCCATGTACACAAAGACATCCCCTGCCTCGCTGTTTATTCCCCAGCACAGAGGTGATGAACCACAGCATCCAAGTTGTCAACTAAACAGGTTCTGCTCCTGGTCCCCATCAGCAGCCAGGGCCGGCTCCAGGCACCAGCCTGGCAAGCAGGTGCTTGGGGCGGCCACTCCAGAGCGGGGCGGCCCGTCCAGCTATTCGGTGGCAATTCGGCAGACGGTCCCTCACTCCCACTCGTAGCGAAGGACCTCCTGCCGAATTGCCGCCACGGATCGCGGCTTTTTTTTTTGGCTGCTTGGGGCGGCCAAAACCCTGAAGCCGGCCCTGTCAGCAGCCCCTCAGTCATTGGCCAGAGGGGTTTGCAAATGAGCAGTGAGAGACGCTTTGATCCCAAGCCATCCCACAGACAACAGCCACTGCCTCCCAGGACTAAAATCCCAAGAAGCCCAGACTCATCTCTGAAGCTTTGTCTCTAAGAAAAGGCTTTGGGATTCCGGCCATGTAGAGTTACAAATTAAATCTCTGGGAAGATGATTCAGTCATCAGCTATTTTTCCAGCGGCATCTATCTCCAAGACACTATACAATTAACAGACTCCACTCTCGAGAGGAACCGGGAGCGGGAACAGAAGGTCAGCGCCGCCTGAGAACACTCTCCTTTGGCTGCGTTTTAATCGCGGCGATCGCAGGGAAACAATAAAATGCTTTAAATGGAATGTGTCTTTAGAGGAAGGCTCATAGCAACACACACACACACACACACACACACACACACACACACACACCAACAATTGGATGCTGCTTATGCAAATGAAAAGCAGGGTGGGGGGAAAGAGAAGTCACCATGAGGATGAAAGAGCAATAGGTCATAGATCCATTGAAATGATCACACACAAAACACCCACAGCCCCTTTTATTCTAGGGAGGTTTTTAAACTGCATTCTTCACCCTAGTATCCGAGTGCCTTCCGGTCATGCATTCAGCAACATGCCTACACATCTGACACATGTTTGTTCTCTCATCCTCTCCCCAGAGGGAGCAGCACACGAAGTGGAGCCTCTTGTTTTGTTAGGGTTTTCTTGGGGTTGTTACGCAAGTACATCCGTTGCTCTGGATCTGTGTTAGAGAAGGCAAGGTCAGAGAAACACCCCTTGCGCTCGTAGCAGAAATTGTGATGGTCCTTAGAATCATAGATGATTCGGGTTGGAAGAGACCTCAGGAGGTCATCTAGTCCAACCCCCAGCTCAAAGCAAGACCAACACCAACTAAGTCATCCCAGCCAGGAGCTCGCAGCCCCGCCACCCAGAATGCTGCCTGCGCGGCGGTGTAGCTGCAGGGGAGGGGCCGGGGGCTAGCTTCCCTGGCCAGGAGCTCAGGGGCTGGGCAGGACGGTCCTGCGGGGCGGATGTGGCCCGTGGGCTGTAGTTTGCCCACCTCTGTTATAGTCCATTCATCCAATCCATACTTTAACTTGGGAGTACTGTGGGAGACCGTATCAAAAGCTTTGCTAAAGTCAAGATATACCACGACCACCACTTTCCCCATATCCGCAGAGCCAGTTATCTCATCACAGAAGGTAATCAGGTTGGTCAGACATGTCTTGCCCTTGGTGGATCCATGTTGACTGTTCCTGATCACCTTCCTCTCCTCCAAGTGCTTCAAAATGGATTCCTTGAGGACCTGCTCCATGATTTTGCCAGGGACTGAGGTGAGGCTGTAGTTCCCCAGATTCTCCTCCTTCCCTTTTTAAAAGATGGGCACTACATTAGCCTTTTTCCAATGGCCACAAGTTTTCAAAGAGAATGGCCAATGGCTCTGCAATCACATCAGCCAACTCCCTCAGCACCCTCGGATGCATTAGATCCGGACCCAGGGACTTGTGCATGTCCAGCTTTTCTAAATAGTCCTTAACCTGTTCTTTCACCACCGAGGGCTGCTCACCTCCTCCCCATACTGTGCTGCCCAGTGCAGCTGTCTGGGAGCTGAACTTGTCTGTGAAGAGCGAGGCAAAAAAAGCATTGAGTACTTCAGCTTTTTCCACATCATCTGTCACTAGGTGTCCTCCCCGATTCAGTAAGGGGCCCACACTTTCCCTGATCACCTTCTTGTTGCTAACATACCTGTAGAAACCCTTCTTGTTACCCTTCACGTCCCTTGCTAGCTGCAACTCCTTTGGCGTTCCTGATTACACCTCTTCATGCTCGAGCAATATTGTTATACTCCTTCCTAGTCATCTGTCCAAGTTTCCACTTCTCGTAAGCTTCCTTTTTGTGTTTAAGCTCACCAAAGATTTCTCTGTTAAGCCAGTCTGGTCGCCTGCCATATTTGCTATTTTTTCTGCACATCGGGATGGTTTGTTCCTGCGCCCTCAATAAGGTTTCTTTAAAATACAGCCAGCTCTCCTGGACTCCTTTCCCCCTCATATTAGCCTCCCAGGGGATCCTGCCCATCAGTTCCCTAAGGGAGTCAAAGTCTGCTTTTCTGAAGTCCAGGATCCGTATTCTGCTGCTCTCCTTTCTTCCTTTTGTCAGGATCCTGAACTCGACCATCTCATGATCACTGCTGCCCAGGTTGCCACCCACTTCTACTTCCCCTAACAATTCTTCCCTGTTTGTGAGCAGCAGGTCAAGAGGAGTACAGCCCTTAGTTGGTTCCTCCAGCACTTGCACCAGGAAGTTGTCCCCAACACTCTCCAAAAACGTCCTGGATTGTCTGTGCACCGCTGTATTGCTCTCCCAGCAGATGTCAGGGTGATTGACGTCCCCCATGAGAACCAGGGCCTGTGATCTGGAAACTTCTGTTAGTTGTCCGAAGAAAGCCTTAGGTCCTGGCAGAGTTCACGTCACAGTCCTGGACCTCCCGGAGAAGGTTCTGTCTCCCGTATGGACACGCTTTTTATTGTGGAGAGTTCCATTGTGCCACAAAAGCAAAGCTGTTGCCCATGGTCTTCATCCTGGAGTTTTAGATGATCTTTTTGGTATCCTGGCCCCAGCTGAGCGCTTTGAAGAAGAGGACTGAGACACTGAACTGAGGACAGGCATGATGTGCTCACAGTAGCGTGCGTCACCTAGGAGATGCTTTGCAGTGTTTTGTGCTAGTCGGAATGTCCTAAAAGCTGCAGGTTAAGGTACATTGCATTGCTGTAGTCTAGCAGAGAGGTGATGCAGGCACGAATAACGGAGGCCAGGTCTTTGTCCACCAAGATGGGATGAAGTCTCCTAGCCAACTGGAGGTGGTAGAAAGCGTCATGTGCCGCCACGGGGGTTGAGAGAACTCAGCCTCAGCAAGGAATCCAAAAGTACCTTTGACTCCGGACTGAGCTGACCAATTGTGGTGGTGTATTTCCAACAAGAGCAGGCTGCACCGTGGCTGCAAACTCCTCAAAATGTGTTCAGCCGACTGTTCTTCCTCCAAGCACAGGGCCATCTTGGTGCTGGTGGTGTGGTCATAGGTGGGGAAGGACAGGTAGAGCTGGGTGACATCTGCCTACTGCTGGCACTTGAGTCCACGTCATCTGACCAGTTCCCCCAATGGTTGCCCGTAGATACATGCAGTCGAACATCCTGGCTGGGTCGGAGTCTTACAGAGTAGCTTCTGCAATACCAGCCTTCACGACATGCACGTGACTGGAGTTCGTTGGGTCCTTGAGTGTCTACCATGGATGCTGGCATGATAGGTTTGTGGACAAAGTTGGGGATGGCAAGGAACATTTGAGTTCTGCTTGCACGGGAAAGTGCCCTGTCTACCTTACTGTGTCTGAGCCCCGGGGTTTGGAAACTTTCCAAGTTCAAATCCTGAGTTTGGGTTCCAGTCCATCACCCATAGGGATGTGGAAGGCCCATTTGCTCTCCTGGGTAACTCCTTTGGTGTCAATGGAGTTCAAAGCAAGGATGAATTTGGCCCGTGCTTTAATGCTTCAGCACCTAGACCACAAGCTCCTATTGGAGCAGATCCTCAGTTGGGGTCAACTGCCATAGCTCCACTGACTTCTGCCAACCTACGCCGGTTTCAGTCAGCTGAGGACCTGGCCCTCGGACTTCAAACCAGCCCATTGGACTAATAAGTACCAGCCACTAAGCAGCTCTTTGATGGGGCACTGGAACAATAGCAGCGCTCCACTTTGGGTGCTGGTTTCCTGCCGACCAGTGGAGTTACTCCAGATTGACAGCAGTGTAACGGAGATCAGAATCTGGCCCACAGGGAATCTGTCTGAATACAGAATGAGTGAGAACGTCAGGATACCACCCCAAAGATCTGTTGCTCAGACCCACCGAACAGCCACCACTTCGATTGGATCTCACGGGACCCGCAGGTGCTCAGCAACTCGGGAAAAAAATCAGGCCCTCTATGCAGTTCCTACTCGCGTCTCTGAAGACGGGGACGGTGCTCTGATGCCTTGTGACACGGACGTCACTCCTGTGCTGGGGGAAGAGGACCAGCCGCCCAGCTGTCATGGCATCATCTAGGAGATGCAGGGACATCCGTGGTGATGCAATAGCCCTTGCTTGCCCAACGACTGCTGTCTTGGAGACACACGGGGGACCTCTAGAAGCAAAGCTACAGCTTGAACAAAAGCTCTCGAACTCAGGCGGTGACAGACTCAGGTTGGCTGCGGCCCACGCCCCAGCGGGTTACGCTTGTCTTTTAGAGCAGAGCAGAGCCGGCTGGCTGTAGCATCTTGTTTTAGCAGAACTATGCAGGGATGCTACTCACTGTAAGACTCAAACTACTGCCCTCCCATTACCCCAGGAATACACCAATTAAAACAACACTGGCTGGCCCCTGGGGTCTGGTCTAAGCACCCCTGCAGTTACCCAGTGACCCAGTCAGCATTATGGCTGATGCCGGCTCAGCCGCGAGAAGTTAGAAGCGGCATCTCAGCAGTGGATACACCAGCCCTTGCAGACAAGAATCCAGACAAGCCTTTTGAACCATTCATCAAAGCGTGAGCAGCAGTTCCAATTTAAAGGCAGGTGCAAGAACAATAAATATTGAGCAAAGAGAGATCACCCAGAGCCAGAGCATTTTAATAAATAAAAAGCGGTACCACTCTTTAGAATAAAAATCAGAACTGGCTGGCTGCTCAACATCCAACTGGCTTCCTGCTGAGCTGATCCGGACGTGCCGGACGCCGGCCAGAAGCTATGAGCCGTTGGAATCAAGAAGGGTTTCAGTTCATTTGGAAATCAGTCAAATTACAACAGTTCACGGAGATGCCAGTGTGGTCTGGTGGCGAGAAGCCTCGACTGACAGTCAGGAGAGTGGATTGGAGTCCCAGCTCTGCCACTGACCTGCTGGGTGCCCACGGGCAGGTCACTTCCCCTCCCCGTGCCTCAGTTTCCACCTCTCTAAAATGGAGCCAACGATACTAGTCTCTTTTGCGAAGTGCCTTGAGATCTGCATCTATCCCATTGTAGTACAAAGGCAGCAGAGGGCCCTGGTGAAAGAAAGGTTAGGGGACCTCTTCCTAAACCCCAAATGTGTCCCTCACAGCCCCAATCCCGCGTCTCTGCCCCCAGCTCCTCTCCAGCCAAATAGCTCCAATCCAGCACCTCTGCCCCCAGCTCCTCTGCACCCCCAGAGCCCCAATCCAGCCCCTCTGCCCCCAACTCCCCCTTGCTCCCCCTCCAGTTCTGATCCGGACCCTGCAGCTCTTCCTCCACCCTTCTTCAGTCCAGCCCTCAGCTCCCCAAGTCCTTTTAGCGCCCCTCCTGACCCCAACTTCCTTGCTCCACCCCCAGCCCCATTTCAGACCCCCCCAAGCCCTCCCCCAGCTCCCCGAGCACCCCCCTCAGTCTGCTCCAACCCCCCCCCCATCCCTCCAGTTCTGCTCTAGACCCCCTGAGCTCTGCTCCAATCCCCTTCCCCCACACTCAGCAACCCCGATTCAGCCCCCCAGCTCCACCCAGGTCTGATGTAACTCCCCTTCCCCCGCCCTGATCTAGCTTCCCAGTTCCCCTGCCCCTCCTTCATTCTCCCTCCCCCCCGCACACACACACTCTCCCACCCCATGGAAAGTGGCCAACCTTGTGCTCCATCTCAGGGGGGAGCATGTCCCCCACACATATCCCCTGGTCCTGTGACCCCCCCATGCCTTCTCCATGCACCCTGTCCAGCTGCTCACACCCAGGGCCTGACGTCAGCCCAGCCTAAGGACCCCCCCATTCCAGACACAGCCCTGCTCCAACAGCCCCTCTGGCTGGACCCCCACAATTTCCTGGGCCCTGCTCAGGCTGCTCCCCTGGCACCACTGACTGGCAGTTAACTTCCTGCAGCTTGCCCCAGCGGGTGTCGCCTTAGCAAAGCCCCGGATGGGGAAGAGCGAGTGGAGTTCTCAAGCGAGGCGCCTTTCTATTCCTGCCTCTTCCCCGGACAGAGCAACCCGTGCGGGCTGGGCATTCCCACCCCTCGCCGGCCTGTCCAGCTCCTTCACGAGGCACAGGAGAGGCCTGTCTCCCTCCTGCTCCTCGGGACGGATGTGCCAATTCAAACACCACCGGGGTTGGAGAGCCACCCCTCGGAGGTGTGGAAAGGCACCGCAACTAACACGCAGCACTCACAAAGGCTCCCCAGCTCCAGGGGAGCCATCCGAACGGACGGGCGGCGGCGGCGAGGCACACAACGGGCACTCAGCTAGTGCAGGGGTGAGCAGCACTGCCGCCCTGGTCCAGCGGTGAAGTTGCTCTGGGGT
This sequence comes from Chrysemys picta bellii, assembly GCF_011386835.1. Classification (NCBI taxonomy): domain Eukaryota; kingdom Metazoa; phylum Chordata; order Testudines; family Emydidae; genus Chrysemys; species Chrysemys picta. The sequence continues at coordinate 19,731,585 of NC_088809.1, forward strand.
TTTGATGCTCACCGGCCGGAGGCCAAGGAATTGGCCAGGCCTAGCAACGCACAGGCTGTTAACGGGTATCCCCATGGGATGGAACTGCGGGTGGGCTAGCCAGGGTAGAGTCTACGGATAGCGAAGGAACAGTGAAAATAGACAGAGCTCTCTGTCTTTTAAAACTCTGTCTCCTAGGAGAGGCCTTAGAGTTGGAGCTCCGGTAACAGACAGCGTTGGACTTGGTACGGCACAACAGTCTTATTGAAAAAACTAGACCAGGGTTCTCCAACTTCATTGCCCTGCGACCCCCTTCTGACAACAAAATTACTACACGACCCCAGGTGAAGGGTCTGAGCCCACCCAAGCCTGGGTGCCTCAGGAGAGGGGGCCAAAGCGGAAGCCCAAGGGCTTCAGCCCCAGGCGGGGGGCCTGTAACATGGCTTCGGCCCTGGGCCCCAACAAGTCTAATGCCAGCCCTGTTGACCCCTTAAAACAAGGTTGCAACCCACTCTGGGGTCCCGACCCATTGTTTGAGAACCGCTGAACTAGACCAATCTAAAACGAACATGGGCCACGCTACATGGATTAAAAGCTGGCTGACTGACAGGTCTCCAACTGTCATTGTAAAAGGGGCTCATCATCGAACGGGTGGGTTCCTAGTGGGGCCCGGTGCTACTGAATGTTTTTATTAATGACCTGGAAGAAAAAACAGTCATCACCGGTAAAGTTTGCAGCTGACACAAAGACTGGGGGCGTGGAAAAGAATGAAGTGGCCAGGTCCCTGACGCAGAGTGAGCTGCCTCGCTTGGTAAGCTGGGCGCAAGCCAACAACATGTATTTTGAATATGGCTAAATGTAAACTGTACGTATCTAAGAACGGAGAACACAGGCCATACTTACAGGACGGAGAAACCGATCCTGGGAAGCAGGGACGGTGGGGGATAGTCTGCTGAACACGACTGGCCAAGAGAGCTAATGCCATCTATCTCGAGTAGGAGTAGAGAGGTTATTTGACCTCTGTCTTTGGCACCGGTGGGACCACTGCTGGGAATACCGTGGCCAGCTCTGGTGCCCACAGTTCCAAACAGGGCCGGCTCTAGGCACCAGCAAAACAAGCTGGTGCTTGGGGCTGCACATTTTTAGGGGCGGCATGGCCGGCACCAGAATGCCGCCGCTAAAAATGTGCCCCGGCCGCCCTAGCTCACCTCCGCTGCTGCTGCCACGGCGCACGAAACAGCTGATTCGCGCGCCACTGCTCCCCCTCCCTCCCAGACTTGAGAGCCTGGGAGGGAGGGGGAGAAGCGGCGCCCGCGCCGCGGCCTCTCAGAGTCTCCCCCTCCCTCCCAGGCTCTCAAGTCTGGGAGGGAGGGGGAGCAGCGGCGCGCAAAACGGCCGCTCGGGATCTCCCCCTCCCTCCCAGGTTTGAGAGCCTGGGGGGAGGAGGCAGGACTGGGGATTTGGGGAAGGGGCGGAGTTGAGGTGGGGCTGGGGGTGGGGTAATTAAATAAGGGGGGGGGGGGGGGCGGCCAAAATTGTTTTTGCTTTGGGCGGCAAAAATCCTAGAGCCGGCCCTGGTTCCAAAAAGGACGTTGGTGTATCCGAGAGGGTCAGAGAAGAGACAAAGATTAGAAAGCCTCCCTTATGATTGTTAAGCTAAACAGATAACCTTCTCTTTGAACAACTTGAGTCTAAGGGCTGACTTGATCACAGTACCTACATGGGGAACAAATATTTAATAATGGGCTCTTCAGTCTAGCAGAGAAAGGTCTAACACAAGCCGGTGGCTGGAAGCGGAAGCTAGACAAATTCAGAGTGGAAATAAGGCATACATTTTTAATGGTGAGAGCCATTAACTATTGCAGCAACAAGGGCCGTGGTGGATTCTCCAGTCTGAATTTTTAAAATCAAGATGGGGGGGGGGTCCGCAGCACCAGGGCTGGTTTTCCAAAAGCTATGCTCTAAGGATTATCGGGGGGCGTTGTCTGGCTTGTATTGTACAGGAGGTACGACTAGGTGATCCCGGTGGTCCCTTCTGGCCGGGGACTCTATGGATCTAGGAAGTGCTTGGAATGGACTCCCATTCTAACTGGCCTGGCTGATGAGAACAAGAGGAACGTTGAGCTCCCACAGCGGTGTCATTTCCAGAAGCACGGGCTCAAATCCTGATTGTCCTGCCGAGAACAGGAATCAGGGGTCGTATTAGAGACGTCCCGACTGGCCACTTAACCTGCATCGCCACACCCGGAATAGCATGGCTAGCAACCTGGACTCTGGAAATGCCCAGGCCTGGGATATCAGGTATGCTACAGCTCAGGCTTGGCAGATTGTGGGGGTGGACTGGGAATCCCATCCCTAGAATTAGCCTCAAATATTTAAGGGGTTAGGAAGAGACCACATCTGGAAGCAGCTGGTGCTGCCCTCTGTTGGAGACCGGCTACAGGGTGGGAGGCTGCTTTGGCAGAGGGCAGCTTGCCCAGAGCTTTAACTCTCTGGACTCGCCGCCCTCAGCCCCGTGGGCATGCGAGGGGTTTGGGAAAGAGGCTGGTTTCTGGGACACCTGCTCTGCTGACAATCAGTCCTTGCAGCTGCACGGAGAGAGGATGCTTTGCTTCTCAATGTGAAAGGCGCAAGATTATAGCTCAGGTGTCCCTTAAGGAGACAGTGCACCTCGTGTTTCTAGTACGTAGCCAAGCCATTGCTGGAGGGGTGAGGTTGGGGGTAGCTTGGACGCAGGTTGATTGTGCTGCCGGCTTCATTCCCTACCTATTTCCCTGCCTTTCGGTCTCTCGCTCACGATGCAGCCTCTCTTGAACCCAGTCAAGAGGGTCCAGATCTCGTCCTTCCCAAGCAACACGCTCGTTTTGCTCTCTGACTACCTCTTCACTTGGCCTGCCATGGGATGTAGAAAGTGCTTCTTGCAACACCGCTCCGGGCGGCTCCCTGTGGTAGAGGAGCAGAGCCAAACGCCGTGTCCTCCCCGATCCCAGATCCGAAGGTGTCCATCAGCCTGCAGATGACAGGTGCCCGACGTCTCTGTTTACACAGGACCCTCAAGATAATTCTAAGGGGTGGGGGGTTAGACTTGACAAGACCATTGCAAAACAGTTCAGTAAGAGACCCTGCGGAGGATACAGGGCCCACGTTTAATAGACAGTGTTTTGTTATATTTCCTGTGTTAGCCAAGTACATGGAACTTGGGTTACATGGGTGTTTGCAGAACAAGTGCTCCGAGGTTGCTGATTTTTAAAATATTCCAGTAGGTCAGTGTACGTGGGTAACCCTACAATAACAAACCAGCGTGTACAGTCCACTGCTGCCGAGTAACCCTACAACAACAAACCAGGGTTTGGAACGGGTCCCATATGAGGAGAGATTAAAGAGGCTAGGACTTTTCAGCTTGGAAAAGAGGAGACTAAGGGGGGGGATATGATAGAGGTATATAAAATCATGAGTGGTGTGGAGAAAATGAATAAGGAAAAGTTATTTACTTGTTCCCATAAGATAAGAACTAAGGGCACCAAATGAAATTAATGGGCAGCAGATTTAACACAAATAAAAGGAAGTTCTTCTTCACCCAGCGCACAGTCAACCTGTGGAACTCCTTGCCTGAGGAGGTTGTGAAGGCTAGGACTATAACAGGGTTTAAAAGAGAACTAGATAAATTCATGGAGGTTAAGTCCGTTAATGGCTATTAGCCAGGGTGGGTAAGGAATGGTGTCCCTAGCCTTTGTTTGTCAGCGGCGGAGATGGATGGCTGGAGAGAGAGATCACTTGATCATTACCTGTTAGGTTCACTCCCTCTGGGGCATCTGGCATTGGCCACTGTCGGAAGACAGGATACTGGGCTAAATGGACCTTTGGTCTGACCCAGTACGGCTGTTCTGATGTTCACTGCTGCCAAGTAACCCTACAATAACAAACCAGCGTGAGCCTGAGATGGAAGGGGCCAGTCAGTTCCCCCTGCTGAACCTCGGTTTCCCCAGCTGTAAAATGGAGACTGGAATTCCTACCCAACTTTGTAAAGCTTGGAGAACTCCAGATGAAAAGGACAATCTGAGAGCGTTATAACTAGGTTAGTTTTAAATGGGAGTTCTGGGAGATGTGCCAGAGAGCAACACGCAGCAGAGAAAAGCTTAACACACTAACTCTCACTGCCCTAAGGGGAAGGCTGGCCTAGTGGTTAGGGAAAGAGCTTAGGCTCAAGAGATGCTAGTTCAATTCCCTATCCCGCCACAGACTCAAAGCATGAACTCAGATAAGCCACTTGGTCTCTGTGCCTCAGTTTCCCATCTGTATAATGCGGTATTGCCTTGCTTTGCCCCACAGGGGTGTTGTGAGGGTGCTCAGAGGCTATGGTAATTCAAGCTGTATAAGTAGTCCTAGCCCAAGCAACGTTCGCTTTTAACTCACCTTCCCCTAGTTCCTTGCCTTTCATTTATCTGTGCCATAATTTTGTCCTTCCCTTTGTCCAGAAGGAGGACCTGCAGCTGGGCCTAAGGTCAGTCAGCAAACCACGGCTGAAGCCCCTGATCGGCCAGGTTGCCTGAGCCACGCGGCTCACACTGCTCTGAAGGCCCTGCAGCAGCACTTGGCCAGTGGCTGTTCAATGCTCACACCCGAAACTGGGATAGGTCCTGGGCCTGCCTGGCTCCAGCCCTGCTCAGTTTCTGATTCCTCGTTCCGGACTCCGGCTCCAACCGCTAGGCCTGACCATCCCTGCTCCGACCACTAGGCCTGACCATCCCCGCTCCGACCACTAGGCCTGACGCCTCATGCCCCTGCTCCGACCACTAGGCCTGACGCCTCATGCCCCGGTCCACGACACTCTCATAACCATAATCAATATCAGTAAAAGTCTGGTCAACATTTTCAAATCTGGGCGCTGAAAGTTAGTCTCACTCTAGGCTAAGGCACCTGCACAAAAGGGGCCACGTTCCCAGATGCCCTGAGCCGCCACAGCTCTCAAGCCTCTGTTGCCGAGGGCCCAGATTATCAGAAGTAGCTGGTGATTTGGGCCCGATGCCCCTTCCGGGGGGCTGGTTTTCAGCACGTGCTGAGCACTTGCCCTCCAGAGATCCGGCCCTGCTAAAGGGTCACAGGTTGGGTACCCAAAAATGAAGGCATCTGATTTGAAACATCTTAGCCAAGCTGCTCAAATAGGACTTGGTTACCCTGAATTTCACCTCCCACATAGGAGTTTTGCCTGCCTGGATCTTTATAATGCCCCATCACCCTGGTATCAGACCAGTGGAGGAGGTTTCTGCCTTCAGAAGAACCATGGGGCCAGGGGTGTGGCACAGAGCTCTGAGCTGTGCGCTGGGAGCGGCTCCAGCCAGAGCCATTCTAGATGCCTTTTTTCATTCACATCACTGTGTTTGGCCAAGGAGAGAACCCAAGAGGCCAAGTGGACCAGGATACGCCTCATCCTCGCATGACGCCACAGGGTGGGTTTGCTGCAGGGACTGAACCTGAGGCCTACACGCATGAACCTCTATTGATGAGCTACAGAACCAGCTGGAGCTACAAAGCTCTGTATGCATAGTCCAGCCCCCAGAGGAGACAGAGCCACCGGTGTTAGTGCAGGTCACACTTGTGCTAGAGTCGAGACTGGCTAGCTACTAAACCGCACATGGAGAATTTGATTTGATAGCAGCCTTCAACTACCTGAAGGGGGGTTCCAAAGAGGATGGATCTAGACTGTTCTCAGTGGTAGCAGATGACAGAACAAGGAGTAATGGTCTCAAGTTGCAGTGGGGGAGATTTAGGTTGGATATTAGGAAACACTATTTCACTAGGAGGGTGGTGAAGCACTGGAATGGGTTCCCTAGGGAGGTGGTGGAATCTCCTTCCTTAGATGTTTTTAAGGCCCGGCTTGACAAAGCCCTCACTGGGATGATTTAGTTGGGGATTGGTCCTGCTTTGAGCAGGGGGGTTGGACTAGATGACCTCCTGAGGTCCCTTCCAACCCTGATATTCTATGATTCAATCAGAGTGCAGAAACATAGAAACCATGTCGACAGCGACATTAGCCCCATCATTATCCCAGCTTTGAACATTCCCCAGTCACCAGAAAGGCTGCGATTGAAGGGGCTGGGGCCCGCTGTGCATGTGGAAAGGGTGCATTCGATCTGTTACCTGCCACCTGAGCCCAGAACATTCGAATGGTTTGCTTGGAGGCCATTGTCTCCTCATGGCATTGATGTTACTTATGCTGGGAGATAAAGGAGCAGATTGGTTATCCCCATCTCACTCCAGTGTGCCGGACAGCCTGTGTGGGCCCCGAGCCAGGAGAGGGCTGCCTGTTGATTCTACAGTAAAGGGTGAAGTGGAGTCAAATGCATGGAAAATTCAGCACAGTTAGTTCCAAGTGGTCAGAACTCATGAATCATGAGGTGTTATAAGTGATCTTTATATATTATTTGCCTTCTTGCTCTTCAGCTTTTAGGAGTCACATGTTCCAGCTTTTCCCCACAACCAGGGGGGCTGGAACTTTTTTTACTGGAAGTGAAAGCCAAGATTGGCACAGAATCCCCTGACTCCAGGCGCTGGGGCTTTAAGGAAGAAATGACACCAAATCTCGCGAGACTCTTGAGTTGGTATTTAACAAACAACAAGAATTTGTCTGAGTGTCTTGTACCTTCCAGCCAGAGGGATCCTAAAGCATTTGCTAGCCCTGCGTTATCCATAGCAATCACTTCCCTCCCCCGCCACTGAATGGCATCCACCTCTGGGGCAAAAGGCAGCAGCTGTTTCACCTTGAGAATTGAATACCTGGCCCTTTATCTCAAGAGCATGCAGCTGAAGCCAAGAAAGACCTGGGACATTGATGGGCTCCTGCACAGAACTGGTGTTGGGGACCCCGATCTAGTCCCAATTATGCCCCAAACTCTCTGGGTGTTGGGCAAGTCCCTTTGCCCTCTTGGTGCCTCAGTTTCTCCATCCGTAAACTGGAGGCCATGATGCCTACCTCGCAGGCGGGTGGCTTAATTCCTTCTCTTCGTAAAGAGCATGGAGATCTTGGGATTGTAACTCTGCAGCTTGGATGGCAGCTATGAGCAACGGACCCCTGAATCTATCCCCCACTTCACCCCTCTTCCGCCCTCGCCCTGGAGTGGCCCAATTTAAGCCCTTCTGACTCTTGTTGCTCAATTCCAGTTTGGGACTGAGCAAGTCTCTCTCTCTCTCACGTTCTCGGTCGCCTACTGTGCAGCTCCTTTGATCTGCCTCGGGACAGACCAGTCACAAAGTTCCCTTCATCTCAGCCTCCCTTTAGAGCTTTGCCCTGGGTAATTTGCTCGCGCGCCGTTCGCTCCAACATGCCAATCCCTGCGACACATCAAAGGGGCTGGAGTTCAAAAGCAGCTGCTCAAAGAGACCCAGTTTCCTTTTGCAAACCACTTAAATTCCATTTAAATTGTTAGGAAGCAATTTTGCTGGCTTGCCTTCTCCCTTCTGCCGTTCGCTAGCAGGAAAACAAGTGGGGATGGAGGTTTGTCACGGGTAGAGACGAGAGACCGGGGGGGGAGGGGCGGGATGAGGTCCAACGGTGCAAGTGTGGCATTGGTATGTAAAGCATGGACATAAATACCGTGGCCCCTTCGGCCCAATCTGTTGGCCAATATTCTGATCCTTTCAGGATTGTTTCTGCTGGGAGAAATCAGTGAGACAAGCCGGGGTCTTCCTTGGTGTAGCCAAAGGGACTTTCACAAAATCCTGTTACCTTGAATATAGTAGATACAACCAGCAACAGCGATTTCCTTGCTCAGAAATCCCCAAGTCTGCTACTCCAGAGAGCTCTGTGCCCAAGAAGCCATGTCTCTCTGCCTCCTTTCAGGGTCACGCCACAGCTCCTTCCCAGGCCTCTAACACGCACAAGCCGCAGAGCCCGTATCCTGGGATTGCAATCCTCAAGTTCACTCCACACAACTCAGCTCTAAGCTACCATGTGCCTTGGGCAGTCTCTCCAGTGTTCGTAGCTCTCTGCTACGAAATGGAGCTTAATTACTCCTCCAGTGGAGCATGAAAGCGTGTTTGACCATACCCATTGACTAGGTCTGTGATGGTCTTTGAATCAAAGACTCACCTGCTGGCAGCCATTAGCACCTTTCCCCAGAACAATACTATGGGCCAGATTGTCAGAAGGGCTCAGGGCCAGATTTGCAAGGTTTTCAAACGAGCTCAGCATCTAATGTTCTGCGCGGCTTTGAAAATCTGGCCCTCATTGTGTCATTCGGAGCCCACCCACAAATTAGGACCTACATAAAAAACAGAGTCAATAATTCCTCCATCCCACATTGGATCGGACACCTCCTGTAGCCGTGGGCGGATCACTTGGAAAGGATACAAGAGGAGAGGAGGAAAGGGAAAAGAAAATCTGAATGAGCGCTAGGAGCCTCAATACCTTTGCGGATCTGGGTGGGAGTCCTTTATACCAGTGGTTCTCAAACTTGGGCCGCCGCTTGTTCAGGGAAAGCCCCTGGCGGGCCAGGCTGGTTTGTTTACCTGCCACGTCCGCAGGTCTGGCCAATCGCGGCTCCCATTGGCCGCAGTTCGCCCTCCCAGGCCAATGGGGTCTGTGGGAAGCCGTGGCCAGCACATCCCTTGGCCCGTGCCACTTCCTGCAGCCCCCATTGGCCTGGAGCGGCGAACCGCGGCCAGTGGGAGCCGCGATCGGCCGAACCTGTGGACGCGGCAGGTAAACAAACCAGCCTGGCCCGCCGGGTCATCGCCACTGGGGGGGAGGAGGAGGGCCATACACTATCATAGCGTTGTGACTGCAGTAGGCGCGGACAGACCCGAGCTCATTTTGAGCTGACTTGCGCCAACAACATTAGCAGTGACTGTAGAAACCTGCCCGGTGTCCTCGTTATGTACTTGAGCAATTAGCCCGTGCTGCCAGTTTCTCCGCTCTCGTTATTCAAGCTAGCTCGGGCCTGTCTATACCTGCTGCAGTCACGCCTCTGACTGCAGTGTAGACAACTGAGCACCTTCTCCCCCTGCAATGCCAGCCTTCAACACTTGAGTTCAAGGAGAATTTCTGCTCACTCGCAGAGGCAGGGCCGGCCAGTCTCTCTCTGCGGCCCAGCAGACCTCACAATCGGATACACTGGAGCAGGGCTGGTGTGCCGGTCCATCGCCCAGCATTGGGCCACACGTGAGTGACGCCAGCCCCCTCCCTTTGCCAAAGGTGGCACCCAAGTGTCATGTTGCAGGTTATGTTTGTAATCAAGAGGGCTAAAGGCTGAATGGTTTTTAGGATTCTGAAGCACAAGGCAGCAACCCCAACCCCTCCCCCCCCCCCCCCCCCAAAAAAAAACAAGAACAAAAACAAACAAAAAAACCACCACACAGATGCTCGGCGCCAGCCCAGTACAACACCCTACTGCAAGCCCAACCCAGAGTCAAGCTGGTGACCAGTGTTGAAAAGTGTCTATAACCCACCGCCAAGCCAGCCCGTTCCTAAGGGCCCCACGGGGAGTTGTTCAGTTCGGGTCTCATTTTTCATATTCATGTGGTTTTATTCAGCTTCCATAACTGCCGGGTTTTAGCGAGCGAGTTTCCATACAGCAGAGTTTCCCCGTTACTGACCCAAATAACAACGGGATGAGCTAGACAGTGACATTATGCTTGGACCCTTTCCAAATCAGGGCTGGCTAGTCGGCCATGGTCAGGCTCTGTCCAACATGTCCTTGTTACCGATCTACATCCAGAACCACCCACCACTAGCCTCCCCATCACGCCTCCCTGCCGCCAGACCCTCAAGCACAGCAGTGGCTTCTCTTCCAGGGACTCGGCCCTCTACCATCTTTAGTCCACCCCTTCCACCGTCACAGTTGTCCCAGAGAAGAGTCCAAAAGCATCTGGGCTTGTAGGCCCCTTTCCCTGGGGCCCATAGGAGAACCCAGTCCCAGCCTGGGGCAAGCTATGCTATTACATAGGCTGAACTGACGGGGTGGGGCTGAGATGCAGGGTTCTTTAGGTCAGTGGTTCTCAATCATGGCATGGGGCTGAGGCCTAGGGCCCTGAGCCTCGCCATCCAGGGCTGAAGCCGAAGCCAGAGCAATGTGGCTTGGGGGGGGGGGGGGGGGGGGTTTGGCATGGGTGCCCCAAGCAACAGCCCTGCTTGTTACCCCCCTGGCTTTTCTATGCCGAAAAACAGTTGTGGCACAGGTGGGCCGTGGAATTTTTATAGCACGTCGGGAGTGGGGGTTCAGAAAGAAAAAAGGTTGAGAACCCCCTGCCTTAGGTGACGCTAGCCTGTGAATTAGCATTTTGTTCCTCCTTTGTGACTCTCCTTCATCCGTTGCCATCTACCTTGGAGGGGCCCGATCCCTGGCTGCGGTAAGTCAGCCATAGCGTCACTGAAGTCAATGAGCCGGATCCCTGGCTGCTGCAAAGTATCCTTACTCCAGGCGGCCGGCGCAGCCACATCACCGGACAGCAGCTGAGTCTCCGGCCCGAGGCCTTTCGCTACCTTTGCTGCGAGTCGGGTGCTCTGGCGCTTGGAATGGGAAGTGGCTCCGGCCGACCTTCGCTCTTCCCTCCAGTCAGTTATTTGCAAACACACGTATTAGGAATGATTTTGAGTTATGGCCGCAATTACTGTTTCAGCGCTTGCCTGGGTATTAAATTATTACGACAGGATTTAATTACATTGTTAATGCTGGAAGAGAGCTGCTCTCCCTGCGAGCACACGCCGTCATTCCCCAGGATCGGCGCGCCCAGGGAATAATGAGAGGTAACCCGAGTGGGCGGCGGGGGGGGAGAGGCTGGCACTGGGAGGAGCGCCAAGGGAGCAATGCTGGCTGGGTGCTCCCAGCAGGGCCATGCACTGCAGCAGCACAGGGGCCGGCTGGCACCCAGGGGCCCTAACCACTGAGGTGTCAGCTGGCAATCAGGGGTTGGGCTGTCGCTACGGGAGCCAGGCTCCACCTTGGCCGGCCAGCCTGGCACGAGGTCGCTCTCAAACACAGCAGTGGCAGCAGCGTGGATGGCCTGAGAGGCTCCAGGCGCCACGCCAGCAGTTAGCCAGGGGCCGTGGGTTAGTCTGATGAAGAAGTGATGAGCCAAGCCCCAGGGGAGAGGAATGGGCCCCGCTAGAGAGGCAGTATGGTCTAGTGGGCTGAGCTTGGGGCTAGGAACTCCCAAGTGCCGCTCCCAGCCCTGCCTCCCATCTGTGGAATGGTGAATGCCACCTCACCCCTGTGACTCGGTTTCCCCTCCATAAAACGAGTTTAGTAATACCCACCTCGCAAGACTCTTGTGAGGCTAGAGTAGTAGAGATGGGTCTAAACCCACCATACACCTGTAGATCTGAACACCGAAGAGGAGACTCACGTCCTGACACCATTAACGAGTTAAGACGGTGGAGCCCTTTGAAGATGGACAGTCAGAAGCTCAGTGGATGTAAGTCAGTGTAGCTCCACCGAGGCCACTACGCTGGCACTGGTTTACACCCGCTGAGGAGCTGGCCCTTAACGCCCTATGGCTTATTAAGAGCAGTTCCTCTCTAGCTACCCGGCCCGTCAGATGGGGGGGGCCCAACCCTCCAGGATTGTCCTGGAGTCTCCAGGAATTAAAGATTCATCTTTGATTGAAGGTGATGGCCTGGGATGACACCTCCAGGAATACAGCCAAGCCTAGCTGGCAACCCAACCTGCCGATTGGGGGGGGCCAGCTGCTGTTCTCCTCCAGCTCTCTCTCCTCTTAAGAGGATTTCAGAGCCCTGCAAGCACCACGTCTGCCAAGATTCCCCCCACGCCCTCGCCCCCGCGATGTCACAGCTCGGTTTGCGGGGAGAGAAGACCCCTCGCGCACGCACACCCCTCCTGAGAAAAATAAAGAGCGACACCTGACCGGAACAGGCCTTTCCCCCGACATTAATTATTACGGACGCCGTGTGGTGCACTGGGATTCCTGCCACAGCTCCCGCCTTCGTTTGGCTCCTTCTTTCCGAGTGGTGAATTAATGAAGGTGCCTGGCTTACTCTCACTCCCGCTGAGCCTGGGGAACCGGGGAGTTATTTATCTTCCAAATGGTTTCTGACAGACAGTGGCAGCACCAGCCCCAGCCTTGGGATGGAGCATCGGCTCCCATAGCAGGCTCTCTGCCCCGGCCCCCGGGAGGGCTATCCATTTTCCCTCCTCGGACATTAATGAGCGGGAACTAAAAATAAAAAGGAAGCGAGAAGCGGCTGCCGGCTCACAGGTGTCATTCAGTGTGCAGGCCAGCCGCCACCTGGCGCTCCCCGGGAAGAAACGCGTTCCCCCGCCACGGCTCAGGAACTCATTAGAAAGAGGGATTGGAATCTCCAGGGAAGTTCCCATCCGCGCGCCGGACCAGAACCGAGTCCTGGAACAATCCAGCCCAGGGGTTCTGCCAAGTGCATGCTGGGAGAGGACAGAAAATGATAAAGGTCAGCACCATTCACCCAAAGCACTACACAAACCCATCTAGGAAATGGTCCCTCCACAGCACTGAAATGCAGCTGCCTCTGGGGTGGGACACGGCAGGCCTCTGCCCAGCACCGCCGCACGGCATCGTAAGAGCAGTAGGGAAGGAGAAATGCTGCATGCTGGAGACAGAATGTGGTTCCCCATATTGGAATTAGGCCAGGAGTCCCGAGCTAACCCGCCAGCTGTTCTGAAAAGGTGCGTGATGACATGCGATGAGGACATTGGCTTTACGGCTCATCCCAAACAGACCTCTCGCCAGGCTGGATGCCCAGAGCAAAGCTGCGAGGCCTTTGGCGAGAAGGCCAGCCCACGCCCACACACGGATCTGTGGCTCGTGGAGAGCTCCGAAGGGGTGTTATGCAGGGTTGTTATTACAGCTCCACTGAAGCAGGTGTCCACCTGCTCGGGCTTTAAGAAGCTCCTAAGCTGGAGCCAGGAGAAACCTCAGCACTGTTAATTCTGCTGGCACAGGGGCTGCTCACCACTGCAGCCAGCCATTCTAGGTGCTCTTCGCTGGCAGATGGCGGAGGAAGTGCCCAGTTCCCTCGGCTGTACTCCAGACCCACCCAGTACCAGCAGCATCCGCACAAGGACTCAGCGAGAAACGGGGATGCGGGGCCCTTACATGCTAATTCTCCCTCCCTGGCAGGCCCTCTAATCTCATCTCTTTCGGTGCCCAGAGGCTGTTAACAGCAGCCCTGCACAGAATCCCCTCCCCGGGAAGGCAGTGCCTCGACGAGGATGCTGTCAAAAAGCAGGTCGGGGGGTTGATCGCTGAGGGCAGAACTTTCTCCCACCGAGTCACCATTCCCAATCCCAGCCCGGAGCGAGCTGTGGCCATCTCCCGATGGCTGGCGGGTGAGTAGCCAAGTCACCGCTGGCTCTCTCTTGGGTCACAGCAACTAGCTAGCTACAGGACTTCCAGGTGTCCCATCACCATAGGATCTGAGCACCTTGCAATCTTCAATGTATCTACTGCCACTCCCCTCCCACGAGGTAGGGCAATGCTATTATCCCCACTGTACAGACGGCCAACTGAGGCACCCAGGTGTCCTGAGCCTGAGGCGAGTGTCCCGACCACTGGACCAGCCTTCCTCCCAGTTGGGTTCCCCACCCCTTTGGGGAGGTCCTTCCAGTGCTGGGCTGAATCCCATGGGTGTGGCAGGTAGACGTGCCCTGCTGTTGCCTGTGCCGTGCCATTCAGTGGCTGAATAAAGGATCTCAATTTGCTGGGATGTCGAGCCAGCTCTTTTCACGAGCCTTAACTACCCAGTTGGTTTGTTTTTGAAAGACGGCTCTGTAAAACCAGCATCCCAGTGGTACGTGTTTATTATTCATCAGCAACTTCCACGGTTACATTTGCTTGCTCGAGAAGCCCAAATTAGATTTCGCTGTCGGCCTTGGTGCGGTCAAGGTGGAATTTCTCTGCTCTCTGCTACCTTGTATATCACTGACAGCAAACTCCGCCGGCAATCTTTGGGATGATGCATGAGGCAGTCGGGACGGCTCAGCATGGCACACAGCTCTATCGGCTCTGCAGTGCTGACAGCAGGGAAACCTTCCTCTTACAAGTGAGCTAAGCAAAAACCTGGTCTGGAGAATACCCAGAGGCGGCTGCCTCCCATCTCAGGAAACCACCCCAAAGTCACAGCCTTGCGTTCGCTTTAGAGCAAATTTCACTCATACACCATGGAAATCCAGAAGAAGTTGACTGGTACCAGCCAGTTATCCTAGCTTTACGTGGATGGAATAAGATATAATATCAGGGTTGGAAGGGACCTCATCTAGTCCAGCCCCCTGCTCAAAGCAGGACCAATCCCCAGACAGATTTTTAGCCTAGATCCCTATATGGCCCCCTCAAGGATTGAACACACAACCCTGGGTTTAGCAAGCCAATGCTCAAACCACTGAGCTATCCCTCCCCCCAACACAGGGAAAGGAAGGTCTTGGGGTTAAAGCATGAGTCAAACTCAGTAGATCTGGGTTCCTACAGCCTCCTGCTATGATCTTGGGCAAGTGCCTCGTTTTTGGTGCCTCAGTTTCTCAGTTTGTAAAACTGAAATAATCCATCTGTTTCCCCCTTTGTGTCTGTTTAGAATGTAGCCCAGCCCTTATGTACGTCTCAGCATGCCACATCCCACGCGTGGGGCATAATGCGGGCCAAAGACCCAAAACAAGAGGGGGGGGGGGAAGTCATCCATGCCAGGAAACAAAGTGCCATGCGACTCCTTCCTTTCGCGTAAATGACCCTTCCTAAGGGCCCAGCTCCATGATTTGCACTTTTTGCTGTTAATCCTTTCCAGCAATCCCAGGGGGACGCTCCACCTCTGTGTGTGGGGAACGTAGGGACCTTGGGGAGAATTCTTCCCTCCACATCCCTCCTTAAAACGCCTTTGCTGCGACGCCAAACAAACACACACTTGACAATGTTGTGCTCACGGCCCATCCTGCTGCCTCACTGTTCCTCGTATTGTCCCCTCTGTCTGCCTCCACCTGCTGGCTCTGGTCTTAGATCTGTGGTACTCAGACTGAGGACCAGGTGCGGCAAGTGGCTCTTTACATGGGTCTGTCTGTGCAGCCCATGACATTCAAACATCATGTGATTTAACAACCAATCAGGATGCTTTTACTATCTTTTTTACCAATTGTAGAACACTTGGCCAGTCCTTTTGCTGGGAGATGAATAGACAGATTTATTAGTAAATGAAGCAATGAATTCACAGGACTGTGGCTTTTTGGGAATATTGATGGCTAATTTGGCTCCTGCACCACTGAGATCTGGGTCTCTGTCTTAGATTATGAGGAGAGGCTGAGGGAACTGGGGTTATTTAGTCTGCAGAAGAGAAAGTGAGGGAGGAATTGCTAGCAGCCTTCAACTAGCTGAAGGGGGGTTCCAAAGAGGATGGAGCTCGGCTGTTCTCAGTGGTGGCAGATGACAGAACAAGGAGCAATGGTCTCAAGTCGCAGTGGGGGAGGTCTAGGTTGGATATTAGGAAACACTATTTCACTAGGAGGGTGGTGAAGCACTGGAATGGGTTCCCTAGGGAGGTGGTGGAATCTCCTTCCTTAGAAGTTTTTTAAGGCCCGGCTTGACAAAGCCCTGGCTGGGATGATTTAGTTGGGGATTGGTCCTGCTTTGAGCAGAGGATTGGACTAGATGACCTCCTGAGGTCCCTTCCAACCCTGATATTCTATGACTCTTTGGGGGCAGGGATTGTCAATTTGTTCTGTGTTTGTACAACACCTGGCACAATGGGGTCCGTGACAGGGGCTCATCTCCGCTCCAATAATACATACAAATATAAGAATAATTAGGGATTAAAAACCTGAGTCAGATTGTTTAGGAAGGACTGGAAGGTTCTCAGATAGTACAATCATGAGGGCAGTATATGATCCTATGAAGAATAGAATAGAGCAAAGGGTTCAGATCTTCCTCACAGTCTAGCTACTCCTGTAATTAGAGCTGGGCAAACATTTCGCAGCGCTGGCAGCACCAAGACATTTCGCAAATCCGCGTCAGTTTCACCAAATTGTCCCTCTTGGGGGTGGGGCGGAGAGGTCTGTTCGCAGGAAATTCGGAAATGTAAAAGTCGTTTTGGATTTATATTAAAATGGTTTTAAAAGTTAAAAATGATCAAAATCAAAGTGAAAATGTTGCATTTGGCCCAAAGCAACGTTTAGTCAAGTTTTCAATTTGCTGAAAATCCCCCCCCCAAAAATCATTTTCGGATCCACCTGAAGCAGGGCCGGCTCCAGGCACCGGCTTAAGAAGCAGGTGCATGGGGCGGCCCAGGGGAAGGGGCGGCACCTGCGGCAATTCGGGGGCGGCAGGTCCCTCACTCCCTCTAGGAGCGAAGGACGTGCCGCTGAACTGCTGCCGCTGATCGCGGCTTTTTTTTTTTTTTTTTTTTTTTTTTTTGGTGCTTGGGGCAGCAGAAATGCTGGAGCCGGCTCTGACCTGAAGTGAATGGTTTGCCCAATTTTTTGGAAGTGCTAGCGAACCAAAACAAAACTGTTTTTTTCCTGGCTCTGACTGCAATACAAATAACAATGACAAAAGTGGGGGCATGTGCATAGAAAGAAACCATGTCTCCAAAGCAAACGCAACAGAGAGAGCTGTCTGCGTGACTTACTGTTAATAATGGGGAAAGCGAAAACAGCAGCCATCTGGAAACCTTCATCGATCCTCCCATGCCTTAAACATTACCTCACTATAAATAAAAACGTGGCGAGACACTGCAACAGGCCAAAATAATGGAGCGTTAATCTAAATTAGACCCAGAAACTGCAACGCTCAGCATTCGCTAATGGCTGGGTCCCTGCTACATTTCGTTCAGACCGCATGCCGGCCAGGAAATTCAGTGGCAGCGGCAAATGGCACGATACGACTGACACAGCAGAGTGCAGCTGGAGGGGATCAACTACTGGCCTTCTGGGGCATCCTTCCTGAGCTCCAGTCCTATTTCTGGGAAGTTTGTCTTGTATCGCTCTCTCTAACAGCATGCATGTCGGATAGGCTCCAAGCCCGGCCTCCGGCTTTCACTGTATTAGGCCAGGCTACAGCACTGCCGGTTGGTTCCCCATTGAGTGCATGGGAGCTTGTTTCATTTTAAGGTCACTGTAGTGCATAGGACTTGGGTAGTATCTAGGGCCCTACCAAATTCACAGCCATGAAAAATGCATCATGGTCTGAAATCTGGTCCCCTGCCCGGTGAAATCTGGTCTTTTGTGTGCTTTTACCCTCTACTCTACAGAGTTCACGGGAAGACCAGCGTTTCTCAAATTTGGGGTCCTGGCCCAAAAGGGAGTTGCGGGGGCGGGCGGGGGGGGGATCATGGTATTGCCATCCTTTATTCTGCACTGCCTTCAGAGCTGGACGGCCAGAGAGTGGCGGTTGCTGACTGAGGGCCCAGCTCTGCAGGCAGCAGTGTAGAAGTAAGGGTGGCAATACCACACCATGCCTTCTTTACTGCTGCTAACGGCGGCTCTGCCTGAGAGCTGGGCTCCCGGACAGCAGCCGCCGCTCTCCAGCAGCCCAGCTCTGAGGCAGCGCCACCAGCAGCAGCGCAGAAGTAAGGGTAGCAGTACCACAACCCCCCCTACAATAAACTTGCAATCCTGCCCCCCAACCATCCCTTTCTGGGTCAGGATCCTTACAGTTACAACACCCTGACATTTCAGATTTAAATAGCTGAAGTCATGACATTTAGGATTTTTTAAATCCTACGACTGTGAAATTGACCAAAACGGACCGCAAATTTGGTAGGCCCCTAGTAATAGGCCTTCAAAAGGTTTGTGTGGAGTAGGCCTGGTATATAGTTAGTAAACATTAGGGTGACCATAGACTGAATACGGGACACTTGGTAAAATTACTCATATTCAAGCGAGTTCAATGGCAATCAGAACTAGGCAGTACACACGTTCAAACTAACATCAGGTTGACTGAGCCCCTGCTAAAAAGAAATACTGCCTAGTTGGATTCTTTTCGTTTCCCTTCTTATCTTTAAGGCTTTAGGGTTCACACGGGGGCAGGTGACACTCACACTCCTGTACGCCTCTATCAGACGTGGGGATGGGAGGGGGTGACTGACCAACCGGACTCTCCCTGTCCGGAGCTCTCTGCCCTCCACGCCTCACTGGGCCCCCGGGCTGCACCTGCCTCCCCTGGTACCTTGCGCTGCATCTTCCCAAGGGAACACATGAGGGGGCGGGGAGAGCATGCTGGGTCACATGCCCCCCTCCCCAGATTTCTGCCAGGGTTCACACCGGAATGTGGCCAGCAGCAGCCTTTCAGCACCGTGCAGGAGGGAAGGGATGGGAGCAGCTTCCAGCTGGGGGGGGGGGGGGGGGGGGGGATGACCCGTCTTTGCAGCACTCGTCCCCCCCTCCCCCGCACAGTGTCAAAAGGCAGCTAACACCTCCAGGCTGCTGCTCCCCACTGACATAACCCAGCCGCCTCCGCTACAGCGCGGGCAGGAAGGAGTTAAGCCCGAAGGATGTATTGTGCACCAGGGCCCAGGGAACCGGACTGCAGGGCTTCAGCAGACCGGCCAGAGAGGTGGCTCAGCAGGGGAGGGTGCCTAGGGGACGGAGCAGCCCGGCGCTCCCCGGGGGCAGGACGCAGGGTTGGGGGTGAAGAGGGTGCTAAGCCCCCCCTCCCGGGGGCTGCGGTGGAGCCTGCAGGCTCGGGGCGGGAACAGCTGTAAATCGCTTCCCTCCTCCCACCACCACTCCGGAGGCTTCCCCGTGCCAGTGCTCGGCTCCTCCTGGCCAGTGCTGCGGGGCGGAGGGTCTTGGGCTTTCCCAGGGCACTGGCCCAGCCAGAGGCAGTAGGGGAAGGAAGGCGCCTGCTGGCGAGCTGGTTCTTCGCACAGTGCTGGGAGGGGGCTGTGCCCCACGGGGTGGGGGATATGAAGGAGCAGTGGGTCTGGGGGATGGTGGGGGGGGAAGGTGAAAAGCCGGGAGAGGACAGCGAGGGGGGAGCATGTAAAGAGCCGATGCGTGGGCAAGAGACGCAACACAACTGGAAAGCTACCCACACAGACCTGCGTGCAGAGACACAAGCCAAACACCCAGCCTTGGCACCTGCCATCGCATTGTGCCGAACCAGGAGGCACATGCTGCCCTCTGCCTGTGGATTCAGATTGCCACAGGCCGCCCGGGCCCGAGGCAGGGTCCGGCCAGTGACTGCCATGTGCTCTCTGCTCATCCAGGATTAGACGGGGACGGCAGGGCTGATGGCGGGCGGGCAGGTGGGTGGAAACAGCCAACCGAGATTAAAATGCTGTGTGATGGCGCTGCCTGGTAAGCTCATGCCGGCCCCTGCTCCGCCAGGTAATTGAAACGTCTGCTGCTGTCTCTTCCTGGCCTGCGCTGGCGGTTCAGGAGGCCGGAGTCAAATCAATTACTGCAGAGCGAGACCCCGCGGAGCCCTGCTCCAGGGAGGAGAGTTACAGCGGCAGAGAAACATCTCTCTTTGATTTACAGCACCTGGAACTGCCTTCCAGAGGAGACGGGAAGCTGAGCTCCCGAGCATTAAAAAGAGCCCCTGGCACACCCCAGCCTGGGTCATTCCATCCTGCTTCTCTGGACCAGTTATAGCTGGGGAGGAGAATCTTCTACGCATCCTGCTATAGTTCCTAACTGGGGAGGGACCAGAGTCTGCCAAACTGGGGATGAGCCTGGGTTCTACCACTGACCTACTGTGTGACCGTGGGCACGTCCCAGCTCCGTGCCTCAGTTTCCCCTCCCTGCCATGTCTATTTAGACTACAAGCACTCTGGGGCACCGACGGGGTCTGCAGAGTGCCTAGCACGATGGGGCCCTGATCTTAGCTGGTGCCTTCTAGCTACTATGGCAACACAAATAATAACAGCAGCTGTGCAATGTTAAACTGCCTGCTCGCTCCACCCAGAGGCAGCCGCATTTCAGTAGCAAATAAAGGAATGGCTGTCCCGAATGCATTGCAGGATCCTCCGGAGGGAAAGATGCGATTTACATGGACACTATTCAGTGTTATTCAGCACTGGAGGCTGCAATTATTTAGTGCGGTGTACGTTCAATGCCATGTGACCAGGGCAGCTGGCTGGCAATGGTTACTGCAGCAGGCCTTGTTAGCTCAAGGTGGAACCATCAACACGGGCGTCTTGCTGATGACATTTGACCATGGGCATTTCTCCCCTTCCCTGGGTGTGAGCCACTGGCAAAGTATGTACAGTAGCCCACGCTGCCATGACATGCAATGGCCCGCCCGTTAGGCCAGGAGGGACTTGGCCTGACAAGCCCTGGTTGAGAAGCAATGACCCCTCCCCACCCCCTGGGGATAAGCAGAGGCGCTCCCCAAAGACAACAGGCAGTGAAAAACCTTTTCTAAATGAGAAGCCAAAGCAAGGACCTTAAAGCTAAGAGAGACAAGGGGCATACACCAGTGGGGGAAAGAGATGCAGCAGCGAGAGGCACGCTGGGGTCAGGAAAAACTTCTACAGGTCTCCCCGCCCCCCACCCCGGACGGACTAAACTTTGCATCAATCTCAGAATTTGCCTGCTAGCTAATGGCTGGTGGCATCAGCATGTCCCTGCCCCTACCTCTCACGCACCATGGCTGCAGGGGCGGAACTGCTTTCTGATGCATGTTGTAGGTTTCCCTATTTGGAGCCTACGTTTTATTTAGCCTGAGTAAAGGGGCCGAATTCACAAGCCCAAAGGGGATGGTCCTTGTGCACATCCAGGCAGGGTGTCCCGCCTCCTCCTTTGTAGGAGCATTACAGGGGAACTTAGTGCATGGAAAACAGGCACTGGCTGTCCGCATAGCCCCTGCCACCGCACACTTGAACGGTCCTTGTGCATATTAACCTGCACCCAGTTCAGCACAGAGCAGATCAAAGCATGCTAGGGAACTTGTAGCACGGGGTCCACATGAACAGTTAGTGCACAGAAGATTCTCACACACACACACACACACAGCTTGCCGCAGACTAACTGTCCATCTAGACAAGCCCTTGCGTGAGAGAGTAGAGCCCCACGTTGTGCTAGGCACGGTACAGACATCTAACAAGAGGCAGGCCCTGCCCCAGAGCGCTCGTAAGCTGGGTTGGCAAAATAGGGACAGGCAAAGTGACTTCCCCAAGGTCAGCAGCAGAGCGGAGGCTCGACCCCAGGTCTACTGGGTCTCAATGCAGCCCGCTAACCACACTGTCTCCCTAAAGTCTTTTGCTGCAATATTGCATCACTTGTTAACAATGGAGGACACAGGTCCACTTTCAGCCAAGGGCGAGGCAATTCAGCACAAGAATTTGACAATTACCCTCTTGGAGTTCAGATCCCCTCCGTCCCGACACGCGCTCATGCACCAGAGTGCTGCTAAGGGACGACAAGCCCTAGTTACGCGAGGCTCCAGCCGTTCTCTGAAAGGCCACGACTCCCATGTGCCAATACGAAAAATCATTCTGTCTGCTTGGCCGGGGGCTCCCAAGCCATCTGCCGGCCTCACTGTCAGAGTCTGGGATTAAACTGGTCCCCTTCTAGGCAGGCGCTGACATTTCCTGCATTAAAGCTCTCTCCCCACAGGTCTGCTGTCAGTTGCAGCCCGGGTGTTAACACTGCATTTGCAAATAGGGCTCTCCAGATGGCTCTCCCCTGTGTCCTTCCCAGGCAGCCCACTCCCAGGTATAGCATTCGCAAACTGGGGCCAAAAATCACCCCATTTACCAACACGTGGCAGGCAGGAGGAGGGTGTTGGGCAGCTCCTGGCTCGATCGGTGGGCAGTACTAGAGAGGGAGGGACCTGGGATGGAAAAGGTTTGGAACAGCTGGTTTTAAGGAATATCCAGGGCCTGTAAAGGGTCCAAAGCTAACACTGAAAGCCAGGGGCTGTAGAAAA
Source organism: Chrysemys picta bellii (assembly GCF_011386835.1). Classification (NCBI taxonomy): domain Eukaryota; kingdom Metazoa; phylum Chordata; order Testudines; family Emydidae; genus Chrysemys; species Chrysemys picta. The sequence goes on from NC_088809.1 coordinate 19,753,401, forward strand.
AGGACTAGAACTGGGCAGCAAGCAGATTTCCTGTTTCATGGGGAATGCAAAAAAATTTTTTTTTTGGGAGGGGGAGGAAAATAGTTTCATGGAAAACTTTGACTAAGTTTGTTTTTAAAAAGCCTGTTTTGTGTCAATCATTTCAATGAAATGTTCTGACTTTGTTCTTTAATCTATAAAACAATGACTGTCATTGAAAAAAAAAAAAAAAAAAAAAAATCGAAAGGAGACATTTCGCCGTTATCAAAACCCTGCACGTTGGGAGCGTCATGGCACAATGTCATTGAAATTGAGACTTCCTTTGAAATATTTTGATTTTGAACAACAGAATTTTCATCCCAAAACCTTTTTCCAACCAGCTCTGAAAAACACCCTCTTTTCTTAGCAGAGACGTGTGAATAATTTAGGCGTGTCAGCACTTCAACAAGTCACTAGGGGGAGACAGCGGGTAACATGGTGCCAGACAACATGTCAAACATTCAGGTGGCCTAGTGGACGAAGGGGCGGCTGGACCCTCCTCTAAATTTTTGCTGCTGGCTGAATCTAATTAATTAGCTGAATCTAATTAGCTGTGACAGCTTTTCATCGGGGCGTATTTCATGGTTATTTAAATCTACATAGCTAAATAAATACAATCCAAAAATTTGAGTTTGCATCTGTAACAAGCTCCACTGATGTAAATATGCATCTATCACTATAGCTGCGTCCAGAGAAGCGGGTTTCCCTGATTTAACTATGTCAGTTTCTTATACTGACTGAGTTAAATCACAACAAAAACTGTCGACGCCCCTAAGAGCATCTACATTGCCTTTTTCACCAGCTTAACTAAATCATTTTGAAGTCACACCTGGTGCTAAACTAACTAAACTGTATCAAAGAGAACCCTCAGTCCTAGCCAGAGCTTCGTGGATGTCAACTGATATCACAATATCTTGATTTTCAGGGCATGATACATGGTCTATTTCTTCACCAAGGCTTTTGGAGAGAGGGAGAGGTGTGTGTGGACATGAGAGAATGTGCTGGTTTTATGTTACTGTCTCTTTAAAATTAAGTCAGGGAGCCCTGGATAAGAGCTCTCTTCTCCCATTCCCCATGTTAGAATTCTGAATACATTTCTATCATCCCTTTCAGCCCACAGGACCCTAAAGTGATTTACCAACGATAGGCAAATCACTCGCCTCTGAAGCGCAACCACTTCTGGGGAGAGGCGGGTCAGCTCTTTAACGCCCCACAGCACCACTGTGCGCAGGACAAAGTGAGGCACAAGATCACATCCAGTGGAAACTGCGGGTGGAATGTAGGCCAAGAGAATGTTATTAACCAACTGGAGCAGAGCCAGGACTCTAGGCTAACAATCCCTTTCCAACAGCTCAGCGGGATCTTTAATGGCTACAAGAGGGTGGAACCCTTGGGACCCAAAAAGGAGATTTCCGGGAGAAAGCCGCTTCACTCAAAATGCCGACTGCAGCAATGCTCTCAAGTGGGCAGTTGAGTTTTGATGTGTTTGTATTTCTCTGCAGTGTGCTGGTCTTACACTTCTGCGTCTACACCAGTTCTTAACCTTTACTGCAGCCTGCACCCCTTTGGTTCTCAGAAATGGGTTCTCGCACCCCTTATCAAATATCGTTGAAATAGGTCAGTTCTTTAAACCTAGATATATCATACGTATAGAATGAAAGAGAGAAATATATAATTCTATTTTAATTTTGCAGTTAAAATTTAACGCAGTAATCGTTAAAAAATGTAGAATGTTAATAAATAATAGGTTTGATGAAACAAAGTAGTTGTAGTTACGTGCCTGTGCTTAGTTTGTGTTTTTGATGATTTACCTTCTAAAAAACTCTGGCATGTCTTGCACCTCCAGCAAGGGCATCTTGCATCCAAGGGGTGCATGCACCCCAGGTTAAGAACCACTGCTCTACACATACACAAGCCTGCGGATTCTGCCCAGCCGGGTCGTGCAATGCTTCGGCACTCCTGAAACAAAGTGTGTTCAGGCCCAGCTTGCCGACCTCTCCCATGAGACGAATGCAAGTGTGGGGAAGGGTGTGGTCTCTGAAATGCACGCACATCATCTGGACAGAGCAGATGCCCAGAGCCGGTGGGGACATCGGGTTCTCTCCATTGAGGGGTGCATGGGGATGGGACATTATAATTCAATCTGTCTCCAAATAGCCAGTAAGTCAACCCCTCTCTCTCTCTATTCTGTTCCATTCTGGTTCTTATACCACCCTGCTTATGATTTATCTATATGGCTATAATGCCCTATTGTGCTAGGCACTGTACAAACAGAACAAAAAAGATGCTCCTTGCTTCAAAGCCCGTCCAAGGTCTGTATTAATAGCTCTGTCCGCCATGTACGGTCCTCCCAAGAGCCAGAGCTCTGTTCCTAGATCTCTACCAAAAAAAAAAAAAAAAAAAAAAAAAAAAAAAAAAAAAAAAAAAAAGCTACCTTTATTTGGTAATCTGGGGTGTTTGTTTTTACTTCATATTTAAAAATGGGGGGGGGAGATAAGAAACCCTTGGTAACCATGTAAAGCTGGCGTAGGGCTAAAAAGTAGCAGAGATCACAGAATCTGTGTCCTTGATGCTTGTCATATCCAGCTCTGCTACATCCAAGGACAAACAGATGAGCCACTTCTATCAATGGAAAGAACCAGAGAAAAATAGACTCCAGGGCTTGGTAAAAGGAGTCCAGATAAAGGAGAGAAAAGAGCGAATGAAAACTCAAGCCCACGGACTGGAGCTTTAGCTGGCCAGACAGGAATTTTTTTTAAGTGCTTTTAAGAAGCCAGACTGACAGCTCTGCTCCTGTATCCACCAGCCAGGGACATCAGAGCCGGTATCCAGGAATGTCTCCACGCTAGTTAAAACAACAAGGAGTCCGGTGGCACCTTAAAGACTAACAGATTTATTTGGGGATAAGCAGAAGTGAGGTTTTTACCCATGAAAGCTTGTGCCCAAATAAATCTGTTAGTCTTAAGGTGCCACCAGACTCCTTGTTGGTTTTGTAGATACAGACTAACATGGTTACCCCCAATACTTGTCCATGCTAGTTGTGCCTCAACCCAGCCCTGCTGGGACCCAACACTCCAACCAGATCCAGCCAACACTTATCACCGTGTGATAACCAGCCCAAAGATCTAAGGGCTGGACATTGAAATCAGCCACGTGCCAGCTGGAAAACAGGGGAATCATGGTAACCATCAGAATAATCAACTGTTGGAAGAGATCACCAGGGATGGGGTGGGGTCAACAGCACTTGGAGTCTTTACGTCCAGATTGCCTGTCTCTCAAAAGCACAGTCTAGCTCAACCACAAGGTATGGGCTTGCTGCAGGAATCGCTAGGCCAGTGAGAAATACACTGGGGGGGGGGTTCAGCCCATTTCCCCTCTCACGAAGGGCACCAGCATCAACTCCTCGGCAGGTTCTTTGCTGAAACCGCCCAGGGCTGAGCAGTCCAGGCATCTGTGCTAGGAGCTGGTACTGCCACTGCCCAGGCCTCAAAACTGTTCCTGGGGCTGCAGTCTGTCACCTCTTCCTGGCCCTGGGGCTTCAGTGGGAAAGCACAAGGTCACACACGCATTCTTGCAGACTCCAGCCTGCGTGTCAGTCTGAGAACACTTAAAGGAGGCAAATATCAAATAGTAATCCTCAGTATGTATAGCAGTGTCTCATCTGCAGCCTTCCAGACACTTTGCAGAGGCAACTAAGCATCAAATAACCCCAATTACAACAGGGAAACTGAGGCACAGAGGCCAGACCCTTCAGAAGGGGCTCAGCACCTACAAGTGTGGTCAGATGGTCAAAAGAGCTCAACACCCAGTCCGCAGGGCCTACTTTCTGCCTGGCTCCTGGGTACACTTGAAAATCTGGCCCTTAGGAGCCTACAGCAAAGGGGAGCTCTTTGCCAAATCTGATCTAGACAGGGAAGTGATTTACCCAAGTCACACAGCTGGGAAGAAAATCTAAGTCTGCAGACATCTAGTCCTAGACCCTAACCACTGCACTCCACTGTCTCCCATTGTACCAACTGGGATATGTTGGCACTAAGAACCAAAATTGCTTTCTGCAGAGTGCTTCAGATCTCACCTTTGCTGGCTGGCAGTTTATAAATTACAAATATCTTGGAGACAAATCTAGTGAAGTCTTTAAGATCTTGTTAAATTAAATCCCGACCCCAGATTAGGCCCAATAAAGAATTGACAGTGACTGAACGGCCTCCCCAGGCAATGGCATGTCTTGAGCTCTCTGCCCATTCATTTCTCCAACTCTGATGTTCCTCTTTCTATTTAAGGAACTTCTCTGTCAGAGATGAAAAAGGAAAGCCTTCCTGCTCCAAAACGCTGCTGCCCATGGAAGCCTTAGGGTGGATCGTCCCAGAATTACAGCTGCGCCATGATTCAGATGATCACAAGCCAGCAGCCGCGCGCTTTTCTGGAGCTGGTAATGAGAGATCAAGAGGGTGATAACCTCTCAGGGCCCAAACTTCAAGGGCACGGCCCCCACAGCCAGCCCAGATTTTAAACAGCTCCCATTGCAACATGGGGGTGGAATTTCCCCACAGCTCAGCACTAGGGCCGGGTGAAATTTTTCTGTTCAAACTGTTTCTTGATTTTAAAAAAGGGTTTGGGTTTAAAGTGTTCCTGGCCCACATGTCAGCCTCTGGCCAGCTGGCAGCCTGTTCCTAATGTCTCCTTTGAGGCTGTTCGATAGCACACGGCAGAAGAAGTCACTGGCCGTGGAAGTAGCCAACGACTGGGCTGCATGAGACATGTAGCGCTACGTGCGAGCTGGCAGAGTATAGAGCACCAGCCAGGCAGGCCTCCTCAGCAGCGACTGTCCGCACCCCTGCTGCTGTCAGACCGGCGATCTCCATCCAGGCTAGTGCCGACGGCCCGGCCAGAAGCAAGCCTAACGCGACGGGGTCTGGTACCTGCCGGGAGCGCTTGCATGGGGCCATGAGGTGCGTTACGGCTGTACCACAGGGTGGGTCCAACAGCCCATTTCTCCAATGCAGACAGGCTTAGAGCAGAGCTTCTCAACCTGCTCCTGTCTGGGGCCCTCCTCCCATCTGGCCAGGATCTGGTGGTGGCCTTCTAGCAGTCGTGACTTGCATACCTCTCCTTAAGGTCACAATCCCCATGGTGAGAACTCCTGCCTTAGACAGGTGCATGTAGATACTCAATACAGAACTAGTCCCTGCGTCGCTGCATTCTACGGGAGCTTTGCCATTGAGCGCAATGGGAGCAGGACGGAGCCTTCCACGTGAAGGCAACTCTGGCCTAGTCACCTCCTTATAACCCTCTGCAAAAGCTCCGGGCACCATACCCAGCCGCAACAGTTTCCTACCCTTTCCTCCCGCGGTCAAATGGAGAACCAGTTGGGGAACTCGACCGAAACCTCAATAGCTCTGCTAAACGATGGATCTGAATTTGCAGAACTCTTCCGAGAGCCTTGCAAGGTGTGGGACCAAACAAAGGAAATCAGGCCCTGGCCGGCTCCCTGCCAGAGCGCTCAAACACCAGATGCGGGAACTGCAAGGACAACTATGAAGATTTATCCCGTGTGCCATGGCCTTGGTCTAATAGGCTGCCTTGTTGGAAGGAGAAGATACAGCGATTAACTGGGAATCTAAACACTGATTTGGCCTCTGACCTTTCCCTCCGCAGTTTGGTGAGTCCTGATCTTGGCGGCTCTTCCCATTATAAGGGGGGAGGACCCCCAAAACAAAGGAATTATTCCTAGCAAAACCCAGCCTGATTGCTAAATGGAGCTGAATTGTTACATGCTGGGGAGATGCCAGGAAACTGAGCATAGCAGCATGATATGCCAAGGCTGGGAGGTGGAAGAAAACCGGAAAGAGTCGAGTACCGTCTTAGCAATCAAGTGGGAGAGCGGTTTCTCTGGCTGTATGCGAGAGAAGAATTTGTCCTGTGTGGAGCAAATCCCGCAGCCTTCACTCAGGGAGAACTCCTATTCACTTCAGTGGGAGCAGCTCCGACCCTGGGTCCTTGGCTCTCTGGTCTGGCTGGATGGGATACACAGCTAAACTCCCCCTCTCAGATCCAGGCCGTTCCAATGTCCCTTGAAGGGACAGAGAGCTGGTCGGGTGGATTTAATGGGCGTTGGATTTGGACCTTTATATTGCAGCCAATCCAGCCTTGCTCTCCCGCTGTTGATTCTGCAGCGGGCAGTTCACATACCTGGATTCCAGAGCGGTAGGGTATTTAGACACTGGCTCCAGAGTGCTGTACCGCTGCTGCCCTCCACTCCAGCAGCGGGCTAGCTATTCCCGTCCCCTGCCCCACCCACGCCCTCTGTCCCCTGCCGTCCCCCCTCCAGCACCCCAACATCCCCGGCTAGACACAGACAGATACTGCAGTGCCGAGCGGATTATAGATTCATTCCAGCTCTGCACGTGCAGCGTTCCTATATCTGCTACGGCTTCCGTCTATGGAGCAGCTGCAAACACCGCAGGGGCACAGAAAGCAACAGACAGTGAGATCCTGCTTTTGTTTTGACGTGTGGCAGGGCTCAGATGCAGGGCTCTGCGCCCGGCCTCCCTCTTGCTGCCACATTTTGGCTCCCTGCGCGCATCTCCTTGGTCAGAGCTATTTAGTTCCCTGACCAAAAAACAAAAACCACCAGGCTGTGTTCCCCTCGGCACCACAGGTGTCCTTATTCTGCCTCATACATCAGCCAAACTGCCAGCTGCTCTTAGATCCCACGGCTTTATTGGTGGCAGCGGTGGGGCTGAGCTGAAGGAACGCAGCTTGGAATTGTTCCTCCCACCCCCCGTCGCTAGCTTGAACCTGCACTGCAGACGCTCAGCCAAGGGAAAACATCTCGCTACAGCTTGCAAAGGCAGCAGATTTTAGATGAAAGTCACAGAAGGAGAATGATGCCAGGATGGTTCAGTTACCAGGGATCCTTCTACCCCGACACACCCCCTCCATGCACTTGAGTGTCAAGTTTTCCTTGGCATTTGGAGTGGGGGCTGAAGGAGGGGGAACAACAACCCCTCAGGTTTGTTTCAGCAACACTAATGGGTGTGGGGGGGACAGGCAGAGTTGTAGGAGAGAGATCTTTATTGGGCATGCTGAGGCTGGAGAGTTTGTAGAGATGCCTGGCCCCCACTTGGGTCCCTGAGCCCCTGGTGACACAGAACTAGGTCCTCCGGAAACATGGCCCTCTTTGGGCCAGCTCAGGGGAGATGCTGCTTTCTGAGCATCATCTGAGATGCTGCTGAGCCTGCATTTTAAGTGGGCAAGACAAGCCCAGGTTGGGAGGGGAAACCGAGGCACGGAGAGGGGAAGTGACTTGCCCAAGGCCACTTAATGGATCAGTGGCAGAGCTCAGATCAGGGCCCAGCTCTCCTGATTCCCAGTCCTGTGCCCCATCCACTAGATCCATGCCACCTCCCACACATGTATTGGGTTTGATCCCTTCTTGTTCCACTCATTCAGGTCACATTATGGAAGGGGACCTATACGGTCTGAAAAAACCCTTCTGGTATTAGGAAGGTAGCTCCTGGAGGCTCCAGCTAGATGGGGGCCCATTGCACTAGTAAGAGACAGTCCCCTCACTCCAAACAGACAGAGGATGGAGTATTATCCCCCATTATACAGACAGGGAACTGAGGCCCAGAGAGATTAAGTGACTCATCCAAGGTCCCCCAGGGAGTCTGGCAGAGGCAGGAACTGAACCGAGATCTCCCAAGACCCAGTCTGTTGCCTTATCTAGAAGCCCATCCCCTAAACTATGGGAAGTGCTCCAGAGCTAATGTCTGCACCCAATGCTTTCCGAGATGGCAGCTGAGTTCTCTCTAGCAGTAGCAGGATTGGCTGCTTTAAATGCTACATTTACGATACCCTCCCCCCACCTCAGAGATTGTACCCTGGACCTGTAGCCCCACAAGTACCAACTCCCTTGAGCCAAGGGAACTACCTCATTGGCTGTGAGTAAGTGGAACCAGCCACTAGGGGGCACTGCACTCCCACCGCCTACCCAATGGTTACACCCATAGATGAGCGAATCTGATTTTTCCCTTTCACTAAAAATACACCCAGGATCAGCCCCCTCCCCCATGCCAGCACAGAAGATGGCCTGGTCCCCACTGAATCCCTCTCACATATCATGTCCCCCTGCATATCTGGGTTGGTGGGGGGCTCCCCAGCACCCCTCGCCACAGGCTCTTTTATGCACAATGTAGGCTCCAGCAATAAAACCCAGACACCTAATCTGAGCTCTCAGGCATCTCTCTTGCCTCTCTGCACCAAGCCTTCAGCCACTTGGAATTGCTCACTGCCTCCCCGAATGGGGTTGTAGTTGATATTCTGTGCATGTCACTGGTAATACCTTTGTCTGATCTTTTGAAGACATTTTGCTGCAGTAAATGGAACTTGGGAAGTTTTTTTTTTTTTGGTGGATTGAATGGTGCACTGGAGAGAGGTGATGGATTGATGGCTCTGGTACCTAGAGTCACCTCTGTGCCTGTAGAACAGGACAGCAGCAGGACCAGCCAACCAGGTCCCCCAGGATGGGCTTCCACCCTGATCACTCCAGACTGTACAGCTCCAGAGGTTACCTGGGTATTTCTCTAGAGGATTCAGAGCCTACCCCTCACCAGGAACAGCGCTAGGTCCACTTGGGCCCAGTGCAAAGCCCATGAGAGCCTATGGGAGACTTTTCCAACAACTGGACTGAGACCCACCAATGCATGTCGTCAGAAGTAACAACGCTCAGGTCTTGTCTACAGGGGACAGTGGCACACCTCCTGCTCTAAATGCAGCTAATTAAAGGGATGCAGACCCTTAGGTGAATGCTCTTAGGCCAGTTTAAGAGCGGCTCATTGCAGTTTAGCAAATCTGTTCCCAGGCAACTCAAGCTAAATTGGGGGTGGGGGGGAGGGGAAGGCTTGGCATCTCCAAAACTACCCCCAGAGTGTCACGGGTGGCTGTAACGCCAAGGATTACCTGCCATGGAGGTGTCTCCAGCTCACTACCGCCATTACAGTCCAACCAGCTCATTTGGCTGTGGAAAGGAGCCTGGGTTCCCAGTCCAAATGGGAAAAGTATATGCATCATTTATTTACAGGCCTTTCTACGGCCCTCATCGCCTCACAACTGTTAACGAATTAGACCTTCCCAACGCTCCTGTAGGCAGGGCCGGCTCCAGCTTTTTTGCCGCTGCAAGTGATGAAGCAGGGTGGGGGGAAAAAATTATATTATATAAATAAAGCCGATCGGTGGCACTTTGGCGGCAGCTCAAAGAGGAAGAGGGGGACTGAGGGACCCTCTGCCAAATTGCAGCCGAAGACCCGGACGTGCTGCCACTTTCCATTGGCTGCCCCAAGCACCTGCTTCCTTCGCTGGAGGCCAGTATCTAGGGTTACCATATTTCGAGCCTCCAAAAGGAGGACACTCCACCGGACCCCGGCCCCACCCCCAGCCCCGCCCACACCCACGCCCCAACTCCGCCCCTTCCCCAAAGTCCCCGCCCCAACTCCGCCCCCTCCCCTGCTTCCCGCGAACATTTGATTCGCGGGAAGCCTGAAGCAGGTAAGGGGGGGTGTGGGGGGAGGAGGAGCGGCCCAGGCTGCCCCACCCCGCGTTTCCAGCCTGGGCCGGCCCCCGGCCGAGCACCCCCTGGCCCCGCCGGCCCCCGGACCCCCAGCCGAGCATCCCCCAGCCCCGCCGGCCCCCCGGCCCGCTCAGCACCCCGGCCCCCCAGCCCGCTCAGCACCCCCTGGCCCCCCTGGCCCGCTCAGCACCCCCCAGCCCCGCTGGCCCCCCGGCCCGTTCAGCACCCCCCGGACCCCCAGCCGAGCACCCCCTGGCCCCGCCGGCTCTCGGCGCTCCCGGTCCCCGGCAGCGCCGGCCGGCGCTCGGCCCCGCCGGCCCCCCAGCAGCGCCGGCGCTCGGTGCTCCCGGTCCCCGGCAGCGCCGGCACTCTGCCCCGCCGGCCCCGGTCCCCCGGCAGCGCCGGCCGGCGCTCTGCCCCGCCGGCCCCCGGCAGCGCCGGCGCTCGGTGCCCCCGGCTCCCCGGCAGCGCCGGCACTCTGCCCCGCCGGCCCCCGGTCTCCCGGCAGCGCTGGCCAGCGCTCGGTGCCCCCGGCTCCCCAAAAGCGCCGGCACTCTGCCCCGCCGGCCCCCGGTCCCCCGGCAGCGCTGGCCGGCGCTCTGCCCCACCGGCCCCCCAGCAGCGCCGGCGCTCGGTGCTCCCGGTCCCCGGCAGCGCCGGCACTCTGCCCCGCTGGCCCCGGTCCCCCGGCAGTGCTGGCCGGCGCTCTGCCCCGCCGGCCCCCGGCAGCGCCGTGCTCGGTGCCCCCGGCTCCCCGGCAGCGCTGGCACTCTGCCCCGCCAGCCCCCGGCAGCGCCGGCGCTCGGCCCCGCCAGCGCTGGGCGCCCCCGGCAGCGCCGGCACTCTGCCCCGCCGGCCCCCGGTCTCCCGGCAGCGCTGGCCGGCGCTCGGTGCCCCCGGCTCCCCAAAAGCGCCGGCCGGCGCTCGGTGCCCCCGGCTCCCCGGCAGCGCCGGCACTCTGCCCCGCCAGCCCCCGGCAGTGCCGGCGCTCGGCCCCGCTGGCGCTGGGCGCCTCCGGCCCAGCACCGCCGCCGCATGTCCTGATCTTCCCGGACATGTCCGGCTTTTTGGGATTTCCCCCCGGACGGGGATTTGGAGCCCAAAAAGCCAGACATGTCCGGGTAAATCCGGACGTATGGTAACCCTACCAGTATCACACATACTCCATTTTACAAATGGGGAAACGGAGGCATGGAGCAAGCATGTGAGCTTGTGCAAGTTGCTTTCTGAGCTGGCAGATGGGCAGGCAATAGAACCCATAATTCATGTCCAGTTCCTTAAGCCCCCCATCAGGGCCATTCTCCAGCGACAGGCCAGAGAGAGCTCCACTCTCATCCCTAGAGGTGGGCAATCCATGGGATACTCACACTGCTGGCACCCCTGTTCTGTGCCTAGCCAGGCCTCACGCTCCAGGGCTGGCATTCCCCAGCCTTTGCCCAGCAGTAATTCACAGAGGCAGGAGGAGGAGTAAGGGGCAGGGGGGTGAGTCCCAGCCGTGGCCACATGACCACTCTTATGCACAGCAAGAGAAGTGCTGGGGACCAGTTTCCATATAAATGAAGTGGGAAGAGGCTGGACTGCCCGTTTGCCCCTGCCCCCACGCTAGGGGGTCTTCAACCCATGAGCATGACTATAAAGAGCTCAATGCCCATCAAAAATGGATGCAATAGAAAGATGAACCTACGGGGCAGCGGCGGGCGTCAGGGGAGGGACAGGTTATGCCACGAGAAAGAGAAGCCAAGACGAATGGAGAGAGGCCTAAAACCTGCTAGGAAGCTACAAGGCGGCGGGGGGGGGGGGGGGGGGGGATTAATAATCCACACCCAGTGCACTCTCTGGGAGTCTATTTATCAGTGTCCATTGCAGCAAGAGCCCCGCGGCATTGGAGGAGTGGGCTGCAGCGCTACAAACCAAGGTCGCAAGGCCAGGAAGGGGACCTCTTGGAAAGGGAATCACTGCAGTGGTCAGGTAGTGTTGTACGGAAGAGACGCAAGCTGAGGGAGAGCAAAAGGCCTTCTTCAGCCCAGCCTGCCTCCGGACCAACAGATCGGGGGGAGGGATAGCTCAGTGGTTTGAGCATTAGCCTGCTAAACCCAGGGTTGTGAGTTCAATCCTTGAGGGGGCTACTTAGGGATCTGGGGCAAAAATCTGTCTGGGGATTAGTCTTGCATTGAGCAGGGGGTTGCACTAGATGACCTCCTAAGGTCCCTTCCAGCCCTGATATTCTATGATCATCTAGTGACTGACTGGCCACTAACCCACCAGCCGCACATCAAGCCCAGCATGTCCCAGCCCTCAGGAGCTGGAACTGCTGTGCACCACAGGCAGGGAACAGGAGGGACTGCGGCTCACCAGTGTCAGAGGCAGGGAACTGATTAAGAGTACCAGACCATCTCAGCAAGTGATCAAACCCACACGCTGCAGAGGAAGGGGAGAATCCTCCACTGTCCCTTGAGGGAAAAATTCCTTCCTACCCCCACACATGGTGATGGGTTAGACCCAGAGCATCTGAGCAAGAACCAGCCAGACCGAATTCTCAGTACCCCTCAGAGCACTGGCTCACCTGGTCTGGGAGTGGCCAGCCCCCACGCTAGGGCCAGCCTGCCTATTCTGTGCCATGGGTGAGGGGTTTAGGTGCCAACAGAAACATCTGGTAATGGAAGCCGGCTGAGCCAGGGGAGGGACGTGCTCCTACCTGCTGGACGTAGAAGCATGAGAAAGAGACAAGCTGAAGTGCTCATGGAGGGCAGTTGAGCCCTGGACAGGTAGTCCAGGGCACCAGCCACCAGCGGTTGGGACAGCGGTGGGATTTGCCGTGGTGCTAGAGACAGGTGGATGCCGGCTGGGAATAAACAGAGCCTCCCACGCTGAGGGAGCACAGAAGGGTAAAGGGGAGACCTGACCCTACCCGAGCAGAAGGCTGGGGGGCTAATCAGATTGCCTCCTCGCACTGAACAGATGCTAGAGACTGATCCAGGTGGTGCCACGCCCCTGTCAGATTTGCCATGATGACAGTGATCTGAATGGATGCTGCTCTATACCCCGACTGCACCTGCTGCGTGTAAGAAACCAGAGCAGCTCCCAGTCCCAGCAGGGTCCTGTCTAGTCACAAGGCCCCAGTGAGGGCACCACCGGCTGATTCAAAGGACCCTGCTGCCTCCAGAGGGGGGATAGACAACGCCATTGGTGCTTCTGGGTTAGATGTGCCCAGGGAGCAGACAGATGGTTCACTGGGCATACGGGTCACCGTCGCATCTGTCAGAAGCCACGTACCTGCCTATCCCACGAGCCCGACGGGGGATGTTTCTGTGGTAGCATGCTGAAAAATTGGATGCAAACCCCCACTGGAAGGAGCGCTTGGGAGACAGAAGCCAAAGCGAAGGGCTCTGGGCACTGACTGGACCGAGAAGGGGAGCACAGCAAAGGGGGCCCCTAGGAAGACGTCGATTTAGATGGGGAGAATAAAGGGCTAAATTCTTGAGCGGTCAAAGGGCCTAATTCCCCTCTGTTACTCCAGCTTCTAGTAAATCAATGGCGTACAATGGATGAGGGGAAGCCCACCCACAAAGTAGCTCATCTCTGGCACACTCCATCACTGTAGTATCCTGCTTAGCAACAAAGGGCATAATTAGACTCCTATGTGACCCTGACGCGCAGAAACACCTTGGCCAGAGAAGAGGCTTTAGCCTGGTGCGAGGGAGGAGTGGGGTGAAAGGGAGCTAGAGAACAGATGGATCAGGCACCACTTCCTGTTGTAGCTGTACTGCGATAGCCTAACCCACTGGGGAGTGTGTCACGGGTCCCACCCGCTGCCCAAGCCAGCCCCGAGTCTGGTCCAGCCCCAGCCGCAGAGCCGTGACTCTCTAGCGCACACTACAGCAGTGTGTGCTTTTAGCTCTGGAGGTCTCCAGTTCAGTCTGGGCTGGAGAAGTTGGAGCAGCCCCCCAGAGAGCACAGAAGTCTGGGCCCATTGGGTCTCTGGCTGCACAGACACAGAAGAACCAGCCCTTCCCCTGAGCCGCTTAGAAAGGGAGTACAACGGTCCTCGTTTGCCAGCTGGTGACCCCGAGGGAGAGCGCGTGGCTTACCCAAGTCCCACAGGGAGTCTGGGAGGAGCAGGGAATTAACCCCCACAGCCCCAGGCCGGTGCTTTCATCACCACGCCATCCTCTCTCCCCACTTGCAGAAGGGAGGATGCCTGGGCCCCAGGGGAAGCGCCAATGGCTCTGACATTCAACGCTAGACCTGCCAGAGTGCTGGAGAGTGCACCGCAGGGAATGATCCCAGGACTGCGGGAGGATCAAGGAGAAGTGTTACTGCTGCTGACACAGACCAGCAGTCTCTTTCCTGAGCCCGGCTGAAGGCTGCCTGGGCACTGAAGGGCTTTGGTAACAGAAGCCTGTCACAGGGTCCCTGGGCGATGCTCTGGAACTGCTCCCCACAAAGCCAGTCAGGACTTTGGGGTGCCTCCTCTCCCTCAGAGCAGACCGTCTTCAGGGCAGGAAGCGCACACGGCTTCACCTCCTGGGTCTCTCCTGAGAGCATTCAGCATATGCCCCTCCGTGCGCTTCCCACAGCGAGTCCGCCCCGGCGGGGTCCTGGGGAAGCCAAAGGGTTCTGCACCCCCCACTTCCCAGCCAGATGTGACTCTCAGCCAGCCAGTAAAACAGAGGTTTATTAGAGAACAGGAACATGGTCTAAAACAGAGCTTGTAGGTCCAGCGAATGGGACCCCTCCACCGGGTCCATTCTGGGGCCCAGCAAGGCAGACCCCTGTCTGCCCTCCCTTCCAGTCCCCAGCTAGCTCCAAACTCCCACCCCCGTCCAGCCCCTCCTTCTCTGGGCTTTTTCTCTTTCCCTCGCCAGGAGGTCACCTGATCCCTTTGTCTCCAACACCTTCAGTTGGCACTTTTGCAGAGGAGGGGCCCAGGCCATCAGTTGCTAGGAGACAGAGTGTCGGGCATTTATGTACCCTGACCCTTTGCTCTGCAGCAACCATACACCCTTATCCCACCATCTAGATACTTAAGAACTGCATGGGGAAACTGAGGAAAACATTAAGAACAGTCCCACTTAGTCACAAAGCCCACGACTGCTCCTGTAGAAAGCCAGGGAGCAGAGCCAGGTCCTAGCCCACGTGCCTCATTACCCACCCAGACTGGGAAGGGAGCATCGGGCATGGACTCGATGTCACATGTATCACTCCTGTGATCGAGAGAGGCTGCAAAGCCTCTGTTCTTTTCTCACCAGGAGAGGACAGCCTGCCTTTAATCAAAAGCGCACGCAGACACATTTGAAGCACGTATGATGGAGCACGGGGATGCTGAGAGCAGGGGCCCCTGCTGTAGCAGAAACCCCCACGCTGGCCTCTTTGCACTTTCCCACTCCCCCGCCAGGCCTGTTGCCATTAGCACCCGAAAGCCAAGGAGCAGCGCTGGGAGTCACAACTGGCTCATCAAACAAGGGGAGGCGCCAGGTCCAGTTTGTGACAGGACGTGGGGGGAACACCACATCCAGCTGCAATGAGGATGGAGTCACCCAACCCGGAAGCTGACCCAGACACAGGAGTTCAATTTCTAAACAGACTCTTGAATGGGAACCGCAGTGAGCAGCTCCCAGCGCTTGACCCTCGCATCTGAAATGCGGCACCCCTGGCAATACAGGGACCCCGAGCACCCCACAGCGGCACTGGGTTAGCATTGACTAATGGCAGGTCTACGCCAGGGCTGTGGTTTGTTAGGATTCCCTCTGAGAACCCTTCAGCCAGTTCTGGGAGAAGACTGTATCCACTTCCCTGGAATCCACAAGGCTCGGTTCAAATCCAGCCTTGCTCTCGAGTTTTCTTTGCTGGCGTTTCATAAAGCCACACCTGTGGTCAGGCTCAGGGGCAGGGTGCCCCACAACTCCAACCTACATGATTATAAATCAGATTCTACACATTCTAAAACAGATGAACAAATGCACATTACAGTCCCTAAGCTTCTGACTGCCAGATGGGACTGGGTCACCTGACGATTGCCCTGTTCATTCCCTCTCTAGCACCTGGCATTGGCCAGTGTCAGAAGACAGGATACTGGGCTAGATGGACCATTGGTCTGACCCAGTATGGCTGGTCTTGCATGGTATTACACCCTTTGGTTCACAAAACTAGGAAGCCAATCTCTGTACAGATCATAAGCAGACCATGCTACAAAGCGTGCTAGTGAGCAAAACTGCAGCGGCAAGCGTATCCCACATTACTCTCCTTCTTACTATTTCTTTATCTACCAGCTATAGGCCACCTGAACATTCAAGCTTTGTCCATTGTTAACCTCCGTTTCCTTCCATTGTCCAGACAAGGCCTACATTTGCCCACTTGGGTGGATGTACCTGCGCTCCCTTTGACTGAGCTAGAACACTACAACTAGCCTTGGAACCGGGGGGTGTCAGGGGATAGACACCCCCCCCCCCCCCCCCCGAGAACATACGAAGGTTTCGGAGGGGATTGTGCCCAGGCCGCCCTGCTCCCCATACAGCTGGGACTACACTGCGATTTTGAGCACGCGCTCTCGATAATGCAGCTGAAAGTGACCCTCCCCACCCCAGCTGCAGTGCAGACCCAGAGAGAACAGCCCCCCTCCACCACTTTCTGGATGGGAAAGGAGAGATCTGCTGGCTCCGGATCTAGGTGGGTTTGCCTCTTGGCTGGTTTTTGTGCTGCCATGCCGGGTGCAGGTAAAAACGTGCATTCCCCCTGCACCTCCCCATTTGGGACCTACATTCCCTCTGTAAGCTGCACACATGCACGGCAGTGATCTGGATACTAGGATGCATTCGTCCCATGGCTGGGAGCTGGCACAGCACCCAGGTCCCGCTTTGCATGCTGGCCCCTCAACCTCCCAAAACCGGTTACAGCAACTCTTAGTGCCAGGGCACAGGAAACAGGATAGACCCACGGCTCACCCACAGGGAGGGGTAAGGAGCAGGGACTGTGGTGGGGGAGGAAGGGGGCAAACAGGCCTTGAACCTCCCCCAGCCCCCTACTTGCAACATGACCCACATAAGGGGGGGAAAGGGGGTTGAGGGCAGGCAGCGTCTGGGTTTTCTGCATCTTGAAGGTGACATTCCTAGATTCAGGACAGATGCGCAGCAAACCCCACTGGTATCAGCCCCTAGAGAGCTCAGGCAGGATCAGGCTCCCATTCTGCCTGGTGCAGTACACATAGATAGAATAGGGTGACACTATCTCCAAATAGCCCTAGGCACAGAGCACCCTCTGTCTGCCCACGTGGCTACGTCCACCTCTCAGGAAAAGAGCCAGCACCTAGATCCTATAGGGGTTGGTGCGGCAGCAGGGCGATGGATCTGACTGGGATGCACAGGGATCGGGTAGCAGGGGAAGGGTTACGTGTCTGGGTGCTCCAGACGACTCAGATTAGCCCTTGGCAAAAAAAGGCAGGTGTGGTGCTGCCATCCACACTAGGTCACTACACCCTGAATGTCTGAAGTCCAGTGTCTGGGGAAGGGGTGGTGACTCTAGGAACCTGCCAAGAACAGCAAGGTGACGCCAACGGACTGGAGAGAAGACAGGCAGGGCATGGGCAGCATCACAACACACAAGAGGTCTCCAGGTATTTCTCAGCAGGTTATTCTAGCTGCAAACATGGGCTGAAGCCAGCAGCCCCTCTGGGCTTCCCGTCTTCTCCCAGTCACCATCCATCACAAACTGAATGCAACAAGGCGAGTTTGGGCCGGTGCTGTAGGACAACTCTCTGAAGCATTTGGGATTGAAACACATGCAGGCCGCTTTGCATCTATTTCAAAGTCTTTGTCGCTCATTTAACTCTCCCTGCGCTTATTTCTTTCTAGCCCTGCCAGGTTCTCGTTCACAGAGCCGAAGGGTCTGCGTTCTCAGTCTGTGGCTGAGGGCTAGAAGCATAATCCTACCAAAGGGGTGGAGGTGGGGGGAGAATCCATTTGCACAGCGCTAAGGATCTGAACAAATCCACAGGGTGTCAGGAATATCAGAGGCGCCGCCGCTCTTCTGCTTCACGTTGTCACAAGGGCCTCAGAGGAATGGGGCTGCAATAACTCTGCCCAAGAGAGGGATTTATGGGGGCACGGGCAGGCCCCACAGAACACGGAGCCGAACGTCAATGGAACAGATCCCCAGCTGGTGGAAGTGGCCATGGGTCTATTGCACTCAGAGCTATGACCATTTGCAGTCTGAGGATCTGGCCAAATGGTCTTAATTTCAAGGGAAACCGTTTACTTTTATGGGACTAGTTTCTCAGCAATGTTTGCCTGGTGCATATAATTCAGATTTGCTTTTCTCTAAACAGACCTCTAAATGTCTATGAGCCTGCTAGCTGCAGAAGGCAGCTGCCATTTTGTGAGGTGAGGTTAATGCAGCATGTTAGAGAGGAGACATGCACACCATACTCTCTCACACACACACTTTACTTTTGTTGAATCCCTTAATCTAAAAGTAAAGGGATTCACAATGAAGTGACAGGGTTTCCCCCTTAGGTATGGAAAGTCATAATAAACTAAGCGAGACTACATCTGTTTGCAGTTTCAACCTACTCTCCAGCAAAGCCTGCCACTCTGTGCTATGGTCTCACTTTTCGCAGCTGGTTCAAAGCTAAAGATCAGCGTGCAGACTGCTGTCCCTTTAAGAACCATAAAGGCCTTTCTCATGTAGCATTGCCCAATGTTGGGAAAGACAGAGGTCCTGGGAAAACGCCAGCCACACTAGAGGTGGCTGGGAGGGAGAGGAGATGCCTCTGTAGGCCGCTCCTATGTGCTCCAAGAATATCCTTCCAGGTAGCGTGACCAGATTGGAAGTGTTAAAAAAAAAAAAAAAAAAGTCGGGACAGGGTGTGTGTGTGTGCACATGCCAAGCTATGCCCAGGTCTTGCAGAGAAGCTCATGCCCAAATTCCACAGAGCGTTGATCATACACGTTCTCCTTGGTCAATGCACCCCACCAACGCCTAATGACATGTTCCCAGCCCTATTCCTATTGGCAGGTCCTTTGGGCCCAATACCCTGCGGGTGAAATCTTCTCTCAAGTTGATGGGGGGCAGAATTCACCCTGTGATTGGCGTCCGCGTGAAGAGCCCAAAGGCCGTCGCTCGGCTGCCTAGAATCCATACAGATTCAAAGAAGCAGAATCTGCCTTTTAAACTTGGACATTGATCTTGCTCATCCTTGGGTGACTTTAGTGAGCAGAGGGCCCTCTCCTGAGCCCACTGTTCCCTGCCCGCGTCACAGGTTACAGATTTTCATCCAGTTCTGAGGGATCGCTCTCCCCAGCAAGGTGATTGATGAGAAGCACTCCAGAGACATGAGTGCTTGCTCCAGACACAGCAGAGGACGTCTGGGGCAGCCATCCTGCTCCGGAGACTCTCACGATCAGTTTGAACGGCGATGTCCTTGTCTCGCTATCTCCCATCTCGTTGCGTTTGATCCAACAGTGTCGGCATAGGCCCTAAGGAAGGGGAGCTGAAGGGCAGATGGAAAATTGGGAGAACAGGGCTGCAGTTATTTGTCATTTGCAGCTGCAGAGACGCTGCTGATTGGATCATGTGTGGGGATTGTACCCGGGAAACTTTGGATCTAAAAGCAGCATCTCCCCTGCCTGAGAAGGGGCAGTTCCCAGAGCTTGCAGATAGTAGCTGGCTCAGAGCACACCGCATGGCCCAGCCACTAGATGGAGACAAAGACACCCCCAGCCATGGTCTTACCCAAACGCAGAGATGGATTGAGAACACAGGGCAGGTGGGGTGGCAGAACTGCATGTTGGGTAAAAGTGGCCAGCACACCCCGGTTCTAAACGTGTCACTGCTTTGATTTCATTGATGTGCAAGTCTGCTCTTTCAAAGGTCATGTGTAATCGAGACTAGGCTAGCCAGGTCAGTACCAGCTCTACCCCCAGACCACATGGCTTAACAGGATGCAGTGCTGGCTGATGGTCGCAGGAGGGCACAAGTGTCATAATACCACAGCCACATGCAGAGAGAGAGAGTAATTGACTATAGTGCTTAGACGCAGCAGTGAGGAAAGAACCCCACAGTATCTGTTAGTTTTCTTAATCTCATGTTTTCTTAAACTTATTTTTGGATTGAGGGGAGGGGGCTGACTCATGATATTTGAAAACTTGGGGCTGGCCAGACAGCTGTAGCGGTGCTGCTGTAAGAGCTGATGAAGCAGTGTGTTATAAATATAGGGGTGATGCCTGAAATCACACACATTAAGCCAATACCCTTGGGAATCAAACACTAATGAAAACATCTGGATTTACACACTGAAAAACAAAAACCCAAAACATGGGATTCTTTGCTTTTAACGCCTTCATTTTTATTCAGCCCTACTGGAATAAGATGGGTTAGCAACAGACAAGGTCTCCCCTCCCAAAATGTGGGGCATATACCCCTACATTATGTAGCCAGGATCCCTCCCATTTCAAAATGGGCAGCACAAGGCAGGGTTGCACAGAATTATATACCAGTGTGAAAGGATTATGAAGTCATGGATAATAAACCCTTGCTCTTATCAGTAGATACCAAAGCCCTTTACCAAGGAGGCCAGGATCATCATTATACAGATGGGGAAACTGAGGCACAGCAAGGTCGAATGACTTGTCCGAGGTCGGCCAGCCACAGAGCTGGGAATAGAATCTGGGTCTTTGAAGCCCCATTCCTGGGCTCAATGCTACTGGATAGATTAAGTACCCTTCCGTTTCTGAGAATTCTGAAGAGGTACCCGGAGGAAACACATGAAAGCAAGGAATGTGATTGCTAGGTGCACAATAGCAGAAGAATACTGCCTGCTATTTTGGAATATTTCCACCGTCTGCAAACCTCAGGAGACTATAAGCACTTCCATGCAAGGATTTCAACTATTAATGAATTAACCCTCACACACACACACACACACACACACACACACCACAGGGAATCATCAGTAGCTCTGTTTTACAGGCGGGGAAAGTGACACATCAGGAGAGTCTAAGTGACTTGCCTAGGGTCACACACCAGAGACAGTGGCAGAGAAAGGAAAAGAACGCCTGGGCTATATTAGGATTACAGCACCACATAGGGGCCCCAACTGAGATCAGGGCCCTGTTATGCCAGGCGCAGTGCAAATACACAGCGAGAGACAACCCCTTCCCCAGCGCGCTTAAAATCCGAACAGGAAAGACAGAGTGAGCAAAAGGGAGATAACTCTTCCTTTTACCCATGGGGACCCGAGGCCCAAAGAGAGTGAGATTTGCTCAGGGCCATGCAGCAGAGCCAGGATCAAGCCCAGAGCTCCTCCAGCCAATGCCTTGCCCAAAATATTCGGTTCCCCTTACACCAGTACAAGCCCCTAGACTTCAAGGGCATTGCACTGGCGTCAATGAAAGCAGAATCTGGCCATATGCAGGCATCTGTTTCAGCTACAAGACCATCCTCCCTCTCTGGAGACCATATTTAGGGACTGTCAGGCAGCAAGGTCCTGCAGTGTCCTCTTTCCTAGGAGGAGAAATTCAACACCCAGCGCTGTGAGCTTTTCCAGAGGGGAATCCAGGATAGAATTTCCTGATTATAGCAGGGACCAATTTTTCTCAAGGTCTTACCACATGCCCAGGGGAAGCCATTCGTAGCCTTCAGTGTCTTCATTTCTTGATTGCCTCTGCCTTCCTCCTGCATCTCTGCAGTTTCCAAAGCCCGGCAATTTGGCAGAGAATTTATTCAGGTTTGAGCCCTGAGCTCATACGTGGAGAGTGACACCACGCCCCCTGCCTTCGGGGAGGCTGCCCACCCCAGCCCCACCCTTACCACCATCCTCACCCACTGTAGCCCCAAAGCCCCACCCCACACTGTGGCCAGAGCAGCCTTGCCCCAGCTACCCCACCCCCCAGCATGTCCGCCCTGGCCCACCAGCCAGCCCAGTTCCAGCTCCAGGCCACCTGCCCAAGCTGAGCCCCGCCAGCTTCAGGGGAGAGAGGGCAGGGCCTCAGGGCGAGGTGTGGATAGGGCCACAGCCTGGGTTAGGGGAGCCTTAGCCTCCCCTGGCCTATTATACCCCCTGCCCATGCCTGAGCTATTTGGTGAATCCAGACAATGCCCGAGTACAGAGAGAGTCAGAAAAAGAAATCAGGTTCATTTATCACTAAGGGATTTGCTCTCATTGCTAGTCTCTCTCAGACTCTCTGCGCCTTATAAACCAGCCAATAAAGAAGTCTCCCAATATTACCGTTTACGAGTGTGGATGGCCTGCATGTTGCCATAGAAACATACAACAAACCCATGTCAACTACTGCCTTTGTCAAGTGAATGATGACGATGCTGCCTCCCCCATCCAGAAGGGGTAAGAAGCCTTCTGGACATTGAGAGAAAGGGCTAGTCTACACTAGAAAATTAGATCAACCCAGCTAGGTCACTCAGGGGAGTGAAAAATCCACATCCCTGAACGACGTAGTTAAGCTGACCTAAGTCCCTGTCTAGACAGGGCTAGGTTGATGGAAGAATTCTTTCATTGACCTAGCTCCCACCTCTCGGGGAAGGTGGATTAACTACACCGACCGGAGAACCTCTCCCATCACGGTAGTAAGTGTCTACACCGAAGCGCTGAGCTGGGCTGCTGCAGCAGTTTAAGTGTAGACATTGCCCAAGTAGAGAAAGAACTGACAGGGATTTGAAGGGGATTTCATATTATTCTGTGAACAAGAGTCAGGCTAGCTGTAACCCTAATAACGCGAGATTTGTAGAAGCGAGGATTGTGTGAGGCGAGTGGGAAAGAACTGTGTGAGAAGTTGTTGCAACCTTGAGTTGGATAAGCATGGAATGTAGACTATAGTTTAAATTGGTGAGAAAAATAAGATATCAGGATGACCTATGTATAAACAAAATGCAAGTGTTGCCCATTATTGTTTGTAACAAAAGGTAAAAACGCTTGCTGTAATTGTTTATCTGGTGAGAGACCTGTTTAGCTCTCTCCCTCCACACAATTGCTAGAGATAAAGTATCTGACTTGCTGCACCCAACCTGAGAGTGAGAACTCTGTTTTTCTCTGACAGTGGGTATGCCTACACTAATATAAGCTCGGGTTTAGGGGGACTCAAGCCAGCTGACCCATGTTAGGGCTTGAGCGTCTACATTGTATTTTAACCCTGCATTAAGGCTTTTCTAACCTGTGCGCGAACCAAAGGCTCTGGCATCCACTCTGTAGTGCCCAGACCTGAGTCAAAGAAACCATATCCCAGAGTCCCTAGCGCCAGCCCCACAAAACATTGCTGCTCTAGCTCTAGGACAGTGGTGCACTGTGGGAAAACTTTACTGCCTGCCGTGCATGTTACAGGAAGTCTGAAGCCGCTCATTTTGCAGAAGGCTTGATGGGTTCACTCTCCATTGCAAACCCAGGAGGCTCACAGATCGGTGGTCAGTAGAGAGTGGGTTACCAATGCTGCTGTTCGCAAAAGCGGGGGTAGGGTCTTCCGTTTTCAATAAACGGGATTATAGATTTGGGCGGGAGAGAGAGGACTAAGGAAGTCATCCCATGGAATTGTGGGATACTTCTGGCTGACTCCTGGGACCCAAGTCAAGCTGGGCTGCGTCTACACTGCAAAGCAATAGGGCTTGGACCGTGGGTCCCAGCTTAACTCAAGCTCGGACCCTCCAGCCTTGCAGGGTCCTGGGACAGCACAAGTGCAGTGTAAATGCAAATGCGGATTAGGCTTGAGCCCAGGCTCACGTTGCAGTTTAGACATACCCAGAGAGCCTGGCACCAAGCTAGAGTTTTCAGTGAGTTTCCCCACCCCCCTTCTCAGCCTCTCTGGAGGGAGCTGAAGCCACTTGTGTTGCAGGGGAAGGAGCTTTTAATGGGCAGGATCCAAGGCGGGTTGTCCCCACTTCCTGGGTGGAGCCATTTTGGAAAGGGACCAAGAGCTGGCCTGTGTCTCCCCCTCCACACACCCAGAAGCTACCAGACACTAACGGATTGTGATCCTCCACTACTGAACATTTGGGGGTTGGCAATGTTGCAAAACCTAAGACGCAGGCCCCCAGAATGAGGGTTTGTCTTCGCCATCTGGATTTGGAGCCTTCAGGGTGATTCAAGCCATGTTCTATCCAAGGCACTTGTAGGATCTCCATTACTATCGTACATGAGCACCTCCCAATCTTTAATGCATTTCTCTTCCCAAGGAAGGGCAGTGCTTTATCCCCATTGGGCAGAGGCAGTACTGAGGAACAGAGACCAAGGTGACGGCGATGGACGTTAGCAGCCCTGATCTGGGTCCAAGTGACTTGCTTTAGATAACAGGGGAAGATCTTAGCTGTCCCAAGCTCATGCCGCACCCATAGGGCCCTACCGCCTCCCATTCTTAAGCTTTTCTCTACTCATGAGGGCTAGGAACTTACTTTAAGTATTTTTAAGCATGTATTGATGAGACTCTAGAGCAGAAACACTCAATACGGTGATTTTTAATCACGAACCTCCATCACTGGCAACACACAGTCAGTAGAACACGATACAGGCCTACGGTCATCATCGCTCCCAGGCCTAACATATGGAGATGTGCTCGGATGAGACAATGCAGAAAGGGCAGGTAAGTAAACCCCTTTCCGACGAGGACTCAAGAGCTCCATCTCAGATTCCTTTAGCCCAGTGGTTTTCAAACTTTTGAACTGGTGACCCCTTTCACACAGCAAAAGGGGTGACACCCCCCTTTATCGATTAAAAACACATTTAACACCATTATAAATGCTGGACACCAAGCAGGGTTTGTGGGTGGAGGCTGACAGCTCGCGACCCCCCCACAACCTCCTGAGAGGTCACGATCCCCAGTTTCAGAACCCCTTAGCCCACTGAGATACCTGCTGATTCGTGCTAGTCAGGGATTTCCCTAGCTGTGTCTACATTTCCTTCCCACGCCATGGTTTCTAAAGCAAGAAATCCATCACACATTCAGAGCCGCTGAAGTGAGCGGTGTGCCAGCCAAAGATGGCCCGAAGTGGTCATTGACCCCAACCTGGGGCCACAGCCTCACCAGGGCCTGGGTTTCCTAACTAGCACCCAGCATCCCCAGCGAATCCCATTGCCTGCTCCACCCACTCCGTCTGCCACAGGGAGTTCTGCTACCAGCCTAGCGGCGGACATTGGGTCTCGAGGAGTTCACCCCCGTCACATTGCAGCGATAGGGTCTGCCTTTCCGCATGCTCACCCTGGTGAGCGTCAGGAGTGAATCCAGGGAGATTAGAGGAGTTACGCTGGTGTGAACACAGAGGTGGGTGATGGACAGTCAAGCCTACAGCCTTCACCAGAACAGTTTAGTGCCTGATCCTGAGCAGGGCTGAATACCTCTAACTCGTATTGAAGTGAAGGGCTCAGCACCCCTCAGGATCAGGCCTGTCACATATGGAGGACATATCCAGCTAGCTGGCCCAGCAATGCACATAAACCAGAACGCACTGGGCCAGATCCCCAGCTGGCATCAGTCAGCCCAGCTACGCTGACATCGGTGCCATCGGCCCTTTGAAATCAATAGAGCAAAGCTGACTTGCCCCAGTGGAGGATCTAGCCTAGTGGCTCTCAACCTCTCCAGACGACTGTATCCCTTTCAAGAGTCTGATTGGTCTTGTGTACCCCCACATTTCACCTCCCTTGAAAGCTATTTGCTTACAAAAATCAGACATAAAAACACAAGTGTCACAGCACACTATAACTGAAAGATTGCTGACTTTCTCATTTTTACCATAGAATTATAAAATAGAGGAATTGGAATAATAAAGATTCTTTACATTTCAGTGTATAGTACATTGAGCAATATAAACAAGTCATCATTGAAAGTTTAGTTTGTATTGACCTCCCGAGTGCTTTTTAGGTAGCCTGTTGTAAAACAAGACAAATATCAAGAGGAGTTGATGAACCCCCTTTAAGACCTCTGCATACCCCCAGGGGTACGTGTCCCCCTGATTGAGAACCACTGGTCAAGCCCACGGTCAGTAAGCGTGTAGGAGAGTGACTCACCGGCTGCCGTATCCCCCCATGGCCGGCATGGTGTAGCAGGCTCTCCTCCAGCAATCCAGCCTGGGCTTTTCTTCTCAGGACTTGGCCCATGTCACCTTCAGTCCTACCCTTTCCAGGGTAACAGAGTCCCACAAACCAACCATCTCACAGCAGGCCTTCAGCCCACCTCCCTTGCATCAGGGGGCTTTCACACCACCATCCCCAGAGACCAGGAGCCAG
This sequence comes from Chrysemys picta bellii, assembly GCF_011386835.1. Classification (NCBI taxonomy): domain Eukaryota; kingdom Metazoa; phylum Chordata; order Testudines; family Emydidae; genus Chrysemys; species Chrysemys picta. The sequence continues at coordinate 19,779,200 of NC_088809.1, forward strand.
CAGACCACAGCTGCCTGCCACAGGGAGCCTGGGCTGGGCCCCAGACTCTTCACCCCACCCCAGGTTCTGGGGACTTCTTTCCTGCTCCAGTGCCAAGCAGTGCTTCCCTGGGCTTTCTCAGTGGAGGGCTGGCTCCTTGACTTCCTCGCCCCAGGCTCTCTGGGGCTGTACCCCTCTGTTCCCCAACCCCAGGAGCCCCATGGTGCCTAGCTCTTTTATCAAGGCTCATCAGAGGAGCTGGGTCCACTCCTGTCCTTTCCTAGTGTTTCTCCCAGAGCTCTGTTCTCCCCTGCCTCTCTTCTACTGTCCTCAAGTCCTTCCTTTTTCAGTCCCCCTACTCCTCTCAGCTGGGTCAGGTATTCCTTAATTCAGCCAGCCAGGGATTCCTCAGCTGAGTCAGGCCTGCCCTGCAAGTGCACCTGAGTGCACTAATTGCTCTCGGGCTCCCATTAACTCTTTCTCTGCCAGTGGGGATACACACCCCACCACAAAGCATCTCTCCCTCCCCCCGGGAGAAAGCACAATTAGACTCTTGGGTTCAGCCCCCGCCTCCTCTGGCAAAACATGCACAAAGCACCCGTGGGTGCCAGCGAGCCTGGGGAACCCACAAGGCTGGCTCTGAGGTCTTGGGAGTGCAGAAGCGAGGCGCCAGCCCTACTGTCCCCCCACAAAATAAACAATGGGCCACACTCACCCCTCGCTTAACTCCAGCGATTTAGTGGGGTCGCACCCGGGAGAAAATTGGCCCAGTGTGTTTAATTGCACATCACTAACAAGTGCTAGCTTCAGCACCGCAGGCAGCCTTCCCCCTTCTTCTCTCTAATTGCTCCTTTAGGGACCGGGGAGAATCCAATCTGCACGGGCTGTGTATGTTACAGCCAGACAGGGTGGAGAGAGAGGCAGAGTGACAGTCATCCGGCTTCAGGCCACTAGATCCGCGTCCTTGCCAGGGTGCGCCTGCTGGCTCACCCCCTTTAGGGCCCCATGCCATCAGCCTCCCTGCCCACCTGTATGTGTAGCACCTGCTTACCACTGTACGCCCGGGCCCACAGGCTGGAAAGGATGTGTAGGGCCATTGAGGGGTGAAGGTTTCCTGACACCCCTGGCCATCCCAGAGCACAATCTGACTCCTGGAATGAGGGTGTCGCTCAGTGCGAGCCCAGGTGGCAGGATCTTGGCCCTTAGCTTCTAGCAGATGCCTGTTCTGAATAGGCACAGATGGATCCTGCAAATGGAAGGTACACCTGGGGAAGCACAGGGGGCAGTCCTCTGCCATGAGTGGGATGGAGTCTCCAGGCCCTCCGGCGCACCCGCTCCCTCGTTCAGCACAAGAAAGCGGCAGGGGGTGGGTAGACTCATAGACTCATAGACTTTAAGGTCAGAAGGGACCATTATGATCATCTGGTCTGACCCCCTGCATGCTGCAGGCCACAAAACCGTCCCTACCCCTTCCCTGGACTCTGCTGTTGATGTCCCCAATCCTGTGTTTTAGTGACTTCAATTGGCAGAGACCCTCCTGCTAGTGATCCCTGCCCCATGCTGCGGAGGAAGGCGAAAAACCTCCAGAGGCTCGAAAAACCTCCAGAGAAAAGGATGGGTCTGAAAGCAACGGGAGTAAGGGCCAAAGAACCAGGCCTTTTGCAAAGAAAAAGACAAAGTCCCTGGGGCAAAGATTTGACAGTCTAAGGGCTGGATCCTGAGAGCTGCCTGCCCCGGCAGTGGACGCTGTCGGGGCTCAGCATCTTCCAGAGTCCGGCAGAACTTGGCAACGTGAGTACAGGGACGGGGACGATGACGCGCGCAAGGCGACTGATGGGGAGGTTAAGCACGTGTGTGTATCGGCTGTTGCAGCGGGCTATGGGAGGCGGCCGTGCTGGAGTTTCTAACTCAGCCTGAAGAAGCATTTGCCCCATACAGAAGGGAGGCCAGGCGTAGAATGTGGATCTGGGTTAGGATTTCAGACACCCTTAGGGTGACCAGATGTTCCGATTTTATAGGGATAGTCCTGATATTCGGGGTTTTGTCTTATATAGGGCCTATCATCCCTCCACGCCCTGTCCCGATTTCTCACACTTCCTGTCTGGTCCCCCAATGACGAAGTGTTTGGATCCAGCGGGTTTGGTTCAGGTCTTGACTTCGTAACCAAGGAAAGCATTCTCCATGCACAGGAAGGGGAGGGATGGAGAGATTCTCTGACCACATTTACACTATACACTTCTGCTAGCCTAGGGGTGAAGAGGTGAGATCCCCTGACCAACACAGCTGTGCCGGCAAAAGTCCCTAGTGCAGACGCAATGCTGCCCCATACCAAGATAGCATGTTTTGCTCATGGGTTTGGTTTTCCCATACCAGTACGAAGCACAGCTTTGCCGGTATAGCTGCATCCACACTAGAAGAGCTTTACTGGTACAGTATACTGGTATTCCGATACCACTGCAGCACCCCTAGTGTAGACATGGCCTCTGGAACAAAAATCAACCTTCATCTTCCCAGTCTAACCCAGCACAGCAAGCGCCAGCTGCCCTCTGACTGGGTGTCTCCGTGAGAGAGAAATCTGGGGGGAGGGGAGCGGACTGTTTCTTTTATTTGCAGCATCCAGGAATCAGCCCAGCAGGACGGAGGTGGGGCTGCTTGGAGGTAAAGCCGTAAGAGCGCTTTCTCTGAGCTGCTGTTGGAGTCACGGAGGGGAGAGAAAACACACAACTTTGCTGGTTGTCATTCAGCAAAATAAGGATGACTAGAGGCCCCGGGGAGCCCGACTCTGTGTCGCTGTCTCTCCCTCTCTTTTACGCCGTACCCCGCCTCTCTGCAAAAGTCTGTTGCTCTCTTTATCCCGTGCTGTCGTCACTAACATCTATGTCTTCTATTGAGCGAGAGCAGATGCCCGATCGTGGGAAGAACCTGCCTCGTGGATCATGCCTTTGCCGTGTGAATTCCGGTAGCAGAACAGTGAAAGTGAGCCCAGACAGACAGTGAGCCGGCGTCCCCAGGGTGGACACCTTGCCCTGCGCTCAGCAGTGATCTTTTTATAACCACCTGGCATGGCTGCAGCACTGAATAATTGATCCAAGGCAAATAGGATGAGAGAGGAACTGGTTCGGCAGCTCTTCCACCCAGGTGCACCTGGAATATTACAACACCTGAGTCTCTTGCAGCATTTTCACTGTGGCAGCTCCCCGCACAGCATCTCTGGGGAAATACCCAACCTCAGCACAACACGTTATTAGGCCGGAGTGCTGGACCAATCCGTGGAGGGCAGTGCTTTAAATCTATGTTCTCAAACACACGCTTCGGTTAGACTCAAGGGGACACCTATTGTGTTTACAGAAATGATGGGAAGGCAGCATGGCCTAGTGGTTAGTGGGGGGTTTAAGGCCTGGGCTATGCGCAGTTTTTGTACCAGCATAACTAGGTCAGTTAGGGGTGTGATTTTTTTACTGACTCAGAGAAACTGGGTTCTAGCCCAGACTTTGGGTCACTGTGCAGCCGTGGGGAAGTCACGTACCCCTTCTGTGCCTCAGTTTCCCCTTCTGCACAAAAGGGATAACAGCAGTTCCCTGCCTCCCAAGGGCGTTGTGGAAGTACATGAGGGATTGTGAGGCACTCGGCTATCTGGCCCCCAGTATCATGATAAGTATCTAGTCAATATAAGAATGAGGAGTATCTTAGGCCAGATCTTCACCACAGACTTCTGCCGGAATAGCTATGTCGGCTGGGGTGTGAGAAGGCGTTAGCCCTGACTGACACAGCAGGGCCGATAAAAGCCCCTAGTATATTTATTATTTGTGTTGTGGTAGAGCCTAGGTCATGGACCTAGGGTGACCAGATGTCCTGATTTTATAGGGACAGTCCAGGTTTTTGGGTCTTTTTCTTATATAGGCTCCTATTACCTCTCCCACCTCCTGTCCCGATTCTTCACACTTGCTGTCTGGTCACCCTACATGGACCAGAACCCCATTGTGCTAGGCCCTGTACAAAAGTGGAGATGCCCCTCTACTGGCAAAATTGTGCTTTTACCAGTGTTGCTTGTTTTGCTGCACCAGACGCCAGACTAAGCTATCCCAGCAAAGGTGCGTACTGCCCGTAAAGCTGTGGGCACACTAGCAGTGCTTTGCCAGTATAATACACAGACATTCATAGATACTTCATGGCCAAAAGGGACCATTAAATCATCCAGTCTGACCTCCTGGCTAGTGCAGGCCATTACATTTCAGATAGTCACCAGTGTGGAGCCCAATAACTTGGGTTTGGCTAGAGCTAGGGTTGCCAACTTTCTAATGGCACAAAAACCAAACACCCTTGCCCCGCCCCTTCCCTGAGGCCCCACCCCTTCTCTGAGTTCCCGCCCCTGCTCACTCCATCCCCTCCCCCCGTGTCTCGCTTTCCCCCACCCTCACTCACTTTCACCCGGCTGGGGCAGGGGGTTGGGGGGCAGGGGGTTGGGGGTGTGGGCTCTGGGGTGGGGCAGGGGATGAGGGGTTTGCAGTGTAAGAGGGGGTTCCGGGCTGGGGCTGAGGGGTTCAATATGTGGGAGGGAGCTCAGCACTGGGGCAGGGGGCTGGGGTGCGGGAAGGGGGGCAGGGCTGGGGCAGAGGGTTAGGTATGGGAGTGGGTGCAGGATTCAGGCTCCAGCTGGGTGGCGCTTACCTCAGGTGGCTCCCGGAAGCAGCTGGCATGTCCGGCTCCTAGGCAGAGGAGCTCTGCACGCTGCCCACGCACACAGACGCCGCCCCCTCAGCTCCCATTGGCCACGGTTCCCAGCCAATGGGAGCTTCAGAGCCGGCGCTCGGGGCGCAGGCAGTGGGCAGAGCCCCCATGGCCGCCCCTGCACCTAGGAGTTGGACATGCCAGCCGCTTCCAGGAGCCTGCCTTAGCCCCGCCCACTGCACCACCAACTGGACCTTTAGCAGCCTGGTCAGCGGTGCTGACCGGAGCTGCTAGTGTCCCGTTTCGACTGGGCGTTCCAGTTGAAAACCGGACACCTGGCAACCCTAGCTAGAGCATCTCTTCCAGGAAGGCCTCCAATCTTGATTTGCTGGAGAATCCACTACTTCCCTTGGGAGTTTGCTCCAATGGTTAATCCCTTGCACTTTTGTCTCTCATTTCTAAATGGACTTTGTCCGACTTCAGCTTCCGGCCATTGGTTCTTGTTCTGCCTTTTCCTGATAGATTCCCGGCTGGGCTGTGGAGGACGGGACTTTCTGTTCCCTTGCACGGCATCCGGGGCCAGGTCAGACTCACTCCCAGATTTCTCCCCCGGCTGAAGGAAGCTCTGCAAACTCCCCCCCTTCCTGCACCCATTGCTCCTCAGCTGCAGGGGGAGGGATCCCTGTACAGGGAGCTGCTCCCCCATCTGCCCAACCCCTGTGCATCCAGACCCCTTCATATTCACACCCTCCCACTGAGTCTCACCGCCACACACATTCAGAACCCCCCTCCCCAATGAGCCCCATTCCCCCTGCACCTGGACCACCCCGACGAGCCACCCGCACCCAGATCCCCACCCCACCAAGCCCCAACCACCTTCACCTGGAACCCCCTGCAGAGTCCCAATACTGTTGCACCCAGAACCACCCCAGCAAGCCCCTGTGCATCCAGTTCCCCCCACTGAGCCGCCTGCACCCAGATTGCCCCACATAGAACCCTCTCAACCCACACCTGGATCCCCCACACTAAGCCCCTCCACACTTGGATCCTGCCTTGCTGAGCCTGCCTGCCCACACCTGGTGCACCTGGCACGGAGGGGCAGGGCCCTGGGGTGTTTCTGGGGCAGGCCCGGTCCTTGCACTGTGCAAGGGTTGGGTGCAGCCTCACTGCTGAGTCTGTGTCCTGGGGGGAGCTGCACAGTGCTCTCCCACCTCCGTGCAGCCAGTGGCCTGTGCTCCCCAATGCCATGCTGGAGCCTCCACATTTATTTGACAAATAAATAACATTTTCAGAGTTTTGCAGAATTTTTAAATATTGTGCGCAGAATTTTTAATTTTTTTTGGCGCAGATTTTTTTATTTTTTGGCGCAGAATGCCCTCAGGAGTACTGACATTAACAATCCTAGGAAGGTACAGGAGAAAAGTTACTTGACTTTAAGTCAGTTCCCTGGGAGTGGAAGAATTCAGAAAGCAAAGGCTAGGTGAAGAGCAGACATTGATCTGTAAGTAGTATAAGAACGTGAATAGAACAGAATAGATGCTCCATCAATGTAGTGTGGATGAGAAAAAAAGCCATGAAGAAACCCTAAGAGACCAAGAAGAAAAACTGGTTGGGGTTGGGGAAAAAATAAGATCCCAAGAAAGAACTACACTGAGGCAGGCCAGAGAAGCTGTGCAAAAAGTCCAGCTGCGCTAGCTGCATGAGCAGAGAGATCTCTCAGACAGCAAAAGGCAGAGTGAGATAAAAACAACTCGGGAGAAAGCGCATTAATTGCAGCGAAGCAGGGAGAGCCGCAGCTGAAGGGAAACGGAAGAAAATAATCACTTGAAAGGAACCAGGGATACAGAGGGGAAGAAAAACGCAATAAATAATTAAAGGAAACCCAAGTGGGGAAGGCATCAGAATAGGGTCTAATTGAGAAGATTCATACTGGGATTCAAAAGCTCCATGAGGTTCAGGAGACACAAGAAAGGGTGGCTTGAAATAATAGCTATTGAAACTCGAGGTGTGCAGTGTGAGGGGCAAAGGAGTCATCGCGTTGATCAAAGCCCAACCCTGACTTCCCGGCTGCTCAGTGACCTAGTATTAGCAGGAGAAGATGGTAATGAGTGAGCAGGAATGTCCGCAAATGGAAGAGAAGCGAAGCAACATTTCATACTAGAGCGGCCAGACAGGCAGATCCGCCCTGGTGCATGCAACGAGGCCTGGGATCGGGCGAGGGACTAAAACTATGTTGCATCCACACAGCAGCTAGGAGATGCGATTCCCAGCTTGGGTAGACCTACATGTGCTAGGTCTGCTCACACTAGCGCCTAAAAATATCAGCAAGGCCACCGCACATTGGCGATGACACAGATGAGCCATCCAAGTACACAGCCAGGGGGTCAGGCGGGATTGTAGCCCGAGCCGCTGCCCCTGCTGGCACGGCCATATTCCAGGCGCTAGCTGGAGCAGAGCTGGAGCTAGCGCGTGTACGTCTGCCTGAGCTGGGAATTGCTCCTCCAGCTGCTGTAGATGTCCCCTCTGGGACAAAGGACTCAGTGGAAAAGTTTGACAGGTGCTTGGAAGAAAGGCAAAGCAGGAGAAAGGTGGCTCTGTGGCTAAGGCAGGGGACCCCGGTCTGGGACTGAGATGGGTGGTCTGGCTTTGATTTCTCCCTTATACCCCACGTATGTAACCTCAGGTAAATTAGTCATGGCAGCCCATGTAAAGGCTCCCATTGGCGTCCCGGCACTTTGGGTCAGAGCCTTCGAGCGGGATTTCCAAGTTCTCAGCTCCCTAAATAGAGGTTGAATTTTCAGGTGTGCTCTGCTCCCAGCCTCTCTCACTGGGACACTGGAGGCTGGATTCTTGCAGCATCCAACGTGCTGAGCAGTTGAAAGCCCAACCCCACCTGTGGGCACTGAGCCCTTCTGAAAATTCAGGCCTGAGTATCCCTGGCTAGGGCTAACTCAGAAACACAAACCCCATTGACTGCCAACCCCCCTCCAGCCCCCAGCGGGGGCTGATTCTCCTCTCACTGCAGTTGCCCGCAGAGGAGTCACTCTTGATTTGCAGCCATGGGAGCAGTAGGAGAACCAGGCCGTCTTCCTCCCCAGCAGCAGAGAGGTGAACAGGTGTGGGGGGGATGGGGGGCATGGCCAGGAAAGGCAGCACGTCCTGGTGGCCGGGGCACTAGATGGGGAACAAGGACACTTGGGCTCCCACTGGCCTGCGGGAGGGGCCTTGGCCGAGTGACTCTCTGGGCCTGATAATACAAAGTTACATTCAGCCCTTCGTGTGCAGGTGAGGAGTCCCAAGGGGTTAATTACAGAGCACCACGGCAGTGAAGGGTCTGGCTGGCTGCCTCAGAAGGCTCAGTGTAATTACAGAGGCAGGTATTGATCTGATATATAAAATATCGTGTTCCAGCCGAGAGCAGGGGGCCGACAGGCAGCTGACTCGCTCCCCCTCTCTGCACGGAGGCCAGGCTGTTGTGAGTGAACCCAATTGCGGGAACCCATGTGCTGCTATCCTCCCCCGCCTCCCCGGGTCTGGGCAGTGATCACTGCGCCTAGCTCTGGGTCGCTCAGGCACACTCCCAGGGGCACCCCCTGTGTCTGACACCCTTCTTGGGCAGCAGCGGGTCCCCAAAATCCAGCTTCCTCAGACCCCAGGACCTGGGCCTTCCCTGCCCCCTTGCTTATGCACGCTCCCCAGTTTTCCCCCTTGCTGTGGATGCTTCTCCACCCATTCAAGGATGGGGAAGCAGGCAAGCAAGGAACACAGGCTTAGCCAAGGGATTTCTGAACTACAATCACTTTACTCTTGAAAGCCCCAGAGAGTCCCAGGCTGTGGGCTATAACAAACAGCCCCTCTAGTGCAGTCTGATCTCCGCCCTCTTGTCAGTCTGAGGCCTGGCCAGTGTCCTTAGACCAAGCAGGTCTTATCTTCTTGGCTTGGCCTGCTTGCATGTGGCAGTGGTCACAGAGCGGCTGTGCTCCCCCTTCATGCAGTCTGTAACCCCTCTGGCCACGTGCCCCGGCTGGGGAACGAGCTCCTTCCCCCAGCCAAGCGCCTTCTTCTGGATGGGCGGGCGGCTGAAAGACGGTCAGAATCAATTGGCCTTGAGAGCTCTCGCATTGCTAGATGCCTCCAAGGGGCCCCAGTCCCTAGCAGGACAGCGTCTAGAATACACTGGCCGTGTCCAGGTTAGCCAGGGTCTCTGCCTCAGCCATCGGACATCTTCTTCAACATGGAGGCTCCAATACAGAGTGAAGGTGACAATCAGTAGCGTCCGTCCAATAAAATGGAGTTCACCATCTGACACAGACTTACCCCCCGTCTGTCACATCAGCGGCCGTGCGGCATGGAGAAAGGACCCCAAGGTTTTGGGAGGCTGCTGGAGATGGGACAGAACCTTGAATCCAACTGTATTTGTGGGCCTGAGTGAACAGGAAAACAGGCCAAGTCTGCTGCCTTGCATTCGGGTCGCCTTCATTATTCCAACCAATGCTTTCTGCTCCTATAGAACTAGGGCTCGGGGGCAAAGTTTTGTGATTCAGGCACTGGACTGGCCTGAGTTTCATCCCCGTCTCCAGCATGAGCTTGGGGAAAGCGCTCGATGGTGGGTGCGGTGCTCTTTGGAACAGCTAGCCAGTGGGGCCTTATTTAGAAAGTGCCGGATATGCACAAGTGCAGCTGAGATCAGTGCTTCCTCGGCATGCTCTGGTCTGGTCCCTTCAGCTTGCAGCTTGTCTGGAGAGAGAGAGAGAGAGAGAGAGGTCTGTCTCCTCCATGCTGCTCCAAGACTCCCCCAGGAGCAGTAGCGAGCTAGCTAATGTGTACACACGCCTGTGCCCTTTCTCAGCCACTACTCAGGATGACAATAGCCCTCATTGTAGGGAAGGATCTCTGCAGGGCTGTAAATCCATGTGCAAACAGCACGAGCAGGTGGGAAGCCTGGCAAACAGTCAGCTTCAGGAGAGAGCACGGCTCCCTTGTCCTCAATGCTGCTCAACTGCCCCTTCATTTGCACCGGAGAATTCGCTCAGGCGACTCGCCTACATGCAAAATGGGTGGTAGGAGTTGGGTTCTCCCAGCTCGCAGCCTCTGTGTTGTTCTCAGCTCATGTGTGAATGGAAGATTCTCCCTCTCCGTGCCGGGGCTGCTTTGCAATTTGTGCGCTTGCGATGTGGCTTGAAGTGCCAAGACCCCACGGCTCAAGGGCAACAAAAATGATTAGGGGGGTGGAACAGCTTCCGCATGAGGAGAGATTCGTAGGACTGGGACTGTTCAGCTGAGAAAAGAGAAGGGGGGACATGATAGAGGTCTATAAAATCAGGAATGGTGGGGAGAAAGTGAATAGGGAAGTATTATTTACCTCTTCCCGTCACCCAAGAACCAACGGTCGCCCAATGAAGTTAACAGGCAGCAGATTTAAAACAAACAACAAGGGAGTACTTCTTCAGACAACGCACAGTCAACCTGTGGAACTCATTGCCAGGAGATGTTGTGAGGCCCGAAAGTATAAATGGAACCAAAAGAGAATTAGGCAAGTTCATGGAGGATGACTCCATCAATGGCTATTAGCCAAGATGGTCAGGGACGCAACCATATGTTCTGGGTGTTCCTAACTCCCCAACTGCCAGACGGGATGACAGGGGATGGATCGCTCGATGATCACTGTTCTCTTCATTCCTCCTGAAGATCTGGCACCGGCCACTGTCAGAGCCAGGATACTGGGCTAGATGGACCATCGGTCTGACCCAGTGTGGCCATTCTTATGTTATTATTAAGCTCTTGAGCAAGTCCACCAGGGCTGTGTGGCTTAGGTAGCTGCTAATGGCCTATAGTTCCTCTTGGAGCTAGCTTGACCCAGCTACACCGAAGAGGCTGGTTCAAATCCAGCCCAGCTTAGTTACTTTCACCTGATGGCTATATGCCCACCTGATCCCATAGACAGCAGTTCAAACCCCCTCCACCCTTGGGAAAGTTGGCAAAGGAGCCAGCGTGGCTGCATTTCACTCTCCCCCCAAGCAGTGGGCAAGGCTGGCATGTGTTTCAAGGGGAAGCCTGCTCTGTAGCTGCCTAACTGTGCCCGTTCCCTGGATGAAGAGATGAGGGCTCTGTTCTCTGGGGCCTGTCAGTGGGATTGAGTCGCTGGAAAAGTGGGATAACGCCAACGTTTTTAGAAAGATCTGGGGATGCCCCGGGTTACTTGGCGAGGAGACAAGGAACTTTTGCACAGTCCACTCCCCCTCGGCGTCAGAGTTTAACCTAAATAAGCACAGTGAATAATTTAGAGAGAATTCAGAGATAAGAGGCTTTTTTTTTTTTTGGAATCTCTAAATGGGCTAATTGAAAAGGTCCTCGTGAGACAGCCGTAATTAGGAAGTGGGGTGGCCCTGAAAACATATATTCAGAGCTGTGAAAGAAAGAGGCACAGAAGCACCTATTGGGACAAAAATTGACTGCCTGTCAGTTACGGCCTATCTCCTGAGCCCCGGGATGGTTAGTGGACCATTGAGTAGCGTTATTAACAAGGGCTGTGAAATCACTGAGCAGTTCCGGCGCGCTCTCTCCCCCACTTGCAGATGAGATTTCAGAGATTGCAGTGATTCAGCCGCCCAAATGGGACTGGTTTTTTTAACCAGTGAAATGTGACCTGGGCACGTTCCCACTGGGGAATCAGAACTCCCTGGGTTCTGTTCCTGTTGCTACTTCCCTGTTGGGTCAGCTGGGTGGGGAATGGGTTTCCCATGAGGTTTCACACGTTTTCCCGGTCTGCATCAAGATGAAACCAAGCCCTTTCCAAGTTTGTCACAAGAAAACCAGAGAGCAGCCTAGACCCGAAGAGACAACAGCCCAGCAGTTAGGGCAAGTTAGCTCAAAGTCCTGCCTTCCCTGATTCAGAAGAAGCACCAGAATTTGGGCCTCCTGCGTCGGAGGTGACCTAATTAGTGGGCCGTGGAGTCTCTTACTGGCCCAATGAATAGTCAGTTATTTATACAAAGAGGAACATCTCCAACAGGAGAGACTGAAGGACGACTTGCACCTCTCACATGGGCTCTTCTAGTGCATGCTCTTCTCAACACCCCTAAGAAACCTTCCAGACAAAAGTTTTGTCCAATCCAGCCCTCTCCTGCAAAAAGTTGGGGTTTCGACAAATATGCATTTTTCAATGCACCATCTTTGCACTGGGAAGTTCTCGATCCGCTCCACTGTTGGGACTCTGCAAAGTCTTTCCACGGAGCTGAGCCGAACCCTCATTCATACCGGCCAAAAACGTCTTTAAAAAGTGAGGCGCTTGGGCCGAGTCAGCTGGAAAACTGCACCCAATTCGTGCCTTAATTCCCCTCCGTCTGGACAATGGACACCAGCAGCTCCCAGCTAATGGCGGGGTCCCTGTGCTCTGGGAGATTCGCTGTTAGCACTACCTCTGGGACCAGTTCGACTTGCCCCTTTTGGAACTTGCGGGAGAACCTGGCTAGAAAGGCAGTGACTCCCGCTGAGTAAGCTTTTTGATATCACCTCCTTCTCAGCGTATCTCCCTACATTCCCCGCTGTGTCTACCTGCAGCACCGCCACAAACTCCTTGTGTGTCTCTGATCAACTCACAGGGCCTCATCTGTGAGATGCAGCTAATACTTCTCTATCTCCTAGGGGACACTAATATCCATCAAGGGCCACGAGATTCTGGGATGGTGGGTGCTAGAGAGGAACAAGCACAGGGAAGCTTGTGCTAACAGTCACCTGCTAACTGCAGTAACCTCTCCGAACAGGCAGTGAAATCTCAGGCCCTGCAGGCGTGGCTGTGTATTAATTGCATGGCATTATGCAGCCATCTGTTATAGCACCCAGGTAAAGAGCTGTCCCTTGGGTGTCCTTTATTGACAGATTTCACTGGAAATGCAAACAGACCCTCCTGTCTCATCGCTGCGCTCCAAATCTGCCTTGAAAGCGGCCAGGAGGGAAGCAGGAGCTCTCCGGGGATGTAGTAAATCACGGAGGGTGAATAGAAGGTAGTGAGTTGAAACTGCATAGTGCCAGGTGGAGCTGCCTAAGAGAAACTGACAAACAATGCCCCTGCACTACAGAAACTGCAGATTAGGTGGCTTCTCTTCCCCGCTATACACATGAAACTCTCTCCTCCACCATCTTCCTTTCCCCGGCATCCCTGAAAGGTGACCTGGAGACCAAGGACATCAGCCGCTTGAAATGAGAATTCGCCTGCTCCTTGAGATTTCAGCACCACTCAGAGCTCAGGTGCTTCCTTTGTAATCACTTACCATGCCAGCGTTCAGCACAGGCACAGCTGTGCAGCCCAGCACCTGTAGCATGAATTTGCCACTCCAGTCCCTTTTGTTCCATAGGTCCTCGGACTGCCCAGTGTCTGTGCGGTGCTTATATAACGCTAAGCAATGCTGGGCTTTGCCATTCATAAAGAGCAAGCACAAGCTGTCAGCACCACTGTCCTTTATTTTAAGCTAAGAAAACAACGCCCCAAGAAAGAACATAAGTAAGGTCTCCATGAAAGAGAGCACAGTGTATGTGACTCATCTGTAGCTGGTGGCATCTGGACACAAACATGGCAGCTGTGTCTGCAGCTAGGAAGCTGGGCTTTTCCCCCAATAAAGGGGCAGTGGAAGAGTCATAACAGATACCAGCTACGTAGGCCACAAGAGCTATTATTGCTGCATTAGCAGTTACAAGTCAACACGCCCCCCCGTCCCCATGTTCCTGACCCAGCTTTGAGTGGCGATGCCCCACTACCTCTGCTCCCCACTGCAACATGCATGAAGCCTTAAGATAAACTAGGTCTCAGAGAGGAAGGATAGTCTCGTAGTTAAGGCCTGGACTGGGGCTCAGGAGATCTAGATTTAACACCTGGCTCTACCACTGGCTCCCTGGGCGAGTCACTTAGTCTCTCTGTGGTGCAGTTCCCCGTCTGTAACATGGGATATTGATCCTTCCTTTCTCCCACCTTTGTCTTGTCTATTTGGATTGTAAGGTGTTCAGGGCAGGGACTGTCTCTTGCTGTGCGTCTGTAGAACACCCGGCACCATGGGCCCCTGTCTCAGTTGTAGCCTCTTGACTTTACAGTAATACAAATAACATTGGGGCAAATTCTCTCTTTGACTTACACCCTGTGCAACCCAATTCACATAAGTGGGTAGAATTTGGCCCATTGGAACTGGATCTTTATGGGCCAAATTCTCTTCTAGGTTACACTGGGCATGGGTTTGGATGGATGTGACTGAGACGGCAGTGTAGTCTAGTGGGTAGGGCACTGCACGGCGATCTGGGTTTTAGTCCTGGCTCTGTTATTATGATGATTTATTGTTTGTGTTATCGTAGCATCTAGGACCGACAGTCATGGACCAGGTGCTACGATGCCCCTGCCCAAAGTGCTTACAATCGAAGATAAGAAAAACCAGAGGGCTAAAGCCAGACTGAGGAGCACAAGGAAATATTGGTCAGCATGACAGGCTGTGCTATTAGCAGACGAGCAGCCTAACCATTGTTGAGTGACTCTGCCATACACCCGCTGGGTGACCTTGGGCAAGTCACATCACTGTTCCGTGCCTCGATTTCCCCATCTGTAAAATGGGGGTGATGAGACTGACCTCCTTTGTGTGGTGCTTTGAGATCTACTGAGGAAAAGAGCTCTTTAGGAGCTACGAGATGGATTTGGCTCTAGTATCTTACAAGGAACCCGTCGAAGTTGGTGAATAAAGCATGACCCACTGAAACATGATCAATGATAAAGCCCAGTGTGACCTGCAAGCCCCACTAAACCAAAGGGAATATGACTGAGTGGGAATACCATTGCAGGAACATCAGCTTTGCTGTCTGAAGGGGACAGGTGTCAATTCCACTGGTCCTGCAGTGACATTTTACAACCTTTGTAAAGTCCTTCTTGCCATCAAAGGCCCAGGAGTTTTATTCCTTTTTTGGGGAGCTGGGAGTCCAGCCAGCTCTGCCAATGCTCATCCTGCAGTCAAATGCCAGCCTGTTCCCCCCACCCCCGCCATCCTTCCATCAGATATCATTGAAATGCTATTGATTGTTCCTGGGCTCAAAACCTCCTGCTGTTTGCAGAAGAGCAATACCCAAGCAGTAAGCCCCTGCTGCCATCTCCTGGTCACTCCAGTGCTTGCTCCCATCTGGGTGTAATAAGGAAGGGTTTGCTGCAGTGGGAGAAAAACATAAGAACATAAGAACGGCCGTACTGGGTCAGACCAAAGATCCATCTAGCCCAGTATCCTGTCTACCGACAGTGCCAATGCCAGGTGCCCAGAGGGAATGAACAGAACAGGTCACCATCAAGGGGGGGATTTGACAGCAGCCTTCAACTACCTGAAGGGGGGTTTCAAAGAGGATGGATCTCGGCTGTTCTCAGTGGTGGCAGATGACAGAACAAGGAGTAATGGTCTCAAGTTGCAGTGGGGGAGGTTTAGGTTGGATATTAGGAAACACTATTTCACTAGGAGGGTGGTGAAGCACTGGAATAGGTTCCCTAGGGATGTGGTGGAATCTCCATCCTTAGAGGTTTTTCAGGCCTGGCTTGACAAAGCCCTGGTTGGGATGATTTAGTTGGTGTTGGTCCTGCTTTGAGCAGGGGGTTGGACTAGATGACCTCCTGAGGTCTCTTCCAAACCTAATCTTCTATGATTCTATAAAGTGATCCATCCCCTGTCGCCCATTCCCAGCTTCTAGCAAACAGAGGCTAGGGACACCATCCCTGTCCATCCTGGCTAATAGCCAGTGCTGAAGTGCTCCTATGAAGAGATGAAGGGAGGGTAAACTGGACACAAGCAAACAATATGGGTTTTAATATGGCTAAATGGGAATGTATATGTCTAGGAACAATGAATATAGGCCATACTTACAGGATGGGGAACTCTATCCTGGGAAGCAGCAACAAAAAAGATTAAGGGGTCGTGGTGCATAAGCAGCTGAACCCAAGCCACCTGTGCCGTACTAATGCAAGAGCTAATGCAATCCTTGGTTACATAAACAGGGGAATCTTGAGTAGGAACGGAGAGGTTAATTCCCTCTGTATTTGAAACTAGTGCAACGGCTGCTGGAATGCTGTGTCCAGTTGTCGTGTCCACAATTCAAGGATGGTGATAAATGGGAGAGGGTTCAGAGAAGAGCCATGAGAATGATTAAAGGATTAGAAAACCTTAGTGATAGATCAATCAATAGTGATAGATTCAAGGAGCTCGATCTGCTTAGCTTAACAAGGAGAAGTTTAAGGGGTGACTTGATTACAGTCTATAAAGTCTATAAATACCTACATGGGGAATACATACTTAGTGATGAGCTCTCAAAACTAGCAGAGAAAGGTATAACATGACTCAATGGCTGGAAGTTAAAGCTAGACAAATTCAAATTGGTGATCACGCATAAATGTTTAACAGTGGGAGTAATTAACCACTGGAACAGTTTACCAAGGGTCATGGTGGATTCTCCATCACTGACAATTTTTAAATCAAGCAGGGATGTTTTTCTAAAAGCTCTGCTCTAGTAATTATTTTGGGGCAGGTCTCTGGCCTGAGTTATACAGGAGGTCAGATTAGATGATTACAATGGTCTCTTCTGGCCTTGGAATCTATGAATATGGCCCCGTGACTATAATATCTGAGCCCCTCAAAGACCATTCATGCATTTATTCTCACAGCACCCTGTGACGTGGGAAATATTGTTCCTGTTTTAAGGAGAGGTAAACAGAGGCACAGAGAGACTAAACAATAGGGATGGTCAAAATTTTCCATTGGAACCATTTTTTGATGGACAATTGAGTTTTCAACTAAAATTTTTCATGAAAAGTGTCTGCTTTCCGCAGACAATTTCAGTTTTTGATTGAAAAACGGAATTGTTTAGATTCGGAAATGCTGCTGCAGTGCCTCATGGGAGTTTTAATTCCGATGCTTCAGGGGAGTTGTAGTTCAGAAGCCTGATGCTCCTACTCTCCACTAGCACCCAGGCTCCATAAATGGACTTCATCTCCCATAATGCACCTCAGCGGCACAACTGCCATAGTCCACCACCACCCTTCACCAAGAGGGGAGGCCGTGGTGCATCATGGGAGGTGCAGTGTGACTGGGGAACATGGCCTGTAGAGGAGAGTGGGAAGCATGATGCATCTGAACTACAACCACCATGAGGCACTGCTGTGGCATTTCAGAATTGAACTAGTTTGGTTTTCAGATTTTCAGCAAAAGTTCAACATTTTCAGTGGGGGCGGGGGGAACCCAACCAGCTCTACTAAGCAACTTACCTAAAGGCACACAGGAAGTCTGTGACAGAGCCCTGAAGTGACCCCAGGCCCTGCCCAGTCCATTATCTTAACCACAAGACCAGAGAAAGATGGGGGAACAAATACAAAGGGTTCTTTCTGCGCACTGGGTGGAAGGCCCCATGACGTGAGCACAGCTGTCACTGTCGATCTGCATGGAGGAGTTATTGCTAATCATACATCCTTAAGTAGTAAGAGATGGAAGAAAACTCTCCATGTGTCGCACAATGTTGTCTCCAAAGAGGACGCTTCTGCCGCTATAAAGGCCATGGTGTGCTGTGAAGGACATACACAGGACTGCCTCTAGCACTAGGACAGAACGTATCTCGCGGGGGCACATCACTGGGAGCTAAGTCTTACAAGACAGAGCGGCCAAAGCAAATGGGGTCAGCTTAGCCGTGATGGAAACTGTCCGCTACTTTATATTTCTTTTGACTCCTTTACTGTGCATTCAGTCTCTGCTGACTCCGCCTCCCTTGACTGCAGGCTGGGTACAAACCCCCCATGCGTTTGTGATATGGCACTGACTTGCTGTCTGTGGATAGGGACTAGACCGATTTGCCTGCTTGGAATAGCTTCCAAGCATTTCTCAGGGGAAGCAGCTAGGAAAGTACAGGAAGGGTGGAATTTGGAGGGGTCCAGCTGCAAGGAAATAAGGGTGAGGAGCAGATTACCCTACGTCTGTCTACTGCAGGATTTCTTTCACCTTCCTGCAAAGCACCAGACGCTGGTCAGTCAGAGACAGGATACAGGACTAATGGACCTCAGGTCTGATCTAGTCTGGTAATTTCTATGCCTGTTAGCTGCATAAAGGAGAAAACCTTCCTCCTGCTGGCCTTGCCCCTCACTGACCACAGCTCCAAGAGGTAAATCCTGCCTCCCATCACTGCTCCCTGGCTGAGGAAGGTCTGACTCCAGAATTCAGTGGGACCAGTGCAGTCTCACTGCGTGTGCTCACGGTGGTGGGATGCGTAAAGCCAGTCCAGGGTGAGTAGCATGCTCCCTATGGCCAAGCATGCATGAGGAGTTGCAGGGCTGGGAGAAAGCCTGGTGTATCCCCCACCAGCCAACTCATCCCTCAACCCAAAGCACAGCAGCTGTGGTGTAGTGGGCAGAGGGCAGATTCCATCCCTTCCCAACCCACAGCCCGTTTACTTGCACTGAGTACTAGCAAGAAGGTTTAGCTCTTGGAAACAAAAGGAAGAGACGTAGCCACCAAGAGCCAAGGAGCAACAGAGCCTTGGATAGAGGAGCCCACTGGAAGGGCGCACCTATCTGCATTTCCCCTCACGGTTGCTATCGGGTCAGACGGGAGCAGGTCGGAGAGGCAGCCTCCTTTTCAGCAAACCGCCTTGGTTGACTGCACACCAGCTCCAGGTGGAAATGAAGCCCGTAGTCAAATAATAACCCAACATCACCAGCTTCTGTTGCGGCAGGGACCTCCTGGGTGAAGTCCAGCCACCTGCCTCCACAAGACGCCCTCGGTGCTAGGCTTTCCATATGATTATCTAACCAGCTTGTCTGAGCTGTAATTACTGCACTCTGCAAACCACTCCACTCCCCCATTCTCAAGCCATTTTTCTTCCTATGCAAGTTCAGTTTATCACTCTCAAGCTTTAATGCACTTCCCCTTGATTTATTAATAGTGCCCAATGGGTGCTTCTTTTACCTTCTAAATCATTAGCATCACCCCATTGCCCCAAAGTGAATTTTTGCAGGTGAAATGTTTTAATTCATTTATTCTTTCCTGGTATGTTATACGCTCAGGGCCTGTGGTTGCTATTCTCTGGTCTTTTAGTATCCCTTTTAAAGAGAACCCAGCCATGCACTCGAGGTGCAGCCTTATCAATGCAGGGGGATGGGAACATGGAAAATGCTACACTAGATCAGCTCAACATTCCTTCATGGAACACTGTCTAGCAAAAGAGGCCAGTGCAAACACAGCCCAGAGCTGCACTGGTTGCTCTTTGCAACAGCATCAGTCTTCAGGGTCAGGCACCACTCTTTATTCCATTACCCATAAATCTCTCCTGTGGAGTTGGTTCCTTGATAAGAGTCTCCTCTCTTCGATGGGCAGAGTCTGTTATTAATTCCCCTGTGTTATCTTCTGCATTTCTTTATACTAAAGATCAGCTTGCTCTGTTCTAGTGCTCAGATTAGCCGGATCTCTTTTAATGTTCAAGGTACTTTATGTATTTATAGGGTGGAGCAATCCACCCGCCAGCCTGAAACAGCCGAAGAGGGAAGATTCACTAAAGGGTTAACTCTGAAGGATATCCTAATTATATTAAAACTTGCCCCAAGGGAAATATAGAGGATAAACCAACTGCAGCGCTTGTTTTCATCTTTTACCTACCGCTAATGTTTATGCAATTCTTATCCCTAGCATTCTGGGTCTCTTATGGATGCAGGATGTCACAACAAGCCAGGTGCCCAGATACCACAATGATAGGCACTATACAAGAACCTGTATAGCAATAGGTACCAGCTTGGAATCATGGGAGCAGACCTGGCACTGTTACTAAAATATAACCCCCTACAACTCCCCATCATGGCCAATAAATGCTATTGCTGCTTCCCTTGGAGTTGAATGAGAAAAACTGCTAAATAGTCACTTTTCACCCCTCTCTCTGCCACGCCCCCGTGAATGGCAGCATATTGGAACCCCCAGCTGAGCAGAGAAAGCTAAGACAGTAAATAGTCACTAAAACAAAAGGCCAAGCCACAAACAATGACGAGCAGGGCCTGACAGGGGAAACTACATGTGTACAAAATAAACATGGAAAAGTAGAGAGGGCTAAGAACTCCTAGAGCTCAGCTCTAGAAACCAGGCAGGATAGTTCCCGCCAAAGAGTTAGGAATTCTTAAAACTAAACCCTTGGATGAGGTAATTGTAGTTAGATATAGACAGTTCTTTGGGGGCAGGGACTGTTAGTTCAGTGTTTGTTCAGCACCTAGCACCATGAGGGGCTGGTCCATGACTGGAGCCCCTAGGTGCTACCACAATACAAATAGTCACCATTACCTAGGGATTTAATCTGCCTTTTTGAAGTTACAACAGAATCAGGACCATTTAAGTCTCCCTCCCTTCTGGGGAATCTACAGCCCATAGTTTCCCCAACTGCAGCTATGACAATCTGCTGTTTCTCGCCCACGTGCGTTGGCTGCAGGTTTATGGGGGGTGAGTTCACTCTCCCTTCTGGCTCATCACCAAATATAGAACGAAGTAGGAACTGAAGTTGTCATGGGTGCAATTTAAAAGACAACTCAGCTCATCTATCAGTTGAGGATTGCTAAACAAGACAAGAGCAACAATGGGCCCCTACATACATTTTAAAAAAAGACTGTGAAGCACTTTGAGACCTGATAGAAAGTGTTATATGAGCTAGGTATTATTAACCTAAAAAGGACATCTATTATGGAAGTCCTGAACAGTTTTCTACATAAAGTTAGCTTGGTAAGCCCTCCGTCACAGAACTCAAGACTGTTTCAATTCACTGCTTTGTATTTTAACCACTAATTTTTCAGTGCAAAAATAGAAAGCCAGCTCATCTCTGCAAGCCCCATGGAGTCTGTACAGGATAATATCCTGCATAGCACATTTGTAGTAATCATTTACTAATTACTTCCTTTTTGGTTCTTGGTTTTAAGGACTCTCAGCTGCTCTCTAACTAATAATCCCCTCCTCAGCCTAAACAGCAAAACAGCTGATCAGATAATTGTGACCGTAGGTCCCACACACTGAAGATACTCTAAACTAGGAGCGAAGTCATAGCAAAAAGCTAAATGCATGCTCTACCTGTGCGGAAATAGGTCTTTCACCCTTTTCTCTTGGGTATGAGAAGATCATCTGGAAAGGTGACACCTGCTTTATACCTTACCAACGAATGCTGAAGAAGCAGGCAATAGAGGAAAGCTCATGAACCCTGGAAACAAGAATTAAGATCCTTACCTCATGCTTTAAATAGAGCCAATTTCTATTTATCCCATTTAGGCTAAGTTTGCCTTCCACCACAATACCCATATTACCACAGGGGCATTCCAAAGGCCTCACGGGCCATAGCAAGTCCTGCCCTGGGGCGAAAAAATGCCTGATGCAGGACCAGGCATCAAATAGAAAGGAAGGTACATCCAATCCAGTGCCATATGTTATTTGCTGTGACTCAGGGTTTGCCTATCCAGAGAGATTTACTGGCATTACTATACTAGTATATGTACCAACATGTACACTTACTTGGAGTAAGTGTCCTTTTATGGCTTATACTTTGGAGGCAACAAGCTAACTATAGCAATGCTGGTAAATTCCCCATGTAGACAAGACCTCTGTATGTGATTTCAGAGTAGCAGCCGTGTTAGTCTGTATCCGCAAAAAGAAGAACAGGAGGACTTGTGGCACCTTAGAGACTAACAAATTTATTAGAGCATAAGCTTTCGTGGACTACAGCCCACTTCTTCGGATGCATATAGAATGGAACATATATTGAGGAGATATATATACACACACATACAGAGAGCCCACCTGTTTATGCTCTCTGTATGTGTGTATATATATATCTCCTCAATATATGTTCCATTCTATATGCATCCGAAGAAGTGGGCTGTAGTCCACGAAAGCTTATGCTCTAATAAATTTGTTAGTCTCTAAGGTGCCACAAGTCCTCCTGTTCTTCTGTATGTGATTTGATTCAACTGCCATGACAGTACCTTATTAATTTTGGTTATAGAAGGCAACAGTTCACTAATTTATAGCTTGTTTGTACAGCAGCTAGCAGGATGGAGTCCTGGTCTAGGGCCCCAGGCACGATGGTAACAAGTCAGTAACAGCAGGAGTGGAGACAAAAAAAAAAAAAAAAAATCAGGATTCCACAGTCAGTTTTCCCACTGAGACCTTGGTTTAGTTAGTTAAACGGTGTAAAGTGAGAGTAGGGCTGATAAATCACTTGGATCCTCCTGCAAGAGAGCTGAAATGCCAAGCATTCACTTCTAGTCTTTCCGCTCAGCTGTATTCTTTGCCTCTCCATAAGTTTAGGCCCAGGATGACTAGCAGCAGAAGCCAGTTTCTGGCGATTGACTTGGCAGCCTGACCAGAGAAGTTCCTCCTTTTATAAACCTTCCAACATTACTGTTGTCTTCATGAGAGCATGCTGTCTACTGTAGCACATACCAACGTTATACTGAACAGACCACCACTAGAATGCCAGCCTTGGGAGAACAGCACCACCTAGAGAGTAAAAGCCTTCCAAAATGAAGATTTTAGTAAAATGAGGAAAAGGCTGTGTGGATAGAAGTCCTTTGTTGTATTATATGTCAGAGGTTAGAACTAGGTGGGTCTACCTGTCCGCCAATAATTGTGGTGAATGTTACAATGATCTGGGGGTACTGGTCATTTTCAGTAGCCTGGTCTTTGCTAGTTTTACAAAGAAACTGCTCAAGGGATTTGCAAGGCCAAGCTTGAGGTGATGTCCTGCAGATTTGCGCTGGGGAAGCCTGATGCAGCTACAGAATGGAATATTACAAAGCATTGGGAAAATTTCTCTTTAATTTAACTGGAGCGTATCTTATTGCAACAATTGGCCAAGTCCATTTGCCTCTCTTCTAGAGAGGGTGGTGTACAATTTACTCAAAAAGCTCCCAAAATTTCTCCAGAAGTGAACCTCACGATTTCCCAGAGACTAAACATGACTGAAGAGGAGCTCAAGGAGTTATGCAGTGCATACCAGCTTCTGCATAGGTTACTGTGTTCCCTTCTTTGAAGGGAGGAAGAACTGATCTTGTGTTCATGAATATTAAGTAGGCAAATGGCAGCATAACTGGGTGTTGCAATATGGGTGAGACCTGAAAGCATAATCTTTGAAATACTGTTGCCCATTCTCATATTTGAGCATTGACAGCTTTAGAAAGCCAGAAATCACGTTGGAGAGTTCCACAATGAGTACCCTGAAAAAAATAGGAGGCTGTTTTATTGATGAGTAGATTCCAATTGACAAATTGAGAGCAGATAATACACTAATACAGAGTGACTTTGATCAAAGCTTGTGCTTTGCATCTGGAGTCTTTTAAAGTGACATGATGCCTTAATAAATTAAGGAAACTGTGATTCTTCTTCCCCATCCGCTCTTCACTTCATGCTCTTCACAAACTCCTCTCCCTTCTTGATAGAAGCTTTCAGCTCAGTCATGGCCCCAACTATCATCTTTTCTTCATACGGAGAGATCTTGCCAATACCTAGATTCTTCTCAATTCCATTTTTCTGACAGGGGAAGAAGGGTTTTTGGGTTACACAATCATTGCATTCTTTAGCAAGGAATAGCTTTCCTATCTGTGCCTAGTTAGAGGGTTAAACTTGAGTTTAAAAAACAAACTTCCTCCTCCTCAGCTCTCTATAACTGGTATATCTGCAGGAGTTGAACAAAACAGTTCAAACATAGCTACTATATTTCGATATGAATTTCCTACCCACACATCAGGATGGGGGAAAAGAATGTGTCCTGTCTAATTTTAGGACTGACTCCTTCCTAGAAGAGGGGCTGAAATACCAACCGCTCCTTTGGTGTTTTCATCCCTTCCCCTCAAGTGTTTTGTTGTTTTCTTAAAACCACACACTAGTCCAAGGACCTGAAATTTACCCTGCAGGAAGAAGACAATCACATACATTTTCACCAGTGGCTTCCAATGAATTTTCAAATCCACTTCAAAGTTACCCTTCTAGCTTTCTAGAGCCCATAGAGTTTAGAGTCTACCATCCTGTATCTGACCTGCTGGGCCCACTTATTTCAATACAGTGTTTACTTCTGTCCACCTACCAGAGTGAGTATGATACCCTTTCACTGTCCATAATTAATTCCTTCCCTCAAGGACTGAAACTCCCGTTTCTTTTTGTTGCCTCAAAAGCTTCTCTTTACATAGTCCACATAAAATAAACTACATTACTGTGTTTTAATGACACAATAAAACACTCTTATGTCACTTCCAAAGGCCACAGCACGATCCTTAACCCAGCACCCGTACTGGCCATCAAACTGCAATTCCCGTTCACCAGTAGAACTTTGATGGCCTCAGTGGAACTTCCACACACACGAGTCAATGTGTAAAGGATTTATTTTAGTAGATTAAGTTATGGTGGCCGGACTACTGGGCTTTTATTGACGTTTTGAAAACTCTTCATAAACGGAGACACTACAACCTCCTATTTAGAGTGACTGGGAACCAGAAGTTCAGGCTGAGACGCTGATTAAAATTAGAGGGCCCGGTTACCCAGTCAATTCAAATGCAGAACTAAGGACAGGAAGCAACTGAAACACGAAATTTGCACTTGCCTGAGTAAATAAGTTACTAAAATAGGCAAGCCCTTCTCTTATTTAGTTTTGCTGAAACACCAGGAACTCAAAAGCTATTGCAGATATTTGTTTAAAATAGTCCATAGTCCTTGACATTTTTAATGAGAAATTAAAATAGTTTTAGGAGTTACGCCACTGCCGGTCTTAAAAAAACATTAGAATATGATTATTAAAAGCCTGAACCAAATATCCAAAGTGTTAAAGTGCTTTCTGAACAAGTGTTGCATTAGCCAAGCAAGCTAATTCTACAACACCATTCCTGCTTAATAAAGTACAATTTATTACATTAAACGTGCCAGTTAAAAGCACCACCATCCAAGATACATACCCCAAGTAGCAAAGGTGTGGAGAAGTATGGGCACTCCGTTTCTTCCGATCTAACAAAGGAACATTCAATAACCCCTTCCTTTCCATTCATTGCATCCAGGACAGAAAAGACAAACCTGGCACCAGCATATGCCATAGATAAGGTGGCAGATCCTGTGTAAATAGGATTCAGAACAAAAATATGAGAGATCCTAGTGGTATGGACTTACACACTTGTTATTAAACTTTATGCCCAATTGAGAAGTTAGTACTAGTGTAGAATGGAAACTGGTTTACAGTCTCTGCCGTTTGAATAAGAGTGTCACATTTTTGGCTAGGTGGCTGCACAAGCTCAGAAGATAGTGATTGCATATTTTGAATACTTCAGAAGCATCAGAACCTGTCCCCACCACACCAAGTGCAGCTTTTCTTTTAAAGAGGCTGCACAAAGGGGGGAAAAGTTTTTTACTGCCAGATAGATCAAAAGGAGCAGAATAATTTTTCCTTTGACGTTCCTCTGCTTGTTTTTTCACATTTGCACTATCTGGTCCTTCCTTCCCTCTGTGTTGCAATGAGATAAGCGAGTTTTTTGTTTTTAAATAAAGAAAAGCTGTATAGCAGAAGGGAGCAGTAAAGGACAAGAGATGGGCTTAACTGTTCATATTTCACAGTGCACTCGTCAAGTCCAAGGGATGTCATGGCACAAGATCAAAAGCCCTGAAGCTAACACTCAACAGTAACTTTTGGCCACTGGCATGCCATTTTAGTGGTATGTGTTTGACCCATTTAATCTGCTTGTGACGAGGGTTGTTGCACAGTAATAGATTCCATAGAGTAGGTTACTGTTTAATTCCACCTTAAAGACTGAATTGCTTCTAAGCATGCCATTGGCAGCACTAACCCATTTGCAAAGATTTGTAATAAACACCAATGCATTACATTGCTCTGTAGTTTCCAGTCTATTCTGGAATATAAGAGTACTGCTCGCACTCAGAATGGTCAAACAACTAAGATTCAGAACAATTTCCAAGAACCAACCTGCTCCTGCTTTAGCTTTCACAACTTCAGTACCAGCCTCCTGAATTCTCCCTGTAAGTGTTTCCAATTGATCCTGAGGGAACTCCACTCTTGGTGTACACTAAAGTGGAAAGGTATCAGTTATCGGTAAATCTCAACATCCCTTTACATTCATTATAATGCTTCAGAGGCCTAAATACCCAATAGTATTTTTTATATTCCTATAGCAATTTTCATCAGCACACAGTCAAAGTGCTTCAAAGCAGACAGACAAGTATCCCCATTTCAGAGGTAGGCAAAGCCATGATGTGGCCTGATCCAGTTGTCATCAGAGCCAACAGAGAAGCTCTCATTGACTATAAATAGAGCTAGATCACATCAAGTGATTTGCCCAAGGTCAAATTGCTGCTTAATGGTAGAACTAGGAACTCGGCAGACCCATCTTGCAGCCTCTTTCACCAGACTTCCGCTGAGTAACGCACATAGTAGGCTTTTGACTTCTCAAAGCTATACACTAATGGTTTTCACATAGGGGGACCAGATGACAAAGGTAAAATATCGGGACGCGGGAGGGGGGGGGGGGGGGAGGGAGGGAGAAAGCCGGCGGCGGAGCAAACAAAAACAAAAAAAGAAACCACTGCCCAAGTTCAGCCAGCCCCTCCAACCGCACCGCGGGTGTCAGGGAAGCCCAGCAAGGGACAGGCATGACGGGGACCACAGCCGAGCAGTGCAAAGAGGAGCAGAAACGGGGTCCCAGCCGCAGAGCTGCGCCTACTGAATTCTCCAGCGGTGGCTGCAGCGGGTGGGAGCTGGGCTGGGGGGAGCTGAGCTGGGCCGGGCGAGCAGCGGCAGCTCCCTGCAGCCCGGCTAGACCCCCTGCAGCACTAGATGGGGGGCTGGCGCGCCTGCAGGGCAGAGTCTTTTTGTGACGGCCGCCACCAGGCGGCACAGCCCCGTCTCCACCCGACTCTATGGTAGCTGCAACAGCTGAGCGTGCCCCGGCCCGGAGCTGCCAAGCCCACGTGCTGCACTAGATCCCCGGGGCAGCCTGGCTCGCTTCCCGGCCGCCTGGCTTGCTTCCCGGCCGCTCTCCCAGCCCAGGCCGCTCCGTGAGCCATGGGTGCGGCGCAGGAGGCCCAGGCCTGCCTTGCCTTCTACCGGGGGCTCGGGCAGAGGGAGCCTCTGTGGGATCTCTGTCGGGCCATCCTCACCTTCCTGGAGAAGCTGGAGCAGTTCGCAGGGTGAGTGCTGGGCGCCACCCCCTCCCTCCAGCGCTTGCACCGCCATACAGCTGATCAGCGCAAGCCTGGGAGGGAGGAGGAATGCGGCGTGCTTGGGGAAGAAGTAGGGCCAGGGTGGGGATTTGGGGAGGGATCCAATGGGGCAGTGTCGGGGGGCGAGCCCCTCTGGGCTCCACCTGTGCGCCAGAGCGGAGGGCAAAATTGCTTGTTTGTCCCGTGTTCCGACCGATGTTCGGTCGGGACACGGGACAAACAAGCAAATATCGGGACAGTCCCGATAAAATCGGGACTTCTGGTCACCCTCTTTCCACACTTCTAGCACAGGGCATTACATCAAGGAAAGATCTCTGGATACACACTGCTGAGAACCTCGTCTGTTGCTGTGTTTATGAGGATTTTGAACACTTAAAGTTCTCTGTTCTACTACAGTCATCATCCACACAGTTGACAAAATGTGCTCCCCGCATGGCTAAAATAATCTTTTCCGGTCATTTTGGCCACCCCCCTTTACTAGTTTCCTCCTTTTATTACATCAAACTCAAGATCCCTGACCGTCCCTTCCTAGCTCCATATAATCACACTTCTCCCTTACACCTGAGCATAATTCCTCCCATTCCCAGCCCTCTCCCCTTACTATTCCCATCAGATCTTTTTAAGCACTCCTCTATCACACATCTCTTACCCTTGCAAGAACCCACTTCCAGGATTCCTTCCTTCCCTTTCCTCAAAGACTTGTGTTTCAGGCACAGGACTGGGAGTCAGATGTGTGTTTTCTTCTCATTTCTGCCCAAAGACTCCCCATTCAACCCTAGGCCACTCATTTCATCTCTGGTGCTTCAGTTACTGACATGTCTCAGAGGTGGATACAGCTTAATTAATTTACGGTTGTAAAGTGTACACATAATACAGTGAATGTCACAGACATTCAGGTACTAATGATCTCTCCCAGCTCTCTTCCCTAAGAGAGATGTGCCATGGTCTTGTCTATCTTAGATTAAAAGCTCCTTGAGGAAAAGGGTCTTACTCTCAAATGCCACGTAAGTTTATGGTGCTTTAAAAGTCAGAGGAATTTAGGTTTAGGACTTTGGAAGTGTGCAGAATGAATTTCCAATCGTACAACAGTCCTTTGTGAATGAGCACACACGGACAGCTGGAAAGAGGCATCAGCAACAGCATTTCAGATCAACATTAATGCAATACTGAATGGGGAAGAACGAACATATCCATACACTGGGTATTTACTGTAACATACCTGAGAGATCAGAGGGATGATCGTTTTCCCTGCATGGCCACCAATAACAGGAACATTTACTCGAGCTGGATCGAAGCCCTGCAGGAAAACTCATGACTTTAGCAATTATTTTTAAAAGTGTCTGGGCAAGAAAAGCAGTATGCCTTTAGAGACATTGTGCCCTATTTCTATCCTGGACATTTAATCAGACATCTGCAATGTAATGCTACATGGTGTAGAATAATGGAAACAGTTTAAAGTCTAGTCATGTTCTGAAGAATGAATTAAAACCACATCATAGAAATTTATGTTTATCATCACAGTGACTTTACTCTCAGTAGGCTTTTATCAATGAATTGAAATGCCAACACTACAAACTCCACCTGGGGTATGAAAGTCAGGCTGTTCTCCCACGAGAACACATCCTGCAACAAGTCTGTTGCTCGGTGGGGCATGTTAGAAACCAACTCACTCTTCCACAGTTGCGTTGGACTCTAGCACGAGTGAAAATGCCACTATCAGTAAGGTAAACATGTGGCTCAGACTCTCAAGGTGCAGCTATGAAATTCTCTTCTGACTACAACTGCACCGTGAAGGACAGAGACCCTATCCTTAGACTATCCAAAGGCTGGAAATAGCAAATCATGTCCTCATATCCTCCAGTTCTTGGGGAATCTGCGACCATTTGGCTCTGTTCACTCATGAATTATGACAAAGAGCATTGCTAATATGAATGATAAAGGTTCATAGCGACAAATCTATTGAAGCAGGAAGATTAAAACCTACCTTTAGTTCAGCCACAAAAGTATTTGCTCTGACAATGTCCAGTGTGGTAACACCAAAGATTCTGTTGGGATTATAAACCCCATGCTTCTTAAAAATTTCAGAGGTTATTGGGATGGTAGAATTTACCTATAATTGAGAAGCAGGTAGGCATGCATTACCACACTAATACTTTTTGATAGCTATTTATGAAGTTTTAACCGGCTTACAAATCCTTACCATGTAAATATCAAACAAAACAATAATCATTACAAAAAACTGAGCTTGTTTAGAGAAAGTTATAATATAAACAGATCTCGTTAACATGGTAGAGTGAGCCTCTTTACAATACCTATGTTATTTCTACTGTACCATCACAAATTTTATTACACAAGCAAGCTGACAGTAGTGCTCAAATACCTCTGTATACACTAGTGCGCGGTTTTCCTGTGTTAAAGGCCTTCAGCAAACAAAAGTTTATTCAAAGTCTTTGTCAATAACAAAACTGAAGAGGAGAACTCAGACTGGCTGAAATAATGCTTCATCAAGCCTGGCTCAAGACATTCACTGGTTCATTCATGTTATGAAGGGCTGCATATTAAAGAACTAAAGCTTCTAAGCAGATTAATTTACTGGTAGACATATAAATCCTGTGTAGCTGTCTCTTGTGGGTGTACCGCATGATATTTGTTTAGGACCTCTATACCATTTTATACCTATGGAACTGGTCATATTCACAGGACTTAAACATGAACTTGGAAATCTAGCTCTAGCCAATTTGTTTTCAGTCACGACAAGATTGGAAAATGTGTTAATAAGGATGATACAACATTAATTTTTGGCTTGTTAATACAGTCAGTTAACTAACGCTGCTAGTCCCTTGGCTTCTCTCCACTATGTATTCAGAGTATCCCAGACATTTATGTTTACCGGGTTAGCAATAATGCAGATCATGGCTTCTGGACAGTGCTTGGCACAGGCAGACGTCAAATTCGCAACAATGGTAGCGTTGGTATTGAACAGGTCATCACGGGTCATACCTGGGAATCAACAAATTGAATATCATTCCAGAAGTTAACCAAGTTGTTCCCATTACAGTGGTTAGGAATGTGAGCAAGCCCTACCCAATCAGAACACCAGGAGGGATCAGTGTTGTGTCAAACGCCACCAAATTCTGTCCTACTTCTGGCTGGAGACTCTCCACTTCCGAGAAGGCAATTCACATCCTCCAAGGCTAGTGTCAAGGTTATCCCTTATAACTAGCTTCTGCTAGTAAGAGACTTAGGCCTGATATACACTTAAAGGTTAGGTCAACATAGCTACACTGGTCAGGGGTGTGAAAAGTCCACACTCCTGACTGATGTAGCTATGCCAACCTAACTCCCAGCATAGATTGCTCAGAGAGATGGTATTCCTACAGCAATAGAAAATCCATTCTACTGGTGCAGGTTGTGTCTACGCTACAGGGTTATGTCAGCATAGCTACGACAATGTAGTTCTGCTGGTAGTCTCCACGGTGTAGACATATCCTAAACTTCTCACTCCTGAAATATGCTTGACTACCTACTGGCCTGGGGAACAAGTAGCACAGGTCATAACCCGGATGATAGAGACAGCAGCCTAATGTATTACTATCACCACATCAGTCCAGACAAATACCAGTTAGGGCAGTCATTGAAAGAAGAGTGCACAGAGTAGGGGCAGGTGCACAGTTTTTACCCCATTTTATGTATCCAGGTACTTAAAAGGCCCTTATCACTGTAGTATCTTGTCATTAAACTGTCAAATATGGATACACTGCTCATTGTATGGGTGCCACAGCCCTCTTTGTGCTGGCCAAAAGTATAACCGGGTTAAAAAAAGAATTAGATACATTCCTGGAGGATAGGTCCATCAATGGCTCTTAGCCAAGATGGTAACAGAAAAGAACTCCATGCTCTGGGTGCCCCTAATCCTTCGACTGCCAGACGCTGGGACTGGACAACAGGGGACGGATCACTCAATAATTGCCCCGTTCTTTTCATTCCCTCTGTAGCATCTGGCACTGGCCACTGTCAGAAGACAGGATAACTGGCTAGATGGACCATTGGTCTGACCCACTATTGGTTACGTTCCTAACACAACAGTTTAAGAACAAGATTTAGAGTCAAGAAGTCTGGGTTTATATAGCAGAGCTGGGAAATAGACTCCCCCTATGACCTTAGAGACCCCTCCCCCCCCAAAAAACACACCAAGAAACAAAAGGCAATTTCCACTTATTTGTAAAATTCAGGTAATACATCACAAGGGTGTTGTGAACTTCATTGATATTTGTACAGTTCTCAGATCCTCTCAAGGGACAGCACTATAAAAGTGCCAGCACTACATTAATTGTATACTCCCAAGACTGGTCTCTAGTCCCAGTTCCCAGCAGGATAAAATGAAGTTTTGTTCCTGGAACGTCGATCAGTACTACTTCCAGCATGAAGCCTCTATGGGCTTTTCTATGATGCTCATAACTCTAGCATGAGTGCCTCATATATTCAATAATTCATTAAATACTTGTCTACCTTGCAGGTGTGTATCTCCCTTTTACAGATGAGGAACTTGGAAACAGAAAGATTGTCTAATGTCTCAGAGGAATTCTATGGCACAGCCAGAAACAGACCCCAAAAAACAGAGTCCGTCCAGTGCTCTAAGCCCAAGATGATCTTCTGAGGGACTTGCAGACTCAAGATAGAAGTAGTGGCGTAGCATTTCAGGCCTTACCACAATAATCCAAACATTTTAGAGTGCTACGTTCAATAAACTTAAGACCTACCTGGTTTTCTAGGGACTCCTGCAGGAATAACTACAACTTCACAGCCCTTTAAACAGTCTGGCAACTGCTCAGATCCAATAAAACCTGCAATGGAAGATCCAGGTAACTATGCATTTCACTGTTCCAGTGAAAGATTAAGCTGTCCAAATCAAATTTAGTAGTGTATGAAACTGTATGTTTAAGGATATCATGTTAATTTTTAATGTAGCCTTCGCCGCCTTCAATATTAATTTCATCCCTTAGAATGAGAATGGCTGAGTGTCTCTAGTAAAATTCAAACCATCTAATATGCAAATACCGCTGTCCTCAGAAAAAGTGTTTGTAATTCTATTCCATGAATCAAAACAAATCCCTATGCCTCCTATGAAGCAGCAAGCAAAACTTTCTCCTTTGAGAACAAACTCTATAAATGAAATGGAAACCAGAAGAGTAAATATATCGTAAAAGTGAAAGTTTAGATAGAAATTTTTTTTTTTTTTTTGAGATTGCCTATACCAAGCCACACCCTTGGGAGATTCATTCTAGGAGTGTAGATTCAGACAGGCTCTCTCAAAGAGCTACACTATGGTAACGGTATTTTCCTACAAAGTTCTGAGTTTATCAAAGTAAGAAAATACAGCTGCTAGCTAAAGTCTACGATCAAATTTCTCAATTTTTACTGAATTTATTCTGGTAGCCAGTGTGAACTTTCACATTAATCAAAAACAGTTTTTCAGTGGACAAATAAAAAATGAAAAAGTAGGTAAAGATGTTCTGACCATCTTAGCAGCAACTGATCTATTTAACTAAATCTTGTTCTTAGAAGTTATTTGGAGAAATAAGCTATTTCCAGTTTTAGTTTCAAGTTAACAGGAATGTAATTATTTATAAAAGACAAGTAGTGCCCCACGTCACATATATAGTAATATTGTTGTGTATCCTACACATAACACATAGTAAGAATCACTTCAATCTAGGACCTCTGCGTGCACAGTAATATGCCTCAGATAATTAATAATGACTTACGATACCTTTGACATTGGCTCTTGTCTCAATGTGGCTAAGGTCAGCTGCAACGCCAGGGGTGTGAGCAATATCATACAGGTTGAGGTGGCTCACTAAGGGGCTATTCTTCAATAGAAGGGAAAGAGGTTGGCCAATCCCTCCAGAGGCACCAAGCACTGCCACTCTAGCATTGCTCTGAGGAGAAAAGAAAGAAGGACACAGATGTTTTTTAGCAGTTACTCAATAATGGCTTTGGAGCCTTCATCACACTTAAGTTTGCTTCTAATTTTTGAAGAGCTCTGTTTGTCTCAGTTGAGTTTTGTTTTTAAACCAGACAGGGGACAAACTGGATTCAAAACTAAACTCTTATGGAAGACATAATTTCTTAAAGGAAGTATCAGTAGCAAGTCTTTGGAGAGATAAGACAAACATTTAAATGGATGCTTCTTCAAAGCTGGATTCTTTTCAGTAAGGAAAGATAAACAAACAATTGTCTCTCAATTTAGAAATTTTTCCGCCATGGCAAATGCCGTCCAGAACTCTGCTAGGAGGAGGGCCCTACCAAATTCATGGCCATGAAAAACACATCATGGACCGTGAAATCTGGTCTTGTATGTGCTTTTACCCTATACTATACAAATTTGATGGGAGAAGACCGTTTCTCAAATTGGGGGCCCTGATCCAAAAGGAACTTGCAGGGGGGTTGCAAGGTTATTTTAGGAGGGTCACAGTATTGCCACCCTTACTTCTGCGCTGCCTTCAGAGCTAGGCGGCTGGAGAGCGGCAGGTGTTGGCCAGGCGCCCAGCTCTGAAGGCAGCGCCCCACCAGAAGCAGAGCAAAAGGGTGGCAATACCGTACCAAGCCAATCTTACTTCTGCGTTGCTGCTGCCAGTGGCTCGGACTTCAGAGCAGGGCTCCCAGCCAGCAGCCGCCACTCTCCAGCTACCCAGCTCTGAAGGCAGCGTTGCTGCCAGCAGCAGAGCAGAATTAAGGGTAGCAGTACTGCAACCCCCCCTACAATAACCTTGTGACTCACACACACACACACAACTCCTTTTTGGGTCAAGACCCCTACAATTACAACACTGCAAAATTTCACATTTAAATACCTGCAATCATGACATTTATGACTTTTAAAATCTTATGGCCATGAAATTGACCAAAATGGACCGTGAATTTGGTAGGGCCCTAGCTATGGGTCTACCTTCTGGTTTATTAGAGACACACAATTCTGTGGCTATTCCAGTTTTAGTTGCCAATATTAGAAGAAAGAATCTGCTTTCCTCCTAAGCTAGCTGAGTGAGTGACCATGCTGCAGGCTGTGCCAGCTCCTTATTGGATTAGCAGCTGAGGAGTTGTATCTTGAGCTGCTGCGTCTCCATTGCAGGACCAGCGCTTGGGCTTCAACCCCCCCTCCATAACAGGCCAACTAGCTCTAGCTTAAAGCACCACGATCGAGCTAGATGTGTTTGTGGACAGGAGTTGCGTTAGGGGCAAATCCTGAGTTACAGTTCAAACTAACAATGCAGTGTAGAAAAGTCCTGAGATGTGGCAGCTAAATTCCTGTGTTCTCAAATAAGCTTTGCTACTGGAGTGGCAGGAACCACTTAACTGCAGTGTTAAAATGGTATGGCCCGGTGAATCATCATGAAGCCTCTATCTTCTACAATAGATTGATGAAACCCAACTCACGTAACTAAACTGCGATCTGACAACACCAGATCAGGATGAAGACACGCTGGGAGAGCAGTGAGAGAACACCCGTATTGCCTTGCTGTACCGTCTTCTGTGACTAGAGGACCTTTACTATGCCTGATTGACAATTCTGAGCCTTTAACAAGCAGTCCGTGAACACACAAAGGTATGCTCCTACCCAGCAATCAGGTTGCATGGGTTAGCATAAAAGATGAGTGCAAGTCTTTGGATAGATTTCTTGAATGAGCGTGCTTAGCGCTACTGCTTGAAAACGGAAAGCTGAATTATACAGAACCTACTCATTTTAGCAGTTAGCTTTTGCCATGCAGAACTCTGCTCTTGGTTCTTGATTAAGAAGTCTGTCCAATTAGATTGCAGAGATTACGTTTTTCATGAATACTTATTGTTTAGACTAGGTTACCTGCTGCATTTTTCAGAGGTAGTTTCTAACTCATATAAGGGATGACGAAAATGAAGTTTTGCATTCTCACCTCTGCACTGCCTCACGTACATATTTGTAGAAGGAAGATTAAATGTAGTTGATGTTTAATAGAAGAAAGTTTATTTACTGATAGAGTTATATTGCTAAGGTACATTGGAATCAGTGCCCCTTTAAAATGAATTTACTGACTCAGTACATAAGTCATATAGCTTTAATGACTAATGTTTAAAGCTGGGGTTTTCAAATGGGCCTAAAGGAGTTGGGATCCCAAATCCCATTAAGAATCAATGGGCATTGGGCACCTAAACTCTTCAGTCCCTTTGAAAAATCTGTTTAAGTGGCTCTATCTTTAAAGGGAGAAGACTATATCACTGTGACAAAACAGTAATTAAAGTATTTTTCAAAAAGTGGATTCACTTTGGCAGTAATCCAACCTGCTCGTTACTGAAGTAAAATTCTGCATAAATGCTCTCTCCCGCAAAGATCAAAATCTAGCAATGGTCATAGGCAGTGTACTGCTATGAAGTGACCAATGAACCTCAAATCTGTATTATTTGAAATCACACTTAGGGGAAGAAGTCCTATAAATCTCTTAAATGACTTGAAGTCATGAGAAAATTGATAGGCAGTGAGTTGATTTCTAGGTATGATATTTGAATGTTTCTGTTATTAGCCCCCCTTTACACAATCACCTTTATATTCTCTTGCAATTATGACACAGTCCTCTTAAATGACCACTTTACCATTGAGAAATTATTTACTTAAGATAGAAGGCAATTGGACTCTGGTAGGGGAAGGCTAGAGTTCTATTTACATGCATAAATTGATTTAAAACAGATTTAATCGGCAGCCTCCACCCTTAATTCCCATCACTATTTTCAGAGTAGCAGCCATGTTAGTCTGTATCCGCAAAAAGAACAGGAGTACTTGTGGCACCTTGAGACTAACAAATTTATTAGAGCATAAGCTTTTGTGGACTACAGCCCACTTATGCATCCGAAGAAGTGGGCTGTAGTCCACGAAAGCTTATGCTCTAATAAATTTGTTAGTCTCTAAGGTGCCACAAGTACTCCTGTTCTTATCACTATTTTGAAACAATTAGATGCTTATGTTCAGGAAAGGATTGAAGTAATCAATACTAATCTATCTCTCAACTCCATTAAATGTTGTCAATACTCAGTTGCCACACACTTGCTGATTACTAGCTACATCTGACCAATGAGAGTCCACTTCTGTCCTGATCAGAAGGGAATCGCCAAAGGGATAGAGAAGCAAAATGGCACGTTTATTTTGTGGCCCAGTGTCAACTATTTATGTGGCTGGACACCTAAAGATGCCCAATATGCTCCATCTTTCACTCCAGGATTTCTGGCCCATTTCTAATCTGCTTTGTTGTTTGTAGTAACTATTTAACATGAGATCCGACTTAAATAAGTTAATACTTGGTTGCAGTGTGGTTGAAGCCATGCTGGTCCCAGAATATTAGAAAGACAAGGTGAGTGAGGTAATATCTTTTATTGGAGCAGCTTCTGTTGGTGAAAGAGAAGCTTTCGAGCCACACAGAAGTTTATTGGACCACAGTTGGTCCAATAAAAGGTATTAACTCGTCCACCTGGTCTCTCAAGTTAATACTTGTCATTTAAACGTAAGTATTCAATTTAACAAGCAGAGTAACACCATAACTGTCTACACATGCCATTAGCATAGTAGAGTTATATTGAAAAGACTCCATTAACACATCTGATTGATCTCCCGGGAGACAGGCGGGAGAGTACACACTCAGGCAGGCTTGACATAGGATAAGAGTGGGAGAAAAGTAACAAGTAAAGAAAGTAAGGGAAGAAGGACGGCAGAAAAGGAGGAGCAGGACCAGAGAGCTGATGGAAAGACCGTGTCAAGAGACATTTGAAGAGAAAAAGCCTGAAGTCGAAAACCTACAAACTCACGCCACGGGGCCGCAGGGCGTGGGGAAGACTCGCTGGCACCTGCGACCCCGCGTCAAGGGGAAGAAGGAAGGATGGAGAAGCGAGCGATGTAGCTGGGGGGAGCCCGGCCTCGCAGCCAGGGCTCGGATGGGCGGGGTGACCTTGGGGAAGTCACACCCCGGCCTGTGCCTCGATTCCCCCATCTGGAGAGGGGGAGGGGGCGGGGGAGGGGGCTGCCTGCCTGCAACCAGCGCTCCCGGGTGCCCAGGCGGGGCTGCCTGGAAGAGGGGGGCTCGTGGCCAAAGCTGCGCCCCTCGGGTGAAAGGCGCAGCGCGGGGAGCCCCCTTCACCCCAGCAGTCGGGTCCGGGGGGGGGGCAGCGACCCCCCTTGCGCACAGCAAAGCGCAGCCCGCCCGGGCCAGACCCGCGCCCCCCGGCTGCACGCGGGGGAGGGGGAGGGTCCGAGGCCGCAGGCAGAGCCGGGGAAGGGGGGCAGGGCAAGGCCCGCGCCGGAGGGGGGGTGCGGCGGGCGGGCCAGGCCTCGGGCCCCCGGCCGGTACCTGCGCCGAGGTGGCGATCCCCTTGCGGAGCGCGGCGGCGGGGCCGCTGAGGCGGGCGAGCAGCATGACGGGCCCGGGACGGTGACTCCAACGACCTCCACCACAGGCAGCGCGCAAGCCAGCACCGCGAGATCGCCTCCGGCCTGCGGGCAACGCGAGACAGCCCCGAAGCACCGCGAGATTTCGCGCTCAAGGCGCGCCCGGGCCGAGACTGCGCCCACCACACGATCGCGAGAGCAGGGCAAGGGGTGGTCCCAAGTGACGTCAGCCTTGGTTACGGCCGAGCGTCGCTGCGTAGCAACCAGGAGGTGAGATGGGAATGGGACCGGGCCCAGGGCTTTGAAGGCCCCTCCCTGAGCTAGCGCGATCTTGACAGTCATAATGGGTACCACAGGGGGCACAGCTGCAGGTACCACGGGTGTCATGGCAACAGACCTCCATGGGTGCCATGGCAACAAAGGTCATAGGTTCCATGGCAACAGATGCCACAGGTGTCATGGTAATAAATCTCCATGGGTGCCATGGCAACAGATGCCACAGGTGTGATAGGTGCCATGGCAACTGATGCCATAGCAACAGACACCCTGGGTACTACGGCTACAAACTCCACGGAAGTGGCATTGAACGGAGTGGGAGAACCTGTGCAAGCTGCAAAGGTGACGTTTAATGTGGAGTTCTGGAGCCCCAGCCTTTGTCTGGATCACTTACCGCTGGGGGCATATTGTTTTATTTTGTATTTTTTGAAATTTGATGTAATTTTTTTTTTTTTTTTTTTTTACAAAATATAGAGAGAAACTCCAAGGGGATGGAGGGCGGGGAAGATTTGATCTGGTCAGAGGAAGATCTCAGGCTTTTCAGTCTCCCATTGCCTGCAGGAGTGGTGTCTATCTATTCTGTTTCCTAACAACACTGATACTTGGGGAACACGTTTCTAAGTTACTGAGAAATAAATTGTTAATGGCCATGGCCCCAATCCTGTGAAATGCTGAGCTCCTACCTCTGCCAGTGGAGTCAGTCTCAGCACCACTCAAGATCAGTCCCTAAATATAGAAATACTGAACATGGATTTTTTTTCTCCAAGAAAACAATTTTAAGAAATGTAAATCCTGATTTTAGGCAATAGAATCTCTCTGTGTTCATTTCATATCTGAGTGATGTGCACAGGTGTGGATGCTCTGTACATCATATTCCATTTTTATATTTCACTATTTAAATTAGATTTTTTTAGATTGAATTCTGACCTCTATATTTTAAAAAGCCTGATCTTGCAGTTCTCATGGAGCAAATATCCCTTATGAAGGCAAGGATTTAAGGACTCAAGCTTGGGCTCAAAGCGATTGTTTTCATTCACAGATGAGCTGGAACGGATAAAAAGTAAATTCTTCACGTTAGCTTGGTTACTTTGCAAGAACTCACCTTTTAAGAATGTATTTACTTTAATTATTATTTCCATTCAGTAAAATGGCAGGATTGGTTCTCTGTGACCCCACAGAGCTTTACAACATCTTGAACCAGTCCACGAAGCTCTCCAGGTTAACTGAGCCTAACTATCTCTGTTTACTGGGTAAGCTAATGAGAGTGTTGATATGTATTTTTATTGTGCAATTTGTCATATAGGTCATTCTTTTGTTTAATTATTGGGGCTAGATTGTTGGAAAACTTTGTATGTGCTTTGGGAGTGACCCAACTGCCATAAAAGTCAGTGAAAAGA
This sequence comes from Chrysemys picta bellii, assembly GCF_011386835.1. NCBI lineage: Eukaryota > Metazoa > Chordata > Testudines > Emydidae > Chrysemys > Chrysemys picta. The sequence continues at coordinate 19,818,145 of NC_088809.1, forward strand.
TGCCTATTAACAGTAATGGGAGTTGAATCAGGCCCTTTGCACTTGTGTACATGTCTGTACAAGGTTCAGGGCAACAGGGATAGGTCCTTTAGTCCTGCTTAAACCATTAGCATGCATGTGATTGTATGGTGCCCAAAGATCTTTGTAAAAAGAACAGGAGTACTTGTGGCACCTTAGAGACTAACAAATTTATTTGAGTATAAGCTTTTGTGGGCTACAGCCCACTTCATCGGATGCATGCAGTGGAAAATACAGAAGGAAGATATAGATATATATACACAGAGAACATGAAACAATGGGTGCTACCATACACACTATAAGGAGAGTGATCAGTTAAGGTGGGCAATTATCAGCAGGAGAGAAAAAGGACTGTTTGTAGTGATAATGAAAATAGCCCATTTCCAGCAATTGACAAGAAGATGTGAGGAACTGTAGGGGGGAAAAAATAAGCATGAGGAAATTTCCCCTCCACAGTTCCTCACATCTTCTTGTCAATTGCTGGAAATGGACCATTTTCATTACCACTACAAACAGTTCTTTTCCTCTCCTGCTGATAATAGCTCACCTTAACTGATCACTCTCCTTATAGTCTGTATGGTAACACCCATTGTTTCATGTTCTCTCTCTGTGTGTGTATATATATATATCTTCCTACTATATTTTCCACTGCATGCATCCGATGAAGTGGGCTGTAGCCCACGAAAGCTTATACTCAAATAAATTCGTTAGTCTCTAAGATGCCACAAGTACTCCTGTTCTTTTTGCAGATACAGACTAACACGGCTGCTACTCTGAAGAGATCTTTGTGGGTCACTGTGATTTTATGTATAGCAGTTAGTATTTTACTGCATCTTTGATTAAAATTTGGAAGACCTATTTCTCTTAGGCTGTGTCTTCACCGCAAATAAAGATGTGTTTTACGTCGAGATAACTATTTGGAGAGAAGCATCTCAATGTGAAAGCCGAGGTGAGACAAGACACAGGAGTTGACTTGTGTCCACTAGGATTTCACATTGAGGTGGCTTTCACAGAATAGGTGTTTTAATGTAATGAATACACCTTTATTTGCAGTGCAGACAGAGCCTTAGAAGAGGCAGAATGGTCTTGAGGACTGAGCATGTGACTGGAACCCAGGAAATGGCTGAGTTCCACTGCTTGCTCTGCTGTTGTCCACTTAATCTCTCTGGACTAAATTTAGAAATGGTGTAAATGAAAGTGTTAATTGCAGGCCTTTAAGCAGGTGTAACGTACTTGCTGTGGGGGTGGAAGAAAGGGGTATAAAAGGAAAAACAACTAACGGGGAAAACATAGGAAGGCTTAAGATAAAGCAAACACCTCCTGCTTTGTTACCAATTTCTATTATTTGCTTTATCTGACACACCACTCTCCAGTCCCACCCCCTCAGCATGAAAATTACACCATGTTAAACACCCTTAAGTCACCTTATCTGGGTGCAACTTACAACACCATTTATATCATCTCTGAATTGGCCATCAGTGTCTCAGTTTCCCTTCAGTCAAATAGAGATAATGGGCCAGATTCATCCCTGGCGTAAATCCATTCAATTACACCTGTGATGGATTTCACCAGCTAATAGTGCCATCCTCACAGAGTTGTTGGGAGGAATAATTAGTTAATGTTTGTTCGGTGCTTTGAACATATGAAGTGCTATATAAATGTTAATGAGAGTTATTATATTATTTTATAATAGGAACTCCTAATGCATTTAGGAATTTTTCATAGACATTGTTTTAATGTTGCCATATTATAAAAATGGTGATGTAAAAATGGCACCTACGTACTCCACACACTTGCTCTCTGGGTGCATTCCATCATATCTATTTAATGTCATGACAAAATAAATTGTTTCAGAGTAGCAGCCGTGTTAGTCTGTATCCGCAAAAAGAACAGGAGTACTTGTGGCACCTTAGAGACTAACAAATTTATTAGAGCATAAGCTTTCGCATCCGAAGAAGTGGGCTGTAGTCCACGAAAACTTATGCTCTAATAAATTTGTTAGTCTCTAAAATAAATTGTAACTATTATTTGAGTTAGCACAGCAGAAGAATAGAGTTATGGGAGAAATAGCTGGATTCTAGTCTGACTTTTGCATCATCAATAGAATTGTTTGCTAAATTCCAGTTGCAGCATCAAATTCTGCCCTGTATTACGTTTATGCAATCTCTGTGCCATGACTGCAGACTTTGATCCTGCAGAATCTTGATTAGTGGTAGTGAGACGGAAATAATGCAGCTTGATTTTCAGATCCCAGGTTAAATTCATAAGGCGGACATCTTGAAAAAACATTGTTTTGCTTGCAAACTGAGACATTTAATCTGAAAGTCAATAGGCACAATAAACATGGAATCCCATGAAGAAATTTATACAATCTGTATTTCGGTGGTGGGTATCTAGTTGTAAGATTTGTAGAGCTCTTTGCAGTCTAAACTCCCATTGGCTTCATAAGGAGCTGGATTCTGCCTTGAAGGCACTATGTAAACCATTCACACAATCTTCATTGTTATTTTCAGATGCCCGTACAAAGCGTGAGTACAATGAAAGCCATGTGATTACAGCAAAAAGGATTAAACAGGTAAATTGTGGTTTCAAGCGGGTTTATCATTCATGTGTGCTGTCCATGACCTTCTGTTCTGGCTGGGGGGGGGGGGGGGGCGGGGTGCCTTAATGAGCATATCACCTGGTCAGTGTCACCAAAAGGGCTCCAGGGAGCTGACAGCAAGTTAAGCTGCCCCTCCTAGAGAAAGTCGCAATGCAAACACCACTTAGGCTTCTCAGGGAGGTATCTCTCAGGCACAGCAGGCCCTGCTGTCATGGGAAGAGAACACTTTGTATCCCTGTGTTCCAGCAGGGGTGAATGCTCTGGGTCATTAATGAGTCACACACACTGATGATTCTAGGAGTCGGCATTTAGCAGTGAGATAGAATTAGCCAAAAAGGATGAGGAACTGCTCCAGTCTCTCTCCTGCCTGATTTTGGAATGTTTGATTTATCCCACGAGAGGTGATGCAGATTGGGGTAGAAAAGAGGGGAAGTGAGATTACAGTAGCCTAAAGAAGGGAGACATTGAAGTTGAATATCAGGAAGAATATTCCAGCAATAAGAGCTATTGCAGAGTTGTCTCACAAAGGGCTCAGGTGAAACCCTCGTCGCTTGAGATGTCTAACATTAGAGAGGACAAAGCATTCAAAAATCTACTGTATTGGCAGGTAGGCCAACAAAATGACCTCCTAGGTCTTTTCCATCTCTAACTTCTGGGATTCACCTAAAGGAGTTAGATACACACGTCCCATTAATAGGAACTGTTCTTCTAACTCCCTTAGGTGGCTTTGCAAATCTCAGCCTTAAGTGCATTCACTGGTGAACATCACTGCATTCAATAGAAAGTACAAGTGACGATTTCAAGAAAATAGGAACACTTGAGCTGGTCTATGGTGACCATTGCAATGAGAAATAAATACTGCAGGGCTGGAGGCTGCGAACTTAGGGAAAAACACATTCAGAGATCTGGGGAAGAAAGCTGATGCTCAAAAGACAGGATGAAACAAAGGGGTGACTCGGAGGAGGCCACACTGTCCACTGCTTTGCATTTACACCTGTGCAATGTAGAGGTAAATCACTACCATTCTGAAGTAGTTATACCAACTTTACACTGGGGTAAATGATTGCTTAGGGTGAGAGGCAACAGTGAATCAGGAATGAGTTGGTGTAACTTACATCTTCTTGCAGTTCCTCAGCGTATAAGTTACACACCACCCTAGCGCTCCCATAGACTTAGACCCAGACCCACTTGCTGACATGTAACTTACATCACTTCTGAATTCCGCCCACTTTCTTCAAAATAAGGTATAATGATAATTTGGAAGAAATTGCTAGGGATAGTTCCATGAGGAAAAACGCAGTCCCCCTCGTAATAAGATTCTTTTGTGGTTTTGCTAGAATCCTATGGGGGATTATCTGGTACCTGACTCAGTTGAGCTGGAGTGTGTCAAATATTGTGTCGTGTATGATGGCAAAACCAGCTCTTTGGATGATATCTATTATGATGATTACGAAGAGAAGAAGGAGGATGAAAAAGGTATGTTTATTTCTCTTTCAAATAACTTGACAAGAATACTTAAGTGCACAGCCTTGATTTTGGTAACATTACACCATCAATAAGCCTCTGTCTGTCATAATATTTCACATGTTCTATTCTAGGCTTTATAAATCCAGATTTTCTTTCAAGGTCCCTGGGTCTAGGCTGGCTCATCTTTCAATATGTGAACCCTTCGCTTTCAAAATCATTTAAGTGGAAAAGAGGCTATTTTTCCCAGTTCAACTAGGGTTTAGTGTGTTTATTTATTGCTTTTTAGGGACTAAAGCTGCCTCAGAGATCGCAGGAGATGAATCCAGTTCTTCGTGTTCACAAAGTGAGTTCTTTCTTTTTATTAGTAAGCTCAGGATACAAAAAAAGAAGAATTTGCATTATCATAGTAAGAAAAATAGGACTTATCTTTAATGAGAGTAGTAATTAGATGAAGTTCTGTGGTAAATGCTTAGGTCTGGAAACCCAGAGAATAAAACGCAGATCATGGCACTGATAGCTTTGTGCATCTGTTGAGTTAATTTAAAGATACCAGGAAACACTGAAATTATTTTTCCCAAACGGCAGATTACCTTTTAGACCCTGAACTTGTAGTGACCTTGCAGCTCATTGCAGAATCACAGTCCTTGCTTCTAGATCTCCCCTGCCCCCCATTATCTGGTGTTGCAAAGTGACTATAACGGTTCTAGTTAGCATAGAAGTATTTTGCAAACACAGATGTTTTTAAGAGGACATGATCCACTTTCAGCACATTTCACCTTGTTTCAGGCGTTAGTTTGAAACTGACAAAGCTAAGAAAGTTGAAATTTTAACTGCTAGTTTGTTAAAAATAGCTTTGTGAATTCTTAAAATCCAGCTAGATTGCAGATTTGATAAAATTGTCCATAAGACCTAACTAAAGGCTTGTCTACGCATACAGCAGCACAGTGTGATTTTTCACACCCCTGAGCAATGTCGTTACCCCGAACAAATTTCCTAGTGTAGACCAGGCCTAAGAAGTGAACAAACACATACCTTGTCTTTGATATGACAGGAACAAGAGGAAGAAAAAAAATATATGACAATAGAAAAAAGGGAGCTCTCCAGACACGAGGTTCGTAGGGAATGTCAGAAACATCCCCGGTGGCTTCCTTGCAGCAGCAGTGGCTGGAGAGTGATTGTAGCTTTTAATCCTGCTCTCTCAAGGTCCTTCAGACATCGGGGTGAAATTCTGGCCAAAGGGAGTTTAGTTACTGATGTCTAGGGTTACGATTTCACCCCAAGTACTCAGGGCCTGTTGGAAATAACCCTCTCCCCATCCAATTCCCTGCAGTAACCATGTGTAATAGCTTTTCCATGTCTTTAGATGCTGAGGTAGGGGCTGCCATCCAGTGTGCCAGAGTCTTAGAGCAGTTCACCCGCCACCCAGTCCGCATCCTGAAAGGAGGGTATGAGCGCTTCACTGCGTGCTACCATTTCTTGAGGACTCAGAAGATATTCTGGATGCCTCAGGTGAGATTATTGGAGAGACGGGCCAGGACTTCAGCTATAAATAGAATTTTTCTATGTACGTTCAACTAATTCCAGTGAATTCCCTAGTAATAATTAAAGGGACACTGTCAATCTGATGTCCAGTCAATTTTAAAAAAGGAGTCAAAAGTCATTTCAAGTAATACCCTGGCCCTGGAGTCCCTCTGCTAATTTTTGTTCTTTTACGAGCACAAGTATCTATTTTTCTCTTCCTGATGTTGTGTGGAAAAACTCACAAAAACAACATGGGAAACTGACTAACCGTAAAGTGCTGTTAGATTAAACAAATCTTTCAGTTATAGTAATCTGAGGTGTTATAACAATAGCAGGGAAACATGTTTGGGCAGAAATTGTGACTGTTTTTTTAAGATATGTCTTTAATAACTTCTTACATGCAATGGCTTTCATCCCAAAGGATCACAAAGCAAACTGATACATTTTTTCAAGTATTGACTCAGGGAGAAAAGTGCCACCTATTCAGTCACTTACATTATTTTCAACAGCATCCTGTTCTGTTCTCTTACCCAAACATTAACCTGACTGGAGCCTGCTTAGACTATGAGAGATAAGCATCCCACTTTAACATCTAGGACAAGGCTTAAAAAAAAAAGGTAGTGATGCGTCTCTGCAATATGTCTTTGCTTTCTGTTACTCCTTCTGTTTCACATAAGCTGTGTAATAAATTGCTGGCCTGAGTGCTCCAGTTATGCTGGCTTAATAAGGTGGCTTACGAGTGATCTGCAAAGGAGAAAATAAATTGTTTGGTGACCTTTTTTGCTTCTTTATGATGTCTGACACGCCATCTACCTCAATTCTCCCTGCAGTTACAGTTGGATACAGTATTCTCCTATACTTCCTTCTCTAAACCATTGTTCAGTGCTGCTTTGTGCTGTCAAACAGCTATTGTGTTTCACTCTAGTGACGGCTGCATTTCAGTGGTGAACACTGGTGCATAGTCACTACTCAACTATTTTCCCTTCCACTCTTGGCACGGCTACAGAATTTTGTCCTTAGCCTTCATGTTGCCCAAACAGTAGGCTGTGCTAAGCTATGCTCAGAATTTTTCCTGCTCTGGTAGGAGCGATGAGTTGAAGTTGTGTTATGCAGTCACACTACACCTGCCAATCCGGGTTGACAAGTGGTTTCATTTGGCCTTGGACCAAGTAATTAGCAACCTCTAATTAATCTGAGGTACTAGTGTCCTTCCCTGCATTACAAAGGACATAGTCTATCTCTTATTCTTTTTTTTTTATTCCAGCAGGGCCACATTGGCAGTGACCATGTTCATTTCATTGACTGAGTCTAGTGATAACGTCTGTTCTTCAGAATATCTGTCCGATTAAATGAATGTACCCCATTTCTGTTTGAATGTAGGTGTAGGACGTTGACTGAGCACTGGTTCCTTTCTTCTCAGGATTCAGGTTTAAGAACTTTCCAAGCTAAGATGGAGGCAAATAGATCTAGAAATAGATATATGAAGGCAAATAGACAGTTCTTTCAACTGTATTAATCCTTTTGTTTCTCTTGTGTAGGAACTGGATGCTTTTCAGCCATACCCTGTAGAGATATTGCCGGCTCAGTTATATATGGGAAATTGCAGGCAGGCCTGCGACCCACAGATTCAGAAGGATCTGAAAATCAAAGCACAAGTCAACATCTCAGAGGAGCTTGCAACACTGTAAGTCAATCAATCCAGTTGGATTTGCATCGACGGTTGTGTGTGTGAAAAGCTGCCAAGTGATGCAGTGGACCTTCCAGGAACCTTGTGAGATACTCATTCAGTCAGAGTAGGATGGTGATTAGAAGTATGGGATAAACTTAAAGCTATTTGAAGCTTGTTCTTCTGACTTCTCTACTTTAGAGGTTGCAAAGCAATGACTCGTTACTGCCTCAGCCTACCGTAACTCAGAAGAAGTGAGACTATGTAGAGCAAGAATGGGATCGTTATCACTGGGACCCAGATCCTCAGAGGTACCGAGGTGCTTACCTCCCATTGAAATCAATGGAAATTAGGCATCTAAATACCTGTAAGAATCTGGGCCTAAGAGTTCACAACCTTCACAATGAACCTAATGCTACATTTAAGAGGAAAACGTACAAACCAACATGCTTTCAAATGCAATTCATTTACCTTTTGTGTGATTTCTTACTTCTTTTTCTGTATTTGTCACTGACTGAAGCTATTTGACTAGCCACTCGAGTCAGTGGGCGAGCTATATTAGAACTACAGCTCGATACAGCCAAAAACCCAGAGACATTTTGCAAGGATGTGACGAGTGAGGACGAATATAGCTTTCTGCCTGGCTACATTTATGCAGCCAGTTTTATCAATAGCCAAGCATTTCTTGTGTATCTGGCTCCAAAGAGAACCCTCAAAAATCTCAGAGAACTGGGCTTCCTCTCAGCTCTAAGTCACTGTTCATTACATGAAATGCATCTGCATAGCTTAAAAATTCCTCTTTGTTGTTTTGCAGCCGTTTCTCAGTGAGATGAGATACGTTGTAAGGTGTATGACACCTTAATAAGAAACCACATGAAGCAGCGTCTGTGTACATTAATTATATACTTAGGAAACTCCCAAAACATGTATGACATGAAAGAACAGTTTTTTCAGCTATCTGCCTTCATCAAGCTCCCAGGTAGAACATACTATAGGGTCATGTTAATACATAAATACTAACACAGTTTAGGTTGGCTGACTGATAATGGAACTATTGGTTATGCACCTAATGCAGCCTCAGTGTCTTACTCACTGTTCCTTACTATGATGATGACAATGAAAAGTTATTACTTATGTAACGTCAAATAAAATATGGCTATTTGCCCCAGGCAAGTAGAATTTGGCAGAACTACTTTATTAGCCTGTTTAACATCTCTCCTGTGTTCTCCCTTTCCAGTTTCACAGATGAAAGCAAAACACTTCTTCATGTTTCTGTGGCAGATTCTCCCGATGCAGATCTTTTTTCCTTTTTTCCCACCATTTGTCACTTCATAGGTGAGTGGATTCTGATCTATAACTATCAAGTGTGCACACTGTTCTTTTGAGTGTGGAGGTTCGTAGTCTTTTAACACCTAGAAGCATGGTCCCAACTGGAGCTGTTCAGTCCATTTACTGGTGTGATGGGTTCCCCCCTCTCGGGATGCCGCCTGGAACTGGGGTACCACTGAGCCCGCCTGATCCACCAGCCTGGACTCCCTTTTCACCCTGTAATGCTGTGACAAGTTGCTAAGCTCTCCAAGCTTGCTAATTCACCAGCATACACATAGGTAGGGACATACTCAGCACTACACACACAGGTTCTTTAACCAACCTCTGCACGGGAAGGCAAAGCTAAGGCACCTCCCAATTCCTAAGGCACGCACCCCCCTTTAGAGGGTAAACCCCAAATTATACCATCTTGCGCTGCACAGAGAACTGTATAGTGTAAGCTCATGAAATTCGTGCCCTCCCTCAAAGTGGAGAGGCCTATACACCGCTTTCTGCCCCAAGTTATGATTTCCACACACTGGTTTTAGACAAAATAAAAACAAATTTATTAACCACAAAAGATAGATTTTAAGTAATTATAAGGGATAGCAAATAGATCAAAGCAGATTACCTAGCAAATAAAACAAAAAACACAGTCTAAGCTTAATGAATCGGTTATAAGTAGAAAATTCTCACTCTGAATGTTGTTTTAGGCAGATTGCAGAGATTCTTGAAGGCAAGCTGCACTTGCTAGCAGCTTAAAACTCCAGATATTCCTTTCACAGGCTAGTAAACCCTCTAGCCTGGGCTCAGCCCTTCCCCCAAGTTCAGTCTTTTGTTTCTCAGGTGTTTTCAGCAGACTTCTTTCTTGGGCAGGGAGTCAGTGATGAAGGAACCATGATGATGTCACTCCCCTACCTTGAATAGGTTTTACATATGGCGGGAACCAGGGGTGAAAGTAAAATTGAAAACTTAGTGGTACGGCAACCAGCTCCGCGTGCTCCCATGGCAGTGTTTTAAAGTAAGGTGGTAGGGGCTGGTACCGACGGCCACCTTTTAACGGTACGCCGTACCGGCCCGTACCGCTTTACTTTCACCCCTGGCGGGAATCCTTTGTCTCCCAGTTTGATTCCCACACCCCCTCAATGGAAAAACACTTGTATTATCATGGAGTCCAGTACCAGGTGACTTGGTCACATGTCTCTGTAGGACCACAGCAGCCATGAGACAGAGGCTGTCTGTAAGGTCTTCAGGAAGGCTTCTCAGGATTGCTCTCTGGTGAGAGATTAGCATTTTCCAAGACCTATTGTTCTCCTTAATGGCCCTTTCCAGCCAGCAATCTAGATTGATTGCATTCTGCCTAGTGGGGGTTCCTCAGGTGTAAACACATTTGTAATAAATGCATAGACAATATTCCTAACTTTAGATACAAAAATGATACATGCATACAAATAAGATAATCATATTCAGTGAATCATAACCTTTTCAATGATACCTCACCTGACCTATCTTGCATAAAATGCATCTTAGTTATGCCATAATCATACCATAACCATATCTCTATGAAGAATATGGGGCAAAGTGTCACACCTGCCCCCTTAGATTACTGCCAGAGGGTTAGTCACTGACTAATGCGAAGGCAGTGTGCCTGATGTCCTCCTTAGGTCTTGGTTATACAACTCCCAAGTTTTAACAAACATTGGCGTGTCATCCACAGGAGTTTTAGCAAAGTTCTGTGTTTCTTTTCCCAGGATGCCTGAAAACATTTTTGTGTGTAGCATTGTTAACACAATGCAGATCTCAATATCTTTGGAGTGTAGGTGTCTTGGCATTTAGCCACCAATGCCATGAGACAGCGTGCCTCAGTTTCCCCTTCCACACAAGCAGTCTAGGTTTGTTATGCTTTTTCTGCTGTGCCAGCTATTACTGCTGTTAACTGGTCGGTCCCCTGTGGAGCTGCATTCCATCTCCAGGGCTGTGCCCATGCAAAAAATCCACCCTCCCTTCTAGGCTTCTTTGTAATTTTCACTCCAAATATTGGAACTTTCCCCAACCCCTTCTCTCAGCAGCTTTTGCTTAGTTTCTGGGTGGATTTCACCTGCCCGGGAGATTGCTTCCTCCTCCCCTTTCTCAGGTGGGTCATTAGCATTTTCACTGACACCCAAGTCGTTAGTAGGATTCTTATCCTGTCTTAAAGAGAGTTAGTTTTCACAAGTACACTAGGAACAGCATTTTGAAAAAGTGGGACCTGTATTGGGGTACCCTCTGTCACGCCTCTCTCTGTTCCCAAAAGGTCAGTTGTCTGACTGCTCCCTTCTGGGAGGTCAGTTACACATTTCCCTCTTAAAACTTGAGCCACGGGCTGGGTGCCTGGGAGCACAGACGCCAACCCAGCAAATCTGTTCTGGGCAAACCCTCCCATGTGATCAGTGAGGAGACACTCCTGTACTCCCCAAATTTCTTCTTAACTTCCTCCTGTGAGCTCCCTCCCCCCCACCCCCCACAAGTCACACACATCTGTGCTCCCTAGAGTGGGATCTGGCCCCATTCAGCTGTGGGATCCTTATTGGCTCTTTATTTTACATATTATTTAAATTAACATCTGCACCAATGTCCTTCCTACACTGTCAGTATTGATAGCGTTTTAATAAAACATTCACATTTCTCAAAAACACTCATTAAAAACGTTGCTTAAACTAGTTATAATGAGAACATAACAGTGACATGACCCTGAATCAGATCCTTGCTAACTCTTACTTTCCCATAACACTCTAATTTCTCGCACTAGCAACTTCAGTTTTCCATACTCGTCTACACTTAGGCTAACTTAGGTCCAAAAGCTAACTTCTTAACCCAATCCATCCAGGACAGACCCCTCTGGGGTGGTGTAGAGAAACGTGTCCTGACACTGCCCAGCTGTACCTATTCAGTGGTTTAAGCGGGCTTGTGTCTCTAGGTCTATTTAAAAAATAAGAGGAGTGGGGAGAGTTCTCTGGCTTTGATTTTTCAAGACACTAATTTGTAATGCACTTTTCTTTGGTTAGATGCTCAGATGACTCTTGGAGCAGTTCTGGTTTTCTCTACCCTGGGTCTAAGTCGGAGCAGCACGGCGGTAATGGCCTTCCTCATGCATTCATCCCATTATCCCTTAAAGGTACATCCGCACTTCTGCTTTCTGCAGAGAGTGACGTGGTCTCCTGTACATTTCGATTTCGGAACTCTTCTGAGGTGCTGGAGTAATGAGGAGCAAATAACCTGTATTTTAATTCAGACTCCCTGAATCCATTGTGTGACATATCTGTAACATCAAGGAGGAGACTTGGGCTTGATTCCTGGGCCTGTGATAATGCAGCTCGGTATCTGCTGGAGAGTGATGTGTATCTACCCTTCCCTGTTTGCCAACAGACCTGCCCAGAAGCCAGGACTACAGACATGGCTGACTGGAAGAATTACAAATCTAAGCAACTCTGCTCTCCTGGATCTCAGAGAGAGAGAGAGACTTTCTGAGTCTGGGAGCTACCGTGACCTGGCTTTGTCCCTTACTCTTGTGGGATATAGGAAGTCCAGCCCACCCTGTTTGTGGAACTCTGGCTTTGTGCCCTAAAGCTGAGGTCAGCAGCATGGGTGTCTTTAAAATCCCAGGTTTCAGAGTAGCAGCCGTGTTAGTCTGTATCCGCAAAAAGAAGAACAGGAGTACTTGTGGCACCTTAGAGACTAACAAATTTATTAGAGCATAAGCTTTCGTGGACTACAGCCCACTTCGGATATGCATCCGAAGAAGTGGGCTGTAGTCCACGAAAGCTTATGCTCTAATAAATTTGTTAGTCTCTAAGGTGCCACAAGTACTCCTGTTCTTCTTTTTTTAAAATCCCAGATTGCTTCCGCAAGACCACATCCCTTGACCCAGAGATATTGTTCTAGGGAAACCCAGAATAGGGTTGCACTAGTCTAAGAGATTTCAGAGTAGCAGCCGTGTTAGTCTGTATCCGCAAAAAGAACAGGAGTCCTTGTGGCACCTTAGAGACTAACACATTTATTAGAGCATAAGCTTTCGTGGGCTACAGCCCACTTCTTCGGATGCATAGAATGGAACATATATTGAGGAGATATATATACACATACAGAGAGCATGAACAGGTGGGAGTTGTCTTACCAACTCTGAGAGGCCAATTAAGTAAGAGGAAAAAAAAACTTTTGAAGTGATAATCAAGATAGCCCAGTACAGACAGATTGATAAGAAGTGTCTCTATCTGTCTCCCCATGTAAGTACTCTCACACTTCTTATCACTTCAAAAGGTTTTTTTCCCTCTTACTTAATTGGCCTCTCAGAGTTGGTAAGACAACTCCCACCTCTTCATGCTCTCTGTATGTGTGTATATATATCTCCTCAATATATGTTCCATTCTATGCATCCGAAGAAGTGGGCTGTAGCCCACGAAAGCTTATGCTCTAATAAATTTGTTAGTCTCTAAGGTGCCACAAGTACTCCTGTTCTTTTAGTCTATGAGGGGTGCTCTCCTCAACCTTAATGGACCAGCACATATCATTACGTAGCTCCACAAGTCTTCAGAAAAATATTGGGTGAAGGCTGAGAAGTACCTAGCTGTATACTAGATTGGTGGCTCATCCCCAAATTCCAGGATGTTCCTTAGTTTACTCGGTGTCCCAGCATTTTGAAAAGATGGGTCTGTCTCTCATTCTGCCTTCTCTGGGCAGACTGGGGTATCAGTGCTATCTGATCTCCTCCATGCCTTTGAAGTGAGGCCCACTAAAAGTCTTGGTTGTGTTTGGAAAAGGAGTCCCTCTTCTGGAAATTGAGTACACCTCTACCTCGATATAACGCTGTCCTCGGGAGCCAAAAAAACTTACCACGTTATAGGTGAAACCGCGTTATATCAAACTTGCTTTGATCCCCCAGAGTGCACAGCCCTGCCCGCCCCAGAGCACTGCTTTACCATGTTATATCTGAATTCGTGTTATATTGGGTCGCGTTATATTGGGGTAGAGATGTATTTGAATCCAAACTGAATCCTGAAGCTGAGCACGGATCTGGCCCATTTTTGTGTGTAAACATTTGCAACACAAAATGAGGCTTCTTACCCTGCAAGGCACATCAGAGTAACTGCAGAATGAGTTTGCCAGCAGAATAATAGAGACTCGCTGCATACTTTGCACAGGCACTGGAATCTACGGACCTAGCCTACTAATACGGGATCTGATTGCTCCCACAGACTGATAACAGTTCAATCACTATCACACCCTCCCATGCTGAGCCCTACTAAAATACATAACTTATTGCACCCACAGTGCAAAAGTCCAAGGCTGACAACTGACTTTTCCCTTTATTGTGATCAACGTTTTTGTTTTAACATCTTGTCAAGTCTAAACAGAAATACATCTACTCCAGAGCACCCTCACCACAGGCTGCCCATAGTGAAACAGGTTGAATGCTTGAGATTCCTGTTGCACGAAGCTTTCCTATGAGATGATTCAAATAGACAATCTTGCTGGACTGCAGCAGTGAAATATACTCACGCTGCTCTTTCAGTTAGGTCTTTGACCCAGTTTGGACAAAAGTCTTGGAATGGTTTAGTGAGGCTTCAGGGATCTGGAGACATGAGTATGTTAAAAGAAATTGCACTGGTAAAACATGCTCCTGCCAAACCCTTACTCATATGAGTAATTAGCGTGTGTGGAGACCCACCGATAACTTGTGTGATTAGGAATTAATCATAAGCAGGTTAGAGGTTTAGGCTGTTGGTCTCCAGTATCAGAGATCCGGAAGAAACCATGCAATACCATTTCACCTTTCATCTCATTAAGCTTAAGCAATCCTAATTATGCTCCTGATTGCTATAAGAAGTTCTGATTTTATCTGGTGAGAGGGACATTACTCAGTAACTTCAGTAGTGTAGCCAGAGAGGAGTGCAGTGCATTTGTGTAACAACTCTGCTGTGTAACAGCAATCCAAGCTAATTACCTGAAACTAACAAACAATTGAGATGGCTGTAATTAGCACTTTGGGATAGATCACCACTGTGCAATAGCATATAGTGCCAATCCAGGAACAGGAGACCCTCTGTCGTGCAGCGGTAGGTAGGTGCTACTTCTCTCCTTTTTCCACTGAAAAAGATCGTTAGCATTTTACACTACAATCAGACCCAGTAGCCCAAGGTAGGGCTCTGGCATTGTCTTGCTGCAGAATGATGGCAGGTACATCATAGATGAAGAAAGAGGCCTGAGCTGAACACTGCAGGATATCAGTTTGGATCATTATAGATAGGGCCCTACCAAATTCACAGTCCATTTTGATCAATTTCACAATCATAGGATTTAAAAAATCATAAATGTAATTATTTCAGCTATTTAAATCTGAAATTTCACTGTGTTGTAATTGTAGGGGTCCTGACCCATAAAGGAGTTATGTGGGGAGGGCAGGAGTTAAAAAAAACCTTGTAATATTCACCCACGAAAGCTTATGCTCCACTACATCTGTTAGTCTATAAGGTGCCACAGGACTCTTTAAAAAGAAGAACAGGAATACTTGTGGTACCTTAGAGACTAACAAATTTAGGACTCTTTGTTGCTTTTTACAGATCCAGACTAACACGGCTACCCCTCTGATATTTGTAATTCACTGTGTCCTTTTCTTTCTCTACTGGTCCAGATACCAGATTGGTTCATTTCTGTTCTGTATTTGTTCAGCACTTGGCACAATAGGGTCCTGGGCCATGAGTGAAGCTCCTAGATGCTATGAAAATGCAAATAATTAATCATTCTAAGACTTAGAGGTACACCTCTACCCCGCTATAACGCTGTCCTCGGGAGCCAAAAAATCTTACTGTGTTATAGGTGAAACCGCGTTATATCGAACTTGCTTTGATCCGCCGGAGTGCGCAGCCCCGCCCCCCGGGAGCACTGCTTTACCGCGTTATATCAGAATTTGTGTTATATCGGGTCACGTTATATCGGGGTAGAGGGTGTAATTGTAACCTGGACAATACAAAGTAAGCAAGTTCCTGAGTCTTCTCCCTGTCTTTACTTGTATTTGTAGAGGGCTTGGAAATACATCCAGAAATGCAAAACAAACATGAGACCAAACCGTGGCTTTGTGCAACAGCTGTCCGACTGGGAAAGCCAAATCTATGGGTCAGCGATCACAGATATCTCCGAACCACATTACTGACAGGCAGCAAGGAGAACATCCAACAGGCAAAGAAGCCTTTCCGTCTGTACCACAGTTTAACTTGGGCTGTATTGTTTAGGTAAGGTTTGACTAGAATTGGTTGCTGTGAGTAAAATAATAAGAATAATATAATAATCGGAACCTTTAGGATTGGTTTTCATCTTCACATATTATTTGGGGGCCATCATTTGGGATCCAATCCCTTATTCAGGCAAATTTGCTGAACAGTCAGTGGGAGTTGTGCATGAATAACGACTTCAGGATTTGGCTCGTTTTGTTTTAATCGTCACTTCTGTTGGCTAGGTCAATTGCAGGCTGGTTATCAAAGTGCTGAGCACCTGCAGTTCCCATTAAAGCCAGTAGGGGCTGCTGGTGAGCAGCATCATTGAAAACCCATCCAGGGATCGCTGCCCTTGGATGATAAATGGGTACTTTACCAGACAAACAGATAAATATGTGATACAGAATTTCAACAGTTCAGGAATTAATCCATTACAAATGCATTCTCTCAGCTGTACAGTCCAATCCCAAAATGGAGTTATGCCTTCACACCCCCATGTATCTCCCATTGATTTATTTGGGCCCAGGCTCTCCAGCCTTGCCTCCTACTTGCCTCCTCATATTGCAACAGTCAGACTTCTTTGCTTTGAAGTTCTATTTGAAGCTCCAGTCCTATTATATTAAGCCAAATTAAATCTTGCCCAAGCTGATTCCATCCCCAGAATAGCAAGAAGATGGACACCTGAAGGCAAGCGAAAACGAGGCCGCCCGAAAACAGCACAGCAAAGAGCTATGGAAGCACAGCGGGGGAACCCTTGAAAGCCTTGTCAGAAACAGACAGGAGTGGGGGAGCTTCGTCGCTGCCCTTAACACCAGGGGTGTAATGGGAACATGATGACGATGAAGTTCAGTACCATCTATCTCCTCTTTAACGTTGTAAATTCCACACATTAGCAGCACAGCATAAGAGCTGATAGAAAATGTTACTTAGGCCTTACACCAAATTTTGACCTCCCTACCCTGACAGTTATATTATGTCCTTCATTTTAAATCTTCATCCTAGAGCTGAACCTTCAAAGGTTTTTTGACAGGTTTGTACCAAAACATTATTACAGCCTCAATAACTCTAGCCTGGGACAGAATTACTCAACCTTGCCATTCTTGCTAATGAATTGAGACAACTAACTACTTCTGAGTGCTGACATGTGTATGCTTTGTGGAAGTTGGATGACCAGAGGTGCTGTAAATTGCAATCAGAGGTAGATTTTCTGTACTAATGTCTTTTCACTGCAGCGAGAGCTATAAATGGGTCTATCCGTTTTGTACTTTGTTTCAGAACCATTATTTTTTAAGAAAATACTATGTACTTATGTGGCACCTTATGGTCCAGGTCTTCAGCTGATGTGTATCAGCAAAACTCCATTGACTTCAAGGGAATGATGCCAGTTTATACCAGCTGAGGACCTGCCCTTACTTCCCAGGATTTCAGAGCCATCTATGAAGGTGGATCTCATTCTACTCATTTTGCATAGGGGGAGCAGAAGCACAGAGTGGTTGTGACTTGTTTAAGATCACTAAGTGAGTGAGGGTGTGGCTATGCTGCAGTATGTCAGCTGACTTGGGCTCACGGCACTTGGGCTGCAGGGCTGTTTAACTGCGATGTAGACATTTGGGTTCGGGCTGGGGCTTGGGCTCTGGGACCCTCCTGCCTCACTAGGCCCCAGAGCTCCGACTCTAGGCCAAACATCTACAGAACAGTTTTACAGCACCACAGCCTGAGCAAGCCCAAGTCACCTGACCCGGGGCAGCTGCGGAGGTTTAACTGCTGTTTATACCCTCAGGGACAGGTGGAACTAGGACTCAGGCTGCCTGACATTCAGTTCCAAGCACTAACCACTTGGTGGCACTTCTCAATAAAGGACTTACAATTCTTTCCTTGCCTTACAGGGCCACAAGGCTTGTGCAGTCTTCCAATCTGCCCTGGAGCAAATGTATAGACTGGATTTTCAAAGGGGCCCCAGGGAGTTAGACACTCATCTCTCATTGTATTTCAATGGCGTTTGGAGACCTAACTCTCTTAGACTCCTTTGACTATTCCAGCCCTAAGGCTTCTACTTGCATTAGTATCTCAAATGTACTGATTTCAATGTCCCTCCAGAAGGATTTCCAGATCGAGCACTTTATGCAGTGCCGAAGGCACGTGCTGATTTACAATGGAAGGGCAAACAATGGATGAAGTTAGCACCCTACGAGGAAAATAAGCAAGGAAAGAACATCCAAGATCCTCGCAAACACTGCACAGGGATCTGAACAATTTCCTCACATTAAAAAAATAACTCTAATCTAACAAGAACATCAAAATAACACATTGGGGGTGAGGGGGGCTGCAGATATAGCCACAGCCACAAGGAAAACAACGGGGAAAGGAAAGAAGGCAGATGATGGAGGAGGAATACAAAATCCCCAGCAGGCTCAGAGGAAGAAGGGAAGAATCTAGACCACGTGTGACCTATAAAGTGGTGATGATTTTGTTGATTTTGAAATCACTGGGAGTTAGGTGCCTAAATACATCTGAGGATCTGGGCCTCAGAAACTGTGTGGTATAAGGGACCAGGCCAAAGCCCATTGAGATCAATGGGAAGATTTCCATTGGTTTCAGCATGCTTGTGGTCTGGCCCTAGAGATAAATACCCCACCACCTCTTGTGCCTCACAGATTGTATTACTGTTAAATGCAAGGCAGATCTTTTATGGATGGGTCACAGCAACTCTCAGTCAAAAATCAGGAAGGTCTGTAACAGTTGGAGGTACAAAGTCTACTGTTAAACTGGTGCCTTGCGGCCTCTAAATGAGGAGGAGCAGAAGCTCAGGTTTCATCAGTTGGATTCATAGGGAGGTTATTTGTCTGTTTATTTTAAGGACAGTACTTAAGAGTAGTCAATGCGCTTTGGGCTTTGCTCTCATGGGGTCTCCCAAGGTCAGGAGGGTCAGGTCAGGCCAGGCTAGTACTTCACAGGAACAAGTAGAAAGGAAAACCCAAGATACTAAGAAGAGGTTGCTTCTGTGGTGCTGTGTACCATCTGCTTCTGTGCTATGCCAAAGCCCAAGTTAGGGGCACTGTGCGGCTGGAGATGCCATCTGGGATGTAAAATCAGAGGCCAACCACCTGCAGTCTGAGATCTATGTCAGTTGTGTTTTTCAAATTCAGCCTTATCAGCATCGATCACTTCAGACTGATTAGAACTGAGAAAATCTGTGACTGACCCTAAGGGAAAGGAAGGAAATATCCCCCTATATATGCCCCCATCGAGGCTGCTCCCCCAGGTCACCCCACAACACCACCCCCTGGGCTGCTCCCCCGGGTCACCCCCAATGCTGCCCCCCCCGGCTGCTCCCCTGGGTCTCCCCCGACGACGCCCCCTGGGCTGCTCCCTCGCCCCCCCAACGCCCTCCCCGGCTGCTCCCCCGCCCCCCCCAACGCCACCCCCGGCTGCTTCCCCGGGCCCCTTCCCCCAATGCCATCCCCCGGCTGCTCCCCCATGTCCCTCGCCCCCCAACGCCACCCCCGTCTGCTCCCCCGGGTCACCCCCAACACCACCCCCATCTGCTCCCCCGGGTCTCCGCCCCCCAACGCCACCCCCCGGCTGCTCCCCCGGGTCTCCGCCCCCCAACGTCGCCCCCCGGCTGCTCCCCCGGGTCTCCGCCCCCCAACGCCTCTCCCCCGGCTGCTCCCCTGACGACGCCCCCTGGGCTGCTCCCCCGCCCCCCCCAACGCCACCCCCGGCTGCTCCCCCAGGTCCCCCCCAATGCTGCCCCCCCCGGCTGCTTCCCCGGGTCCCTTCCCCCAATGCCATCCCCCGGCTGCTCCCCCAGGTCCCTCGCCCCCCAACGCCACCCCCGGCTGCTCCCCCGGGTCTCCGCCCCCCAACGCCTCCCCCGGGTCTCTGCCCCCCCAACGCCACCCCCCAGATGCTCCCCCGGGCCCCTGCCCCCAACGCCTCCCCCAGGTCTCCGCCCCCCAACGCCTCCCCCGGCTGCTCCCCCGGGTCCCTCGCCCCCCAACGCTGCCCCCCCCGGCTGCTCCCCCGGGCCCCTCCCCCCAACGCCGCTCCCCCCCGGCTGCTCCCCCGGGCCCCTCCCCCCAACGCCGCCCCCCGGCTGCTCCCCCGGGTCCCCGCCCCCCAACGCCGCCCCCCGGCTGCTCCCCCGGGCCCCTCCCCCCAACGCTGCCCCCCCCCCGGCTGCTCCCCCGGGCCCCTCCCCCCAACGCTGCTCCCCCCGGCTGCTCCCCCGGGTCCCCGCCCCCCAACGCCGCCCCCCGGCTGCTCCCCCGGGCCCCTCCCCCCAACGCCGCCCCCCGGCTGCTCCCCCGGGCCCCTCCCCCCAACGCTGCTCCCCCCGGCTGCTCCCCCGGGTCCCCGCCCCCCAACGCCGCCCCCCGGCTGCTCCCCCGGGCCCCTCCCCCCAACGCCGCCCCCCGGCTGCTCCCCCGGGCCCCCGCCCCAGGCTGTTGCCGCCACCTTCCCCCCGCTCCACCGCCGCGCGCCGCTCGAAAGCGCCGCCCCCGAGCGCCGATTGGTTATGACGTCAGGACGGCGCCGGCCGCACCCCCGTGCCGATTGGTCGCGGCGGGTCCCGGAAGTGCCCCTGTCCGGAGGCCGCTGAGAGCCGAGCGGCGCTGCCGGTTCGTGCCGCCCTGTCACCCCGCCGGTGCCGCCATGAGCCTCCGGGCCTCGGTCAGCGAGTGTCTGCGGGACTGGGAGGAGCTGCAGGGCGGCTTCCAGCACGTGCAGGTACCGGGGGGGCGGGGCTTGCCGGGGGCAGGTACCGGGGGGGCGGGGGCTCGCCGGGGGCAGGTACCGGGGAGCTCGGGGGGGGGGCAGGTACCGGGGGGGGGCGGCTCGGGGGGGGCGGCAGGTACCGGGGGGGCGGGGGCTCTCCGGGGGCAGGTACCGGGGGGGCTGCACGTGCAATGAGGTGGCGGGGGCTCGGTGGGCGGCGCACAGGCCCGCAGGGGCTGGATAATGTCTCGGCTCCCTCAGGCTCAGACCTGTTTTTTAGCTGCCCCCCGAGTGCCTGGCGCGGTGCTGCTTGGTGCTGAGGGAGGGTCCTGTGCCCCTGCCTGGGGTAGCCACAGACCGCCCGTCTCCAGGCCTGTCCCCTTTCTCCCCCCCGTGATGGGCTGGGAGAACCCAGCGCTGGGCTCCAGGCTGCAGGCCCAGCAGGGGGGCGAGGAGACCGGAGTGTGGCCTCTCCCTGGCATGGGGCAGCAGGTGCACGTGGGAAGCAGCCACTGGGCCCCAGCAGTGAACCCAGCAGCCTCTCCACGCTCTGGGGGCTTCACAAAGCTTCTTCAAACCTACCGCCTGGGTAAGACACCGATAACAGATCCCTGACTCGCACGTGGGACACAAGATGTGACTTGCCGGCCTAGAACCCAGCGATTGTGGCAGTGACGATGGCATAGCACGCCTGGCTGCCACCCACAGCCTCTCAACCCTGCCCTACATGTCCCTGCGGAAGACTGGCCCTTGCACTGTGCCCAGAAGGGTGGTACACCCAAGCTCTGGTGGACAGAGGGGGACATACATCTTGGAGTTGAGGATCCTCCACTAAAAATACCGTGTTGGCATCCCCATCCTGTTTGAGTCCCTGGGGACTCCAGCGCTTCCACTGATCACAACCCTTGTGCTGTGTGGGGGCAGAGGCAGTAAGGCAACCAGATCATCAACAATTAACAGTTTCATAGGCTAGTGCCCAGCCCCGTACAGTCCCCCAACAGGCAGTCTGTACAGGCCATGAGTGCTGGTGTGATGTGGCACTGCCTTTGGAAGGCATTCATCCAGCCCCGTATTGTTCAGGGTGGATGTGATACACGAGTAGCCGCTGGTTTTGGAATAGCTCTAGTCTCCGTTATTTTGTATGTTGCCAAAGGTTCTTGCCTCAACCGAGCTAAACATCTGCAAAAGAACTTATTTAAAACAACAATCTGTAATCTCTGGCTCTGGAGGAAAATAGATAGTCAAGACATGTAAGCGTGGCCATTTTGGGCCTCGATTCTCGTTTATTTTTATATCAAATATTAATCATTCTACCTCAGTAGTCACCAATTGGGATCAGGGCTCTGCTGTGCGGGGGACTATATAAATGCATAGTGAGAAATGGTCCTGCCAAGCTTCTAGTCTGGAGGGAATTCTGATCTTGACTTTATTAATGCCATGGCAGGGGGTGGGGGGGAATGGTGGCCTTTAATGGAAGTATAATGCTGCTGCTCCAGTGATGTCCTTACTCTGCCTCCATTGGCTGCAGAGTGAATTATGACTCAGTGACTCTTATAATCTATTGTCAAAACACCCCCTGGAGGTGTGATCTCAGGCAAGGGGAGAAGAAGAAATGAATAGAGGTGAAATAGCAGAGAGCCGTTCAGCCCCCAGGTTGTATCCCTGTGTGTGGGAAACAGGAGGATTTAATGGCTGCTTGAGCTTATCATTCAGTAGCTGTGTCTACCATGTTTGGCCGTCGGTTTTCCTCCCGTACACTTTGTCAGTCAGTGATCAGTGGAGTGCTGGTGACCTTCCCCATCCCTGTTCACACTTCCTTTGCTGTGTCTCTCCTGCTTTGTCGCATACTGGTTAGCGGGTGTCCTTGACAACCGGGACTAAACAGTCTCATTGGCTGGGGAAGCCCTCATGTCTTTTTGGGCTGAGCTGTTTGGGATTTACATCTCGTGTGGAGGCAGCTGGAAAGGAAACAGCATCATTTTAAGGTCTCTTTCAGAAGGCTGTTGTCTGCGTCTGTTGTACTGGTAGGCTCCTGCCTCGTGACTGTTTTCCTTTCGGTAAATGATGGAATGCTTTAACATGTTCACTATGGAGTGAATACACTACAGTGTGTTTGCCTCACTGCCTGGTGTGACTTATACTACACATACTGTCATGTATGTTGTTCTCCATACAATGTAGATCACAAAATGCTTTGAATACATGTCACCTTAACTCCCCTCCTCTCCACTTGGTTCTTGTCCATGGTACTTGGGTGGTTCCTGTGTCACTTAGATTGGAGACCTACCAGTGACATGCTTCCTGGGAGAAGATTCCTCTGTCCTTTTGATGGAGACCATGAGTATAGCGTATACTCAGAACATCCTTTCTTCACCGGCTCTTCTCAGATGCTGATGGCTTTTTCCCTCTTGGGACAGCCTGTGAAATTCCTAATCAGTCACTCTAGTGGCCTTGACAAAACAAGATTTATTAAGACTAGAAAGAGATCAGATTCAAGGAGGGCTTCTCAAAGTCATCTCAGTGATGGAGCAACACGTGCTGCTTTTAGAAATCCCACCCTAGAACAATAAAGCTGGTTTGCATGGCATATGTAGTGCTGTGTTCTACAAGAGGGATGTGGTATAAGAACACTAGACGAGGACTTGGGAGACCTGGGTGGAGTTTTGGCTTCACTGCAGGTTACCTATGTGTCCTGGGGTAAGTCAGTGTGTCCTGTGCGAAATGGGATACAATTTCCTTGCCTCACAGCTAGTAGCAGATATGTTCTACCAAATACACCTCTACCCCGATATAACATGACCCGATATAACACGAATTCGGATATAACCCGGTAAAGCAGTGCTCTGGGGGGACGGGCTCCGGCGGATCAAAGCAAGTTCGATATAACGTGGTAAGATTTTTTTGGATCCCAAGGACAGCGTTATATCGGGGTAGAGGTGTAGTAGATGAAATGACATATTTACGACACCTTTCAGTACAAGGTTCTATCTATTTTAGGTCCCCTGTCACTCTAGTATCTGAGCACCTCATAATCTTTAATCTTCACCGCTGTGAGGTAGGGAAGTACCACTTCACAGATGGGGAAACTGAGGCACGGCAAGACTAAGTGACTTGCCCAAGGCCACTCACAAGTCTGTGGCATAGTGGGGAACTGAACCTGAGCTTCCCAAGTCCTAGCTAGTGCCCTAATCCCTAGGACCATCCTGCCCCTTTAATAGTTGAAATTAGTGACAGTAAAAATTCGCTTCTGCTGCGACTACACGGAGGAGTTAGACGTTGTGCCTCCTGCTAGGAATCCCCAGTGCAAAGTGCAATGAACCTTACCACCGATTGCCCAATGTTCCCGGTCCCTGGCGGGGCGCACAGGGCTAAAGTCAGCTGTCATCAGTGGAGCTGTACTTTATTACCCCAGGACTCAACTTGTCCCGGAGCTGCGACCACAGATGACTAACCACTGTCAGGGCCGTGATTACAGACTGGGCATCCGTTGCTGCGGACTAGGGAAGAGGTTACGCTCTAGGACAGTGGTTTTCAAACTGTGGTCACGACCCATACTGGGTCGCAGAATGGAAGGCACTGGGTCACGGCGGCTCTGGTCAGCACCGCGGACCGGGCCATTAAAAGTCCCGTCAGCAGTGCTGCCTGGCTAAGGCGGGCTAGTCCCTACCTGTTGCGACACTGCGCTGTGCCCCGGAAGCGGCCAGCAGCAGGTCCGGCTCCTAGGCGGGTGGGCCATGGGGCTCCGCACACTGTTCCCGCCCCAAGCACTGGCTCCACGCTCTCATTAGCCAGGAACCAGTCAATTGGAACTGGCGGGGCGGCGGTGCCTGTGGGTGAGAGCCGCACGGAGCTGCTTGTGCGCCTCCGCCTAGGAGCCGGACCTGCTGCTGGCCGCTTCAGGGGCGCAGTGCGGTCAACAGTGCCAGGACAGGTAGGAAGACTGCCTCAGCACCCCTGCTGCCCCGCTGATCGGGAGCCGCCCAAGGTAAGCCCGCATCCCAATCACCTGCCCCAGTCCTGAGTCCCCCCCCAAACCCAGAGACCCTTCCTGCACCCCATACTCCTGATCCCTGGCCCCACTCCAGAGCCTTCACCCAGAGCCCTGACCCCTTCCCGCACCCCTGCCCCAGCTCTGAGTCCCCCCAAACCCAGAGCCCCCTCCTGCACCCCAAACCTCTGCCCCAGCCCTGATCCCCTCCCACATCCCAAACGCCTCATCCCCAGCTCCGTTGGGTCGCAGACATCAACAATTTTCTTTAACTGGGTTGCCAGAAAAAAAGTTTGAAAACCACTGCTCTAGGAAGACAACTCGGCCTGGGGGAGGGGGCATGAAAGGGAATTGCAGGATGGGGCCACACTAGGCGTCAGTGAAGGTCTTTTGCGTAATACCCTCTCGTGCAGCGGGAAGTCAGGAAAGCTGCGGGTGTCCTGGCCCAGAAACAGCCGCCTCTGGTACTGTCAGTGTTTCCTAGACGTCCGGCTGCTGATGTATCTGCTTTGAATGACTGCAGTTCTTGCCAAGTACTGTGTTCGTTTGTACTGGCTCCTGCCAAGGCTTTTACAGCTGCTCCGAACTTCTGAGGGTCGTGCCCCGTGATTTATAGGTGGCCAAGTGCCACTAACACATCCCCAGCAGAGTACATGGGAGTTCTCCAGGAGTTAGTCATAGAGCGGGGGGTTTCCTGCCCCATTGGTTGTTCATACTCCCATTCGGAGGCGTGCTGCCGGAGGAAGCGGCTCAGAGAAGTGGGATCTGCAGAAATCAGGGTGGTTATATTGCTTGGCATGGGTTGCATCCAGGAATGAAGTGCTGCAAACTTTCCTGTGCGGTTACAGCAATTTACCTCTCCCCTACCCCCCCCCCCCCCCCCCAGCGCTCCAAGACCAGGGACTCTCCAGCACAAACTGCATTGTGGTCTCTTGACTGGGGCAAGTAGGGGCACCTGAGTGAGACCAGCCAACTCGTTTCACTGGTGTCTCAAGACGTGCTGGACTCCAAGCCCTCTGCTTGGTTGAGGCCCTTCTGATTTACCAAGAGCCTGTGTGTGCGCCTCTCCCCGTTCTGGCCTGGTACCCAGACTCAGAACCACGCTTCCCATCCAGTGATTCACACCTCCTCCCATGGCCTGTCAACAAGAAACCCTCCCGCTCTTTCTCCTGTGCAAAGTCGCTGCTATCCCTGCTCCTGGGGCTTGTCCACACAGTGCCGCAGGGGTGTGATTGGTAGAGCGCTCAAACTGCCCTGTATAGGCTCCACTGGTGTGAACTAAATGGTACCTGGTTTGCGTTAGGACTGCTTTAGAACTCTACAAATCCCCCACCTGTAGTCTGCTGTAGACAAGCCCTTAGTCTATCCTGGAGCCAGATTCCTCCCAGTCGCTGCGGGGAAAGGGACGGGGTGTGTGGCAGGCTACCATCTGTGTCTCAGAACTTTCTCGACCCCTGCTTTATTTAACCCCCTGAATATCTCCCGTCCTGGAGAAGGCTCAGTGAAGCAGGGTTCAGTTAAGACACACAGATCACTTGGTGAAAAACTCCTTAAACTCTCTTTACTGTATCGGATCCCACATTAAATCAACTGCATCTACTCTTCTCTCCTGGTGCTGACCCACAATTAGGTGTGGGGAGCGGGAACGGGGGGAGCGTGGTGCAGGGACCTTGAGGAAAAACTTCATCTTGGCCCAGAAGGGTTGAGTGAAATGTACCAGAGTGGCTGTGTGAAGAAGGGTTGAGGAGGCGGAGAAGTGGTGCACTCTGCTCTCTTCCCTCACCCTCGGAATAGAAGGGACAGTCTCGTTCTTGGGAAAGCGACCTGCTCCTGAGAGACCTGGCCTCATTTTGCTCTTGATCTGGCCAATTTGTGAAAAGTGGGCAAAGGTCTAATCTAACATCTTAACAGATTCCGTTCCTTCCTCTTCCCTGCTACAAGCAGTGGGGTAAAGAACATGCCGTTTAAGGAGCAGCTTGCGAGATAACAGTGTACTCAAAGCTGGTCTGCTTGCACCACAACGTGCAGATTAAAAGTCAGCAAATTTAAATTGGGTGGAGAGTTGTTTTTAGCAGTGTAGAACCAACCTGAGGGACTCCCTGCTGCAGGGGACAGAGAAAAGTAATTCAAAAGGTAGTGGCTAGAACACTGGGCTAGGGCTGAGACTTTGGTTCTGCCACTGACCTGCTGGTTGACCTTGGCCAAGTCATTGTGCCTCGGTTTCCCCAATGGTAAAGGAGGATAATGATACTGACCTACTTCCTAAAGCATTTTGAGAGCTACTGCTAAAAGCTGTTGAAGAGCTTGGGATTCTAGATCTGCAACTGACGGTCCGTTACAAGACTAATGGTGAGCTCGGCTTTAATTCTCTAGTTGAAGGTGCTATTCTGAATTGTTCCTCAATGTCAAACGTGTAGCATCTCTCCGCAGCCTTTCAGGAGAAGGGTAAGCATTGACGTGGCAAGGGCTACCACTGACTTTCCAAACCTAAAACGAGAATGGCACCTACACAAGGCAGGGCAGCATTTCGAAGACAATCAGTGCCACGCTGCAGGGCATAACCCACGATCACCAGCTGGGGGAAGGTAGGGGCTCCTTCCTCCCCCCAGGCTATGTCGGTCAGCACAGTACTGGGCCAGATGGTGTTACAGGGACACCTTCCCCTGAACCACTGGCCACTATTGGAAGCTGGATGCTGGGCTCTTCACGAACTCCTGGTCTATAGGGCGGCTTTTAGTTCAGCAGCTTCCCCTCAGTCACAGTCGGGTCCCAGCTGGGCGAACGTCCTCTTGGTCCGCATGGGAGGCTGCTGGGAAATGCTGAGTCGGCTCGTCCCTTCTGGCTTCCGGGGTCTGGAAGCTCAGCTGGCTGGCCAGGCTTCAGCCGCTGTCTGAAATGGAGGCGCGGGGCAGGGTGCGGGAGGGAGATGCCTAGGTCACCCAGCAGGTCCGTGGCATGCTGGGAAGGGAAGCCAGGATCTGAGGTCTAGTCTAGGCTTCAGCTCGAGGTGGCTCCTTGCCAGCCATTTGTTCCTCCTTTGGCATGGCGAGGCAAGGAGGAGCAATGGAACACAATGGGGAATCTTATTCCAGCCGAACAGTGCCCCCTACGGGTGTGTGTGAGAACCAGTCTCGAATGGAAGCTGAATCCCAGTTTGGGACTGCTTGGCGTGCGGGGAGTGAGACCCTGGGCTCACTTCCCACTGTTTCTAGAGGCTGCGTCAGGCCAGGAAAACAAACCCCACTTCGCCGGTCTCTAAGCATTTACCCAGTGAGTTTCCCAGGCCCCTTCTGAGTGGGAGTACCAACCCCATATGGAGGGGCAAATACGCTTCCCAAGCAGATGCCACGAGTCAGCGGTGAAGCTGGGGATAGATCTCAAAGGTCCTGCCTCCTGTTCCTCTACTCAAATCCCCAGCCCAGCCTCCCAGAGAATTAAACGGGCTCCCAGCTGAGGCACCTGGGCTCACCGCTGGTCTGTCCTTTCCATTGCCAGGAGGCCCATAAGCAGTACAAGCAGAAGCTCGAAGAACTAACCAAGCTGCAGGATGGGATCTCCAGTTCCATTGCACGGCAGAAGAAGCAGCTGAAGGAGCTGTCTCTCGCCTTCAAAAAGTAAGGAGCTACGTGGGGCAACATAAGGAGATCCTTGTGGAGCCCTGGTTGGAGGGCGCGTGGGAGCCTAGTGAGCCGCGTTCCTACGCCGTGGGGTGCTGACTGGGGGAGGAATGGTTTGGGGTAGGTGAACCATGGGGGCTGGGTAGGATGAAGGAGCTATCGCTTCTCTCATACCCTCTGGTCCTTCTTGTCAGACCGAATCATGTTCCTTTCCCCAGCTGCAAGTCCGCGATAACCGCCGAACAGGAAGAGTCCATCCGGGAGATCCAGAGCCTCATCAAAGAGAGGCAGAGCATCTTCTTTGAAATGGAGGCGTATTTGCCAAAGAAGAATGGGTAAGACGCCATCCCGTGGTCTTGGGGTCTTAGCCAGCAGTAAAAGGACTGAAGCTGTTGACTTCTATGTGGCTGTTACCAGAGATTGCTTGAGTTACCAGCCAAAAACTGCCAAGACTCTATCAGGATGTCAGTGAAAGACCTGATACACAGCTGGTGCTAGTTAATTTCTCATCGCTCCTTTTCCATCTCCACCCTCCCGATTCAGATTCCAAGCCCCCAGTTTCCACTGGGCTTGGGAAAACCTCGGCGTGACCAGCCAGAGACAGAGTAGGCTAGGGGCCTTGGCGCGGAGAGTTGCCAATTCAGAGCAGAGTATAACCCCTGGGCCTGGCTGCTTGGAGCAGCAGTGTCTTTGGACACCGCTGGCACGAAGCGCGCTCTCCAGCGTGCACTGGTGTTGCCCCGTGGCCAGCAGCCTGACCTCCCGCTGGCTGGGCGAGAGGCCCATTAGTGCGGAGTTTGAACAGATGTTTATTCTAGGGGAACAGTCTCTCCTGAACGCAGTAAAGTGCGGGGGGAATGGTAGCAAGTGCAGCTTAGTGTCAGAGGAAGGTGAAAGCCGGGGGTGGCGTTAAGGTCCCTCGCAGGATGTTTTGGGTGTGTTACCAGGCAGCGGAGCACAGGTCTGCCTATGTTCCTGGTTCCCTGCACAGCATCAGTAACATGCTGTTAAGCAGGGAGCCTTCCATTCAGCAGTTACTCTGCAGGCTG
Organism: Chrysemys picta bellii; assembly: GCF_011386835.1. NCBI lineage: Eukaryota > Metazoa > Chordata > Testudines > Emydidae > Chrysemys > Chrysemys picta. The sequence continues at coordinate 19,847,347 of NC_088809.1, forward strand.
GCAGAGCGGGAGGAACCATCCCAGTCCCAGGGCGGGAACTGCCCCATATTTTGCCCGATGTGACGTGCAGGGTTCCTGTCTCCATACCCCGGCTGCCATTGGTGACTTTCCTACATCCTCCTGCCAGTGACTCGGTTGTGACAGCGGTGGCCTGTCTTTGGTGCAGAGTTCGCGTCTCCGGCAATCGGGGACGCTCGTGAGCATGGGTGGGGAGGTCCTAGGGGGCTGCACTTGGCCATACTTCTCCCGACTGCTGCGGGTGCCCGAGGCAACCTTGGGCAGAGGCCGCCTTCCGCTGTGCTAGTGACAGAGCTGCGTCTGCGTCACTGACAAGTGGAAAATGGATGGGCGCCTGTCCCAGCTGGTGTTCCCACAAAGGGACCGACCGAGGAACAAATAAGCCTACGCACGTCGGCACCGTAGAGCACGAGCGTAGTAAAGCTTGGCGTTGAAGCCCATGCAATGGGTGTGGGATAGCTACGCCTTAGCCACGCAGCAGGAGCCCTTTCAATCTCAACTACTCCCACCGGCACAGCGGTGCTGTATGCCTCCTTCGTATGTTCTCACGTCTCCTTCCATTCTCACCTAGGTTGTACCTGAGTCTGGTGCTTGGGAACGTGAATGTGACTCTACTCAGCAAGCAGGCTAAGTAATGCCCCTCTGTTGTCCATCTGTTTGCGGCTGCTTAAAGGCAGTAGAATTCCCTTTACTCTTGGAGAGGCGGGTCGTCTTCTGCCGGCACGTGAGCGTGTCTGGCACTGACCCTTGCCAAGCTCTTCCCAATCCCAGCATCCGCAGAGACCCTCTTCCACCGGCAGACTGATGGTCACGTTGACCCATCCCAGGGCTGGGTTTAGGACACTCCCTCCCCTAGAGTTAACCTCTGACACCTGATCTTCTCTTGCATGTTCTTGCAACTGTCCTGCGTCTGGCAGGGGTCTTTAGGTCAAGCCTGGATGGGAGACCTACCAGGAAAACAGAGGCTTGTTAGTGGTTCAGTAGGTGGCGTTCTTCCCTCCCAGTTAGGGTTGGTGGGTTGGCGCTGCTCTGAGGGCAGGCGGAGCCTCTGGCAGCACAGTGCCCCCTAATGCCATGTTGGGGCATGATCCAAGACTTGCTCAACCAACAGCTCCAGCACCCTTCCCTACAGTCTCCTGTAGCTCATGGTCCAAGCTGGTACGGCTGCAGGGTCTCTCAGGTGTAGCCGTGGGAGATGGCCCTTGTCCGCCGATCGTTGCCTGAAGACTTTGGGTTTATTCTCTGCACACCATGACCCTTCGCTGTGCTTCCCTGCAGGTTTGCTTATAAAGATGAGTACGAGAAGTTCAAGCTCTACCTCACCATCATCCTGCTCATCATCTCCTTCTCCTGCAGGTTCCTTCACAACTCCAGGTGAGTCTGTGGCAGCAGCAAGATGCTCACCAAGCCATGTGGGCAGCCTTACAAGAGAGACCATCTCCTGGGCTGAAACCAGGCTCTGCTAACAGACTGCTTAGCTGAGATGCATGGGATCTGCGCGGAAGGTGTCGGGTTGAGTAGCTTCTGACTTAGGCTGCCATCCCCGAATGATGGGAACCAAACTGCAGACTGGTGTCTCTATAGGGTCCTTCAAGGACTGTGGGGCTACAATAGGATTGCTGGAGGTAACATGATCTTGAGCAGAAACGTTCCCCTGGTGGGCTGGAGATGGGATCCTGGATAATGGACTGGCCCAGTCACGTCTCACCAGCTTGGATCCGGTTTGCAGGTGTGCAGCGTTACTGCTGCTAGCCCACTGGGTTCTGATGTGGTTGAGGCTGGCCGGCCATGGGGAATGGTACCACCTGGGTGAGCAGTCCAGGTGCTGAACAAGGCTCCTCCACAAGTTGCCACCCCGCAGTCGGGTGGGATTTTCCTGGTGCCTGTCCTGCAGTAAATTTCTATCTCATCGAAGGTGTGAGGAATGTAGCATCCAAGGGGCAGCATGGCTGGACTGGGCCAAAGGCTTATGGTCTGTAACTGGCTCGGGGATCCGGACTCTCCAAATAGTCGGTGACCCTTTTGTGTGCACACCCCCTGGCCGCTCGGTGTCACTGTAATAAGAAATATATGGAGATATGCCTATCTCATAGAACTGGAAGGGACCCTGAAAGGTCATCGAGTCCAGCCCCCTGCCTTCACTAGCAGGACCAAGTACTGATTTTGCCCCAGATCCCTCTAAGTGGCCCTCTCGAGGATTGAGCTCACAACCCTGGGTTTAGCAGGCCAATGCTCAAACCACTGAGCTATCCCTCCCGCCCCGTACCTGTCTCAGCCTCTGGGTTTCTATACGAGAGGCTTCCACGCCTCTCCATGTGGCTGGAGCAGCTGCCCACTGAGACCAGAGCCGGTGACCCCTGCTGAAATAACCGCAGACTTGGAAATGCCCATCTGGGGGTGCGGTCAGACCCCTGGCTTGTCAAAAGCGTATTCCTTGCTTTCACGTCCTTCCCAAGGAGCTTAACCTTATGTGAGCAGGTTAGGTTGCTTCACGGTTTACGTTGTTTCAGTGCCACACTCTTACATTCCCTGCCCGTGTTTCCACAGACTGGGCAGGCTTCGCCTGTCCTGTACCCGCCCACGCCGTGCCCCTAAAGGCTATCCCAGAGCTTGCCTCCCAGCAGCAGTGGGAATGCACCGGAGAGCTTGCGTTGTATCGCATCCCTCCCTCCCCCAGCGCCGGCGTGGCTGTTCCTAGCAGTCCCGTGGTAGCAGGAAGCTGCTTCGTGGGCCAGACCCTCAGCCCAACGTGGTTGCTCTGCACCTGGGCTGAAGGGGAAGTAGCGTTGCTGCTGAACGCTCCTGTAGGGGGACGTTCAGAGCCGCCCTGCAGCGAGGTCTGCCCGGTTCCTGGTGGAGCCGCAGAGGTTCCGCTCCGCTCCCCCTCTTCACCGTCCGCTTTGTGTGTGACAGGGTGACGGACGCCGTCTTTAACTTCCTGCTGGTCTGGTACTACTGCACCCTGACCATCCGTGAGTGCATCCTCATCACCAACGGGTCCAGGTGAGCAGGGCCACAGTCTCGCCCAGGCTGAGCCGACCGACCCCCACCTGCTGCACTAGCCTCTGCTCCCAGAGCCCCCCACTCGGGGTCGCCTCTGCTAACTGGGGGAACAGCTTGCTCAGTATTGTGACGCGCTCCCGGGGGAGGGTCGGCAGTGTCTGGGGAGGGGCCAGGAGAGGAGAACCACTGATTACAGCAGTCCCTGCTTCGTGCCACGGTGCCAGCGCCCTCCCGGTGCCGGCTGAGGGTCTGCCCTGGCCCTGTTTTCTTTCCACTCCTTGTGAGCCGGGGGAGCTGCTGGCCTGTCTTCCCCGGCTGGAGGGCCAGCCTGGCCTTCGCCTCCCTTGCGAGCCTCGCCCCGCCTGTGTGGATGTCTAATTCTAGCTCCCTCTTCTCTGCTCCCCCAGAATCAAAGGCTGGTGGGTTTTCCATCACTACGTCTCTACCTTCCTCTCGGGCGTCATGCTGACTTGGTGAGTCTCCATCGCTGGGGATCCCGCATCATCCTGCTTTCCTGCCCTCTCCTCCCTGGCTCGCAGCTGGGTTGCGAGGATGTTAGAGGACAGACTTCACCTGGGTGGGCTCGTGCCAGCCTCCCCCTAAATTGGGTCCCTGGGGGCCTCAAAGGGAGTAGCCAGGGGATCTCTGACATCACCCGGGGCTGTGGGACGCTCGCAAATAAAACCCAGAGAGCAAGCTGATGCCAGTGGTGACACCGTGAGCGTCTTCCACCGTCTCTTCTCTCCCGCAGGCCGGACGGGCTCATGTACCAGATGTTCCGAAACCAGTTCCTCTCCTTCTCCATGTATCAGAGTGAGTGTCCCTGCGTGGGCCGGGAGCCAGCCTGGCTGCTGGGCTTTGGAAACCCAGCCGCAGGCTGGCGGCTGCGTCCCTCTCCTGTTAGCCTGTTTCAGCCGTGCCCTCTGGGTCCACAGCGCTTACAGGGGGGTTGGCAAGCTCCCCAGGAGCTATGAGACGGTTTCTCCTCCCTAGCGCTCTGCGAAGCTGCAGGCTCGGGAAGCGGTGACAGAGCGCCGGCCTGGCCTGCGTAGGACACTGCGTCCGGAGCAAGGAGGCGGCTGGGAGGGCTTGGTGAGCGGGGAAGCGCCGCGGGCCAGTGGATTGCACGCTGGCAGTTGTGTAGGAATCTCCTCTCCTTGCAGGCTTTGTGCAGTTCCTCCAGTATTACTATCAGAGCGGGTGCCTGTACCGGCTGAGGGCGCTGGGCGAGAGGCACAACATGGATCTCACCGTGGGTAAGTTGCCTCCCGTGTCCCGCTGCAATCTACCACTCAGCTGGCTGGCATAGCAGCAGAGATGACCAGGCCCCGACCCTGACTTCATGCCCGTGGGGCAGCTTGGCCCATCCCCAAACTCAGTGCAGACAGCCAGCCATCCAGGGGCCGGAGCAGCCCCGCTGCTCTCCCCGTGAAGCTCAGTTCGCTCGGGGCCGGTTGCACTGTCTGTGTTCCCCTCGCTGGCGTTACGGTCCCATTAATGCCTACCTCACTTGGGGCCGCTGGGCATGGTTCTCTAGGGTACCTGGCTCGGTCGCTCTCCGGCTGGACTACACCTCCTACGGCGCACTGCTTCTCCCCTCTGAGCGCCAGGAGGGCACGCGTCAGAGGGGTTCCTGGCAGTGGTGCATCAGGGGAGATGTAGTCCGGCCAGAGGTCCCAGCCCGTAGAGGAGAAAGGGAGTGCAGAGCATCTGAACTACAACTCCCATGAGGCACTGGCACCAATTGGAGTGGGAAGTTTTTGGTTCCTTATAAAATTTTCTGCAATCACGTTTTCTTGTAGATAGAAACTTTTGACCAGCCCTCCCATTAACCCCCAGCGTGCCACACGCACCCCTCCTTGCTTTCCAGCCCTCTTCCCTGGCGCTCTAAGCTGCTGCTCACCCCATAAAGGCAGTTTCCTACAGCGGGCGGCCCTGCCTGGCCAGCCGCCTGGGAGCCAGAGCCTCTCTCGGCGCTGGGGGGTCCCGTGTGTCCCCAAGGCTGGGTGGCTGAATCCAGCCCCGTACGCGCAGCGGGACGGCACAGAGCCCCCCGGCGCACTGAGTTCTAAGGCCCCCTTCGTATGTCCCGTCTCTGCAGAGGGCTTCCAGTCGTGGATGTGGAGGGGCCTCACTTTCTTGCTGCCGTTCCTCTTCTTTGGCCAGGTGAGTCCGCAGCGGGCGTCTTGGGGCCCGCGGGGGTTCAGACGGGTCTAGTGGTGCTCACGCGCTCCTTGGAGACGGACGAGAGGGAGGGGGAGCTACCACCCAGGTGCCAGTGGAGGAGAGCGTCTCGGCCGCATTCGTGCGAGCAGAGTGCCTGGGGGGTGCGGGAAGCTGGACGGCCCCTCCTGATAGAGACGTGCATGAAACGAGGCTCCTTAAATACTTAAACCAGCCCTGCTCTCGCCTCGTGAGTTGGGCTTTTCAGAGGCGGAGCTGCCCCCGGTCCCAGTGACATTCCCAGCAGCCGGGTGCCTCGGGCTGGGTATTTGGGCAGCAGGAGGCAAGGCCCATGGCGCTGGCCTGGGACACGTCCGTGCTGGGTTCGCTGGGGGGCATTTGACATGAGTCTCCATGAAAACTGCCCCTTAACCCCGCGTCTCCTTCAGTTCTGGCAGCTTTACAACGCGGTCACCCTCTTCCAGCTGGCCAGACATCCGCAGTGCAAGGAATGGCAGGTGAGCTCGGGCAAAGGGAGCCTGGAGTGGGGGGGTTGGAGCATGGAAATGAGATAATGCCTTAGAAACTGCTGCCCCCACCTCCCCCTCGCTGCCAGCCCTCCTCCTCCCAGCAGCAGTTGAGTGCTTGGCTGAATGAGATGCTGGGAAGCGACACAGCTGGAGCAACAGCAGCGGGACTGATGGGCTGTGGCCCCTCTTAGAGGCCTGGGAGATCCCAGCTCAATACAGCCTCTCGGACTCCCGCTGGTGGGTTAATTCTAGCGTCTCCCGTCAAACTCTCAGGTTCTCATGTGCGGGTTCCCCTTCTTGGTGCTCTTCGTGGGGAACTTCACCACCACCCTGCGGGTCGTCCAGCAGAAATTCCAGAACCAGAACCAAGACGCTAAAGCCGAGTGAGAAGAGGAGCTGATGCTGAGACCGGGGGGGCTCTCCACCGCTCCCCCCCCCCCCCCCCCTGTCTCCTAGCCACACTCCAGACTTTGCCATCCAACTCTCCTCCTCGCCCTTGAACCTGTGCCCGTTCCTCAGGGGCAGGCCCACTGGGACTGTCCAGGGAACCTCGGGGGAATGTATGTGATCCAGTAAACCAAGCTGCTGAAGTCCGAGGCTCCCTCACCCTCCCAGCCCCGGGACACGCTGCCTTTGGCTGGAGTCGCTATGGGCCTGCTGCGATGCAGGAGGATGGAAGCGATCTCCCCAGAGTACCGTGGCCAGCCAGGCAGTCTTTATCCCACTCTGCCCCCCAGAGCATGCCCCTTCCTTTGCTCTAGAAGTGTGGTGTCTAGGGCAGCTACTCAGATGTTAATGTGACCCCTTTCTTGGGGGTCAGGCCAAAGCACTACCATGAACACCATCTAGCTCCTAGCAACCAGAGACCTGAAGTGCCCATGACAGCTGGTGGGGCACCCTGCAGTGGGGCCAGCCGGGCCTGAGGGGGAGGGAGCAGCCCCCAGCCCTGGGCTTATTCTAAGCTCCCCTCCCTGTGGACAGTGCTGCTGAGACACACGGGGCGAACAGCTCAGCACCTCCCGCTTAGGGAACCAGCCCCATTGCATGGAAACAGGCTCCTTGCTTATTATTGGCTGAGTCCCCAGTGGAAGCGCTCCAGCTGGGAGCACGGCTCTCCCAGCCCCCTCATGGGCCCGGAGTCCCAAGGCCGGGCTCTGGTGCAGATCTCCTTCTAGCGATGGGAAATGCATGCTTCAGACATGTCCTGGCCTCTTTACTAAAGTGGTCTGCACCCTGGGGCCGTTCCGCATCCTCTCTGCTCCAGCGGGATGCTTGAGCATGATCTGGGAACTGGGGCAGCCTAATGTCCCAGCCCCCTCACCCCCGCCATTAATTCATTGGGCAGCAGAAGCAGAGTGAGGGAAGAGGATGCCAAAAACCATAAAGGAAGCAGCGTGTGTAGCTGGTGCTAGAAAGTAGCGTGGGGCCTTGAGCTCTGACTTCCTCGCCAGCAGGGTCCCTGAGCTGCCGAGGGCAGGTGGTCTGGCTGGAGCAGCTGTGCTTGGCTGGCTTGTGAGCTGCTGGGGGAAGTCTGAGCAGGTACCCAGCTTCGGTGCGGGGAAGATGGGTTGTGGAGGGGGCTGTCCTACCTGTATTAATGTCTGTGCCTCTTTGACAGGAAGCTCATCCAAAATAAAGGGAAGAAGGGGTGATCCCTTCCCATGACAGAGCCATCTCTGATCCCAACCGCTCTTAATCCACTGGTGGGGTAGTTGATGTTTTGATGGAAGGAAGAGGGCTGGGAGGGGGTAGACCATTCTTACTGCCTAGGGCCTGAGCTCTGCTGCTGAGGGGTAAGTGTGAGACTGGGTAAGGGGAAGATACCCCCTGGCAGGGGAGGGCTGTGTGCAAAGCTAAATGCAGCAGCGAGGCTCTTAACTATCAGGAGTGGTTTGTCCTCCCCTCTGCTAGCAGCAGGCAGGATATTCCTGGCAGTGACAGGGAGGGCGCTGCACAGGCCTGAACTAGTACCTCTTGCTCTCCTGTCCTGGAAACAGGGCTGGCTCTGGTTTATCCCTTTTAGTGTAGACGTACCTGGCATCTGTGCAGCTTCCCTGCTAATGGTGTTCAAGCTAGCCCAGGGGTATCTGCACTTGCGGCAGGGCAGCCAGACTGCTGCGCAGGGGAGCAGTGCAGCAGTAACAGAACCTGCCTTGGTGCCAGTTCACATTTCCTTCTGACGGGGGAAGTGAGTGTCAATCATACTGCTGAACACGGGACTGGCTGCAAGTCCACGGTTGTTTTCCATCAACTCTCCCCTGGACACCTGTTTGGAAAGCGAGCAGCACGCTGGGCCAGCCTGGGAATGAACAGAGGTGGGGCTGGCGGGAAGGAGAGAGGCCCAGTCTGCAAATGAGGTGAACAGCTGAGGGGAGAAACTCTGCCTCCGTTTGAGCTCTGGGGGGCTGGCTGTACTGCAAGCGGAGGTGTGACAGCCGGGTGTGGAGCCAGGCCCGAGCTGCACTTCAAGCCTGCCTAGGGCTGTACATGTGTGACTAGCCCAGGCTACTGAGGGTTCGTGGCTACTGGGAAATGAGGCCAGGTGGAGCCTGCATGCACAGCCCCCTTGGGAAGTGAGCTTTAAACACACAGGAGACAGGATGGGCTTCGGCTCCCTCCCCCCATCTCTCCAGCACAGGCAGAGGTTAAGCGACTTGCCCAAGATCTCAGAGGAAAGGCTGTGGCAAAGCAGGAACGGACGCATGGGCAGGTCACCTGTAAAGCTGTTCTCACCTTGTGCCCTTTCCCCTTGGCTTTGTGAAAGGAGGTGTGGGGGGGGGGGGGGGGGGAGGGGGAGGTGACACCCCAGGCAAGAGGAAGTTACTGGCTGGCTCTTGCCTCTTGGGTCGGTTTCTCACTGAAATGAAACAAGAGGCAACTGATCTCAGGAGGCAAAATAAAGCCCGTTTTATTCCAAGGGGACAGTATATTTAAAATTATTTACATTCATGGGACAGGCGGAGAGCTTGTCCATGAGCAGGTCTTGAGCCGGGGTGAACAGGAAACCCAGATACCAAACCGTGTGTGGAGAAGCGGCCCAGGGGGTTCAGTTCATGTGACTACCAAGCACACGGGCCCAGTCGTTCTCCCTGCTCCCCTGGGCTGACTGCAGCTGCACATTAGCGCCCCCTGCAGGCCAGTAGCTGGAATTACCCCCTCCCCCCCCCCCCGCCGCCTCTCCCAGGAGGCGGCTTCAGCCATCTCCTGTCCCCTGTGACTAAGGAAACAAGATTCAGTGGAGGCAAGTGCTGCAGTTAAGTCCCTGACCCACCCCAGCAGTGGCTACACATGAGACTCAAGGCCCAGGCCAAGGAAGGCGCCCTGGGAGCTGCCTTGCTAGTCCCTGGAGGTTAGTGATGGCTGGGAGCGAGCCATCCTCCCCCTGGGATTGTCTGTTGCTGGGCTGGGACGTTACAGAGCAAGTCACCACTTTGCTGGGACTTGAGCATTAAGCCACTGGGCATCAGCTCCCCACCACCACTAGCCAACTTACTGCGAGACCCATAGGACAGAGCGGGGAGTGAGGCCAGGCCAGGCCTGGGGAGAGCTTCGTGGCGGATCTGGTGGCAGATCAGAGCAGGCTCAGGTAGGAGTCACTGGCACAACTCTCGCTAGGCGCTAACGGGTTCAGAGAGCAGGTCTCCAGCCAGAGCAAAGCCCCACTCAGAGACTCCAATCGCAGCAGGGCCAAGGACTGGGCAGGAGTTTACACCAGGGCGGGCTCTCAGCTGGCCAGGGCTGGTTGCAGGCCACAGGAGAATTTCAAAGGGCACTGACTCTGGTGTGCAAGGCATGGGGGCCCTGGCCCATCGGGCAGAGCTGCAGGCTGCCCCGTCACAGTGAGGGGGGCGTACCCCAGCACCGTTGCTCAGGCTGAGTGCCACCAGGACAGGACCTGGTGCTGGAAGTCTCGTGGGGCAAGGGAGACATGGGGTTCTGCCAGTGGAGACTTTCTGATGCCCTGCGAGGGAGCGAGACAGTCTCTCCCATTTGCTGCCCTCAGCCCTGGGTCGCTTTCCAACCCAGCATGCTCCAGGCTGGATCTGTTAAAGGTTGCCAGGGTCCAGGTCTGGACCACAGCTCTGCCCGGATCACCACCAGACCATGCCTGAGCTGGGGTGCACTGGATTGTCCCCAAAGAACGGGTTAAAAACCAAGGTAGCTCCCTGGGAGAGGAGGCGGCATTGGGGCTTATGTGACTAGCCTGAGAGGCCAGGGTGGGGGGAAGGGTGGCCCCACGTCAGTTTCCACAGGAGCACAAAGCCGGGGGGGGGGGGGGGGGGTGTCGTCCTGCAGCTGGTTCATTGCACAGACAGCAGAGCGGGCAGCCTCGCCAGTGAACTGGCCTTGCCCTGCACTGCGGCGGGGGGGGGGGGGGGGGGGGTCATCAAGCCCTGACTCCTGCTAGTTCCAGGGGCGAGCCAGGCCATCGCAGTGGAGACGTGTCTTCTCCCAGAAAACCCAGGGGGATTCCAGCAGTTCCTGCCCCGCCCTTCGCAGGGCTCTCGAGAGCAGTCTAGCGGAGGGGGGAGGCGGGTACAGAGGGCGATTACCAGGTGAGGGGATCTAAGGTTTAGTTTCGTTTCAGTGGCACGTTCTTGCAATGGCTGGGGCAGGTCCAGCAGCCGTCTGGGAATCCTTCCTCTCCCCAGCCCGGGAGCCCGGCTTAGCTCCAGACGTCCAGGGAGTAGCGGCCCTTGGTCATCAGTTTCTTTACATAGTCCACGGCCTGGGGCTGGGTCATGCTCCCGAACTCGGCCACGATTTCGTAGAAGGTGTTCTGCACGTCCCGTGCCATACTGCGAGCATCGCTGGAATGACAAGGACGTGAGTGAGGGCGGGCGTCGTTCCTCCACCTCCCGTGGATCCATAGCCCTGGGGGAAGGGGAGACTGCAGAGGCCAGGCTGGCCTAGCCAGCATCGGCCCCAGGTCTAAGGAGCTTGGCTAGTGAGGGATCAGAGGGACACTGAGCAGGTAAACTCCATGTTATGGAGCGTGGGCCACAATCCCCGTGGCCAGTGGCCTGCACTGCGTGTTAGCCTGGCACTCGCTAACCTTCACAGCACCCCTGCATTGCAAGGAGCTGCCCCAGCTCACAGCCTGGGAAATCAGCAGCGGGCAGGTGTCTTGCCAAAGGCTATTGGACAAGTCCATGGCAGAGCTGGGGGAGAACCAAGGAGTTCCTGGCTCCCAGGCCTGTGCTTAGACCAGGCAGCTGTTATTCCATCCCCAGCTGTGCTGGGCGGAGGGGAGGTGTGAGAGCACATCACTCACCGAACCTGGCCCTGGCCCCTTTGCAGCCACCTCTCCTCCCTCCCTGGAACCCAAATGGCCCCTCCTCCTGCCCCAGGCGTTTCCCACGATACTCTGATTGCACTGTGGGCACTGACTGAGCCGGCAGCCCTCAGCCCAGGGAGCTGCTGGTTCTACCTCCCCCCATTAGCTCAGCAAGGCCCTTCTCCGCGGACGCTCTGCAATGGCTCTATTCCCAGCCTCTCTCTGCTGGGCCCTGAGACGCAGTTGTGCTAGGAGCTGTACGTACAGAGACACAGCCTGCCCCAACAGGTTCATCGGCTACAGAGACACAGGGCGGGAGGGGAAGCTGGGGACCGAACCCAGGGCTCCCACGTCCGTGCCCATAGCAAGGCCTTGAGCCTGCCACCTGCTAGCAGACCCTCCCTCCCGTATGCTGCCCCAGGGACTGTGGCTGGAAGCAGAGCCTAGCACAGGACAGTGACGGGGATGGCTCCACTGCCTTTGAGGTGCCAGCCCCCACGTGTGAGAGTCGAGAGCTTTGCTTCTTCCCTTTCACACACACACGGGAGTGTCACCGAACCCAATGGATGGTTTAAGTGAATCCAACCACATGGTGCAACCCTTAAAGTAACTCAAGGTGCAAGCTCCTTGTAAAGCCACATGCCAGCCCCCTGGACAATAGGGGCCAGCAATGGGAAACCCCGGGTTATCCCACAGTCCAGCCAAGGGTCCTGATGCAATTCAGCCCGCGAGGACCCCGGGCTGGCCTTACCCGCACACGTAGATGTGAGCGTTCCCCTCGTGGATCAGCTTCCAGACCCCCTCTTTGTTCTTCTTCAGCAAGTGCTGAACGTAGACCTGGCAGAACAAAGGCAGCTGGGTTTAGAAGCGCGGGGAAGGGAGCAACGCGGATTCCATGCGCCGAGCTGGCCGCTTCATCCCAGAGCTGCTGCATGTCCCTCCGGGAGGGAACCAAAGCTGCTCAGGGGACGTCAGTGGGCCTGACCCTCTCCGGCAACAGCCTGGGGGGGAGGGGAGGGACATTAGGGCAGGCTCTCAAGCCAAGCCGGAGTGCAGACTGGCGCTCCCCACGGCTGGGGCACCTCCCCATTCACGCCCAGCCAGGTGCACTCTGCAGGGCATGGAGCCGCCTTGCTCTGAAGCACGTGGGACAGGCCGATGCTGCCAGGACGCGGTTGGAGCAGTAGCCTGGGCTGGGGCTGGCAGCTCCCAGGGCCTCTCCTCCTGCAGCACCCACCCGCCTGGAAGAGTCCAGCCGCCCGCACATGGGCTGGAGGGAGGGACTGGAGCCTCTTTGCGGGGCTTTACCTTCTGGGCTTGGTCCCTGGAGAAGGCGACGTTGAGCTGGGTGAGGGCTCCCTCCTTGTGGAACTGGGCGAGCTCCTCTCGGTACAGGTAGTCCTCGTTCTCATGGCGACAGCCGTAGTACAGCACCGTCTCGCCAACGTCCTTCCCTGGGACCCAACGTGACAGCTGTCAGCCCAGGCCCGCCACCTCCACGTGGCTAGCTAGCCAGCTACTGACGGGACTTCCACGGCACCTAACTTCCATTGCTTTCAAAGGGATGTGGGCCTAAGTGACTTGGACAAGGTCTGTGGCGGAGCAGGGAATTAAAGCCAGGTCAATGGCCCATCCGTCCACCCTACCAGGGCTAGCAGAAGGCAGCAACCTTCTACACCCGCAGCCACATAACCTCCTGCTCCGAGGAGCCCACAGAGGAAAAGGGACCTGCTCCCCTCCAGCAGTGTGTGCTGGGGTAGGAGCTGAACCTGGGGGAAAAGGGGGCAGTTACCCCTCGTTATCCCAGGGACCCCGGGTTGCAAGTGAACACACAGGATGGGCTGCTGCTGGTGCCCCGAGTGCACCCCAGGGTTGCTCCATAGAGCCCCACTATCACAAGAGAGCCGTGATTGGCCCACGGTGCTGTCAGTCACCACAGATCTGGGTGGGAGGGGGTGCCCCCTACAAGCCTGCACACCTGCAGCAAACCGTGCTGACGTAGGTGATTGGGAGATGAGCGGAGTGGGAGGGGTTTACAGGAAATAATCAGAACAATGCTCCCGTAACAGACGGACTTTTACATTCTAACCTTCAAAAACGCCAAACCCTTACGGCTGCTGAAAGTCTCTCCCCTCCCGCCTCCCCAGCTCCTCCACACGTTACGAGAGAGCTACTTCTGAAGCCCCCTCAGGAACGAGCCACAGCTGTATGGGAGGGGGCCCACCTCTGGCAGCCACTGGATACTGGCACTATCGCGAAGAGGCAGCACCTCCAGTCGATGGCTACTCCGGGACCAGCTGATCTGGCACCGCTGTTGCACTCACCTTGCTGCTTTAGCCAGGCCCGTTCTTGAATGAAGCCAACGAACGGGGCGATCCCAGTCCCGGGCCCGATCATGATGACGGGCGTGCTGGGTTTGAAAGGCAACCGGAACTGTGACTTCCTGACGTACATGGGCACCGTCAACTTGTGCCCGTTTTCATTGGGCACCTTGTTCTTCAGCCAGGTAGTGGCCACTCCTTTGTTCAGCCGGCCTGTCTTGGTCTCGTATTCCACAACCACAGCGCAGATGTGGATGGCGTGAGGGTGAACCTGGAGCAAAACCAAAATTGGCAGCAGCTTTAGAGAAATGCAGTCACCCGTTTGGCTTCTGGGCAGCCCCTGCGGGGGAATGAGTCCCATGGGCTGTCCATAGACAAGAACCAGCAGCCACTGGAGTGGGGAAGCTAACAAGAACGGTTAGTTCAAGCCACTCTTTCCTGCAGCTCTCAGATGACAACCCAAGTGGACCTCCTGCTAAAGCCACAATTTATACCCCCTCTATCTTACACGGCTCCACAGGAACAATTTTGCCTCTAGATATTCCACGCGGGGTACACCTCCATTGCAGTCAGAGGTGTGACTGCAGCACCAACCTTGATCTAGTAACAACAACAAAATTTCAGGGTCTGTGCAAAAGCATCTGGGGTCTGGCCTTGGCCCGCAGTCCACCTATATTGCCTACCCCTGTGCTAGAGTCTATCATCAAGGGAGTTGTCCTTTAGTGCCCCCTGCTTGGAGGAATGCCAGAGCCCTGGTGAGCGGATCTCCCTTCCCCTGAGCAGATGGGGTTAGTTGCCCAGCAAGACGGGGGTATGACATGCTCTCTACCTGAATCCTGTACCAGTCCCCGTCTCCCTGCATTATAATCATATAATATAAATATGTGGCGATATGCCTATCTCCTAGAACTGGAAGGGACCCTGAAAGGTCATAGAGTCCAGCCCCCTGCCTTCACTAGCAGGACCAAGTACTGATTGTGCCCCAGATCCCTAAGTGGCCCCCTCAAGGATTGAACTCACACCCCTGGGTTTAGCAGGCCAATGCTCAAACCACTGAGCTATCCCTCCCCCATTGCAAGAAGAGTGAGGTTTTGCTGCACCCCAAGTTCTCTCTGTTAGAGCTAGGGATGGAGCCAGACCTCCCTCCAGCCGGAGGGGCAATTGGGGGGAAGATGAGCTCTGCGTGTGCGCGTGGGACGTGTAACCGTGAAAGTATGCTGTGATCTGCACCTCTCACGCAAAACCAGGTCCGATCCCTGGCCCGAGCTGTTCCGCTGCTTCTCTCCAAATTACAGCGGAGGACGGTTTAGTTCAGCATCCCGTTGTCCTGAGCTAGCTTGTAACGGCGTCTCCGGCTTTGCAGGACACTTATGACTGCAGCAGAACTAAAGCCAGGTGAGTCTCAGGCCTGGCGCACACTCAGAGCGGAGGTATAGGGCTCTGCCCCATTCTGAGCTCCTGGTACAAAATGTGAACGAAAACAATCCCAAGGCCCGGAGCATTTACCTCCAGAATCCACCTCGCTCCCAAGCCATGGAAGCAGGGCCCTAGAGCAGCGAGAGCAGAGCGAGGCAGCCTCAGGGCACCAGAGTGGTAGCTGTGATGGAGACACTGAATCTGCATCCCATGTGTGAAAGACAAAGTACTGTTTGCCTTTGCGACCAGGAATAACAGGGAGCCACCTGTGCACAGGATGTGTTTCCTTAAAGGGGAAATCTCTACATTCCTGTCCCAGCCCCCAGATGCCCAACCATGCAGGGATCTGTCAGGATGGCTGGGGGGGGGGGGGGGGGTGAAAAGGGAGAGGACTCTCTCAGGGTTGCTCAGTGGCCTAGATCACGCCAAGAAACAAAGTCCTTCGCCAGGGCTGATAGATTGCCCGGCTCCTGGAGGCTCACCTTGGAAGAGGAGGCAATCGAGTAGTAACGGGCCTGCAGGCGAGGCAGCAGCTCACAGAGGTGGTCGATGGGAGGTCGGAGAGAAGGTACATCCTGCAGGATGGCTAATATGTTCCTTCTGGCCTCCAAAACCCAGCTGAGGTACAGCGTCTAGGTGCACAGAGGGTGTAGACAGGAGAACAAGGCAAAGGTGAAATCCTGTGGCCTGTGAGACACAGGAGGTCAGATGAGAGGATCATAACCATCCCTCGTGGACTTAAAATCGGTGACTCTATCGGACATCAGTCACCAGGTTTCCCATCCCTTCCTTTGGCACAACGAAGGAGCAGCTCTGTGTAGGGGAGCTCAGCAACATGAGAGGACATCGTAGCAGAAACTCAGGGAGTTGCACCAAGATGGATGGGGCTGGGGGAAGTTAGTTCTGCAGGGCAGGTGGGAGCACTCTGCCTGCCATCAGCAAAGCCACTCCCAGGGATACCTGCACTCGCGGCCTTTAAACTTCTCCCCCAGAATACTCCTCCGCCCACCCCACCCTGCCAGGCGCGACCTCCTTGCCCTGTCACGTGGCACAGACCAAGCATGATAGGACTCTTGGGGTTCACCCAGCCTCCCACCTAATAACCAAGGCAAGCCACCGCTAAGGCCTCTGTTCGTTCTCTCCACCGGCACCCGGACACTTGGCAGCGACAAAAATTAGGGGCAAAATTTTCAAAAATGCCTACGACACATAGGCTCCAAAGTCCCATGTTCAGAAGTGACTGAGACACGTGGGTGCCTGAGTCTCATTGGAGATCAATGAGATTTAGGCTCCTAATGCCAATGTTTTGGGAAAGAACAAAAAACACACACACTCATCAAAACCTTCCTTGTCTTTTTCTCCCGTCTACCTGCTGCTGCCCAAGGCTCTACCAGGGATTTGTAGACACCTGGCTGTCTCTGGTGGATATTCAGGGGTTTAACTACTCATGACACCTAGTTAACCCTTTCCTAGTGGCAAAACCAATTACAAGGTTTGTGGGCCATTATTTACTTTAAGTATGATCTTCCTCCCTTGTTTTGCCTTGACACATCATCAGCCTTGGACACGTAGATGGATAATTAGTTCAGCCCCAGTTACATTACAAAGAGGGTAAAATATTTTACATTTACCACAAAAAAAAAAAAAAAAAAAGTCTATGTAAATCCTCATACTTCAAGGCATAAGCCAACCTCTGACAGGTGTCAGGAAGGAACTTTTACAAACAAGATACTCCCTGGTTATCCATCCAGGGCTTCCTCAGACCATCCTGTGATGGATCCAGTAGCAGCCAGTGTCAGAAAGAGGACATTGAGCTAGATAGACCCGTCTGGCAATTCCTAGACAGGCCACGCAGAGAGAATCCCCGTTAAACAGCCTCCTTGCCCGCCAAAGCAGTGGCATGCTCACCTTCCCCTCGGCAGCGGAAGACGCCATCTTGCGGAGGTGCTCCTGCTCGTTGGGGTCTGTGGCGTACTGAGCCAGCTCGTACAGGACGTTGGTGCGCGGCGGGTTGGTGATGTCCAGGTAATAGGTCAGGGCCGTTCGGTACGTGGTGGGGCAGGGGAACGGATGCTTCTTATTGGATTCCTCTGGGGAAGGGAAAAGAGGTTGAAATTCAGCGACACTTGAGACTCTGTGAGGCCGTTAGAAAGGAAGTTCACAAGGAAGACCACATTTATGGGGAAACAGACACAGAAAGGGGAACTGACTTCATGGAAGGCAGTGTGGCCTAGTGGATCAAGCACCCTCGGAACAAATCTGTAATCACTAAGTGTAGTTCACGCTAATCACCAGCACAAATGCTCCGTGACTACCCCACGATGACCAGCCACGTAAGCTGGAGTTAATTCAGGTTAGTGAGCTAGGAAAGACCCCAAGGTATGCTGCCTGTGGCTGTAATGGACAGAGAGGGCACTGCAGGCAGGGATCTTGTCGTCACTACCTGCATGTTAAAGTGGACAAGCTGCTTCACTTTCTCAAAACTGGGGCACTGGTTCTCGGCCACCAGGAAGTTGCCTTGAGAGGGCAAAGCTTGGGTGTCCCTGCCCTATAACAACCTGTTTTCAAGGAGTCCAGTCTAGGCTACTGCCCAATACAAAAGAACAGAATGGTAGGTGGGAAGGCCGCACGCCCCACGCGGTGTCCTTTCATAGTTTTACATGCTGTCCTGCCAGAGCGCCGTTGAGGAGAGTCAACAACCTTGTCTGAGTCTGCTGAGAACAATGTGTGTAAGTGCAGTGCTGTGCCGAGGGCGTTATCACTGCACAGTTCAATACACGGCAAGTCAGGGACGAACCCTTTGATTAAATCATGGCGCTAGGGAACAAGTGCGGTTCTGGTGCTGCAGAGTATCCGCTAACATAGAGGGAGGACACAGCAGGCTCGCTCTGGTACCCTGTAACTAGGGGCATGGCAGTTGCCTCACTTGTGCATACAGCTGTGTAGCACGGTCACAATAGAGCTACTTAATTAGGTAACAGCACTCAAACTCGGCAGTAATCCTGCCTCAGTGCAGGGGATGGAACAGACGACCTCTTGAGGTCTCTTTGAGCCCTATGTTTCTAGGATGAATTATCTGTATTTTGGTGGCAATAAGCCATGGTCTCAGACCAAAACTCAGCAGCGCTAGATGCTGTACAAACACAGAACTAAAACATGGTCCCCGCCCCACAGAGACAGCAGGATCGGACGTTCTTCCTAATCTGGGTCCTGACGGAAAGGCAGAAGGCGCAAATCCACTGCCCTGATTCGGAGAGCCTCAGGCCACGTAGGATCCAAACCAAACGATCCTTCTCTGCAAAAATACTGATCGCGTGATCAAAAGCAGCTCTTCAGTTCGTCTCATCTAGGAATAACCCCGCTCTGCATAAGTAACACACACAAACTCAGACACACGTAAAAGAAAAGGAGCGATTTTCCGCTCGGCTGCTGGAAAGATGGCTCGTTTGGACTACTAACCATCCAGGTTGTTTAAGGACATGATCACATCCAAATCTGCGCCCAGAATCTCGCCGATCTGGTTCACTAGTGATGTGTCGTTGGCTGGGTACACAGCAACATGGTCCCCGGACTCATACCTAGGGAGAGGAAAAGGATGTCAACATGCAACACCAAGAGTGGGTCACGTCCAGTCAAACAGGTGCAAGCACACCAGCTAGAAGTGCAGCACGAAGTGGAACATGCAAAAAGCGTCTCCTTTACAATCTGCAGTGAATTATTATCTGCATTGATCTGTAGGGGTCAGAGAGATTCTCCGTGCTTGTTTAATCTAAAAGCCAAATACTAGTCGTAACAGGGAGGCAAAACTATTTTATTACATGCTTTTGCACTACGTGGCCCCTTTGGAATAACCATTTTTAAAAGGGGTCTTTTCAGGAAGACGGACAGACACCCCACGCCCCCTGTGCAATAGCTTAGTTTCAGAGTTAATTCAGTGAAATATCATCACTACTTGATGTCAGATCCTAACACGTTTGCAAGCAGATGACAGAGCTAACACAGCTAGAAACCGATGAGCGAGAGGCAATGTTTTGAAGTTATAATGAACATATTGATGTTTCCTCATTTCCCCACTCTCCAGAACACAGCACTATTCCATACGAAAGCATCAGCTTCCAAGAACATCTGGCTCATCAGAGCTCAATAAGGGTTAAGGAACCAAGAGGGACTGGGGCGGGGGGGGGGGGGGGGGGGGGAACAAAAACTTTTGGTCCAGGTTAATTTCATCTTTAGATTCAGTTCCCCCCCCCTCTCCCCCAGCGATCACAAAAGCATAGGGCCAAATTCTATCCCTTGATATCCAGAGTGAAAAGGAAGCCATGTATGCACAGCAGAGAGCAGAATCTGGTCCTTCACTGCCAACACACCTAGAAACTAAGCTAAACAGCACCAGGTGGATCATCCTACGTTCTTGAAGACTCCCTAAACTTAAGTTTAGGGGTGAAAGCCTGGCCCTACTGAAGTTTCGTCACTGACTTCGATAGGGCCAGGATTTCACCCCAGAAAAGATGCCCTTTGCCTCTGAATCCAAAGGACCCTAAGGCCTCTGACACCTTCCTCTGCTTTAAGAGTACACCAGCTAAGTTTCTGCACCCTCTTCTACAGGCCTCAGCCTGCCAGACATCAGAACTAGCAAAGCCACTTACTACTATTACAGAGGTTTAAGTATAAGGTTGCCTGTTTCAACCTCAAAAACAACGAGGAATCCGGTGGCACCTTAAAGACTAACAGATTTATTTGGGCACAAGCTTTTGTGGGTAAAAAACCCACTTCTTCAGATGCATGGAGCAAAAAGGACTGGAACTGAAAGGGTGGGGGGGAAGACCTGCTGGACCCAGGCTAGAAAAGACACCTCTGGCCTGTGAAGGACTCTACCTGAACCAATATCTAGGGTGAGGAATTATTATTTGTAATCAGTTTCTTTAGTGAATCTAGCTTAGTTTGCGTGCTTTGTATAATTTTCTTAGTAATCTGCTTTGCTCTATTTGCCACCTCTTTATCCACTTAAAATACGCCCTTTTGTAGTTAATATGATTATCTATTGTTTACAACAGGGGTAGGCAACCCATGGCACGTGTGCCAAAGGCAGCACGTGAGCTGATTTTCAGTGGCACTCACACTGCCCGGGTCCTAGCCAGCGTTCTGGGGGGCTCTGCATTTTAATTTCATTTTAAATGAAGCTTCTTAAACATTTTAAAAACCTTATTTACTTTACATACAACAATAGTTTAGTTATAAATTATAGACTTATAGAAAGAGACCTTCTAAAAACGTTAAAATGTATGACTGGCACGCGAAACCTTAAATTAGAGTGAATAAATGAAGACTCGGCACACCACTTCTGAAAGGTTGCTGACGCCTGGTTTATAACATAACCAAGTTTATACAATTTCTAAGCCGGGGGGCGGGGAGCTGTGCATACCTTCCTCCACTTCAAGGGAGGAGGCAAACTTTATATAACTTTGGGCTTGTACCCCCATAGGGGGTGTGAACATCTGGGTGCTGTAGTAAGTCCCTTAAGTGGAGTCCTCCCAGAGCTGATCTCAGTGTCTGTATCTTCTGCAGCTGGGGTGGGCCCTGCCTGTGCACTTTGCTGGAGAAGGCTTAAGAGCCGGGCTCAGCAAGACAGGGTTCAAGGGGGCCCAGGCTGGCAGAAAAAAGCAGGCTCAGTGATATCTTCACCACCTCTGGTAACATCTCAGGGGGTTCAGCCCATCACAGAGGGATGCCTGAACAGCACTGTTTGAAGGGCGGCCAAAAAGATTAGTGTCCTGCTCCCATTACGATGCTCTCTTCTTCTAGCATATTTACTGAAGAAGGAGCCCAAAGAACACTAGACCGCAGCTCTAGGGCTTCCTCAACTGTTACCGACACATACCGCCACCTCTGGGGTGGAACACGGCAGCCATTCTATGACCAAACAACACAGTATTTAAGACGGGAGGAAATAACTGCAAGGAGAAATATAAACAGACGGGAGGAAATAACTGCAAGGAGAAATATAAAAAGTGATCAAAGTTATCCTGATCCAAAACCTTTGGGTGCCAGAAAGCGCAATAGCGAGCCTCCGTTCTAAGCTGGACAAGTCAGGCACGTGAATTCCCAAGCTTCACTTATGGTCCCCCCACCTCGTCCCAGTATAAGGAAAATATCCCCCAGTGGAGGGGTACCTGATTTTGGAGCCAGAGATGTCCAGTTCCAAG
Source organism: Chrysemys picta bellii (assembly GCF_011386835.1). Lineage (NCBI taxonomy): Eukaryota > Metazoa > Chordata > Testudines > Emydidae > Chrysemys > Chrysemys picta. Next base: position 19,868,279 of record NC_088809.1, read on the forward strand.
TGCATGAGGTGCCTCTCTCCGCCCTGGTTCAGTTTTCGGTTCAGGGTAACAGGTGCCAGGAAAGGGTTCTTTGCATCGAACGGGCTGGAGGGAACAGCAAACACTCCGTTTACAACCAGACTGGACTGTATTCTTGTTCTGTGCAACTTAAAGCACTAGTAGCTTCACCCCCACTGCACTGATCTTTTGGTTCGTTTTCTTCCTTTTTCTAATGGAGCTTCTCTCTTTTTTTTTTTTTTGGATAGGTCAGTAGTTGACTTTACACAGAGTAATAGCTGGCTGGCTTGGCAGCATGAAAACATTAATGGACAAGACCTTCCCAGTCCAGGTCCTTCTACTTATGGGTCTTCCCCATCTATAAAATGGGGATATCATCTCTTTTGTAAAGTGCTTTGAGATCTACAGATGAAACGCACTATATAAGAGCGAGGTATTAATATTACTGTTCCCACCACAATCTGACCCTCCCCCTTCCCTATATGGCCGGAATACACTTTATTCCACTTTGCAGCACTTGGTTCTAGAAGACTCCCAGGTCACCACCTACAGCCTGATTGCTGACGCATGGGGACGAATGCAGAGCTCCCTGCATTAAGTCTACAAGCAGGTGCCTGGGAGATTACAAATTAGTCTCTTTCCACTTACAATTAGAGATGTGATGGCCCAGGTTCTTTCGATAAACTTTAAAACAGTCCCTACAAAAATAATAAAACCTAGCAGCGAATCTTCGGCAAAAGCACAAAAGTAGCCAAACCAAAAGAGAGAAGAGACCCGCAACTCCCTCCCAATCTTACTCGCCCTCATGCATCTCCCACCTCCCGAAAAGTCCAAGGCAAATCAATAGGTTTTGCAGAATGCCCACCCAATCCAAGTTGCTACAGGTGCTGCTTTAATCAAGGTTACAAAGAAAGGGCTTCAAATCCGGCCTGTAAGTTTGTTCCTGCCCCGAGGCAGATGCCAGCACGTAGCACTTTAACTACCTGGTATGTAGGTGCAACAGGTACATAGGCACTAAAAGGCTTTTCTAGAGCACATATCGTCATAGTGTCTGAGCAGCACATATGCACTAGTGAATTGAGCCCAAATGCCCAGGTGAGATAAGGAAGGATTATAACCTCCCCTCGTACTGATGGGGAAAACGAAGTGCGGAAGCAATTTCCTCGAAGGCCATCCAGCACGTCAGTGGCCTGCAATGTGCAGGTCACACTAGATGCTCATGGTGGTCCCTTCTGACCTTAGAGTCTATGAGTAGCAAAGCCAAGAACAGATCCCTGATCGGACTGGTGTTTGAGACGCTAAATGAGCATTCAGCCTCTCAAATCTGCACACTGTTAAAAAGCCCTGGTTAAAAACGTGGCCTCTGGTGTTTAGAGCAAGTACCAGTTCCTTCCTGCCAGAAAGGGGTGTTTTGTTACAGCCTGTTCTAAGTGTTGCAATTCCCCTGTAGCTCCCAAGAGGGAAAACAGCTCCTGTGACCTGAACCCAGCTAGCATTTCTCCCTCCGCAGCATTCTGGGAGGGTGCGCAGCGTTTCACACATGCCAGAGTCATGTTACCAAATGCGGCACCGCTCATGAGCCAACCCAAAGAATAGTTGCCTAAGGGGAAGAACAACCAGTGTCCTCACTGAGAGGACGCAGAGGGTGACCTTGCACCTGGTATCAGATGACTTTCTGTTGGATCGCAGCTTCGCCGCTTTACAGGGCCAAACCTCTGAAGGTTAAACAGACACCGCAGGGAAAATGCAATTGACTTTTCATGAGGTTTCATCCTCCCAGGTTCTGTGCCAAGCGCTGGTTTCTGTCTGCAAATTGGTGATGCTGTCCCCACCCTCTCTGGAGCATGTTTCAATAGACATTGCAACATGTGCATGAGTCTTCTGAGAGTCACATGGGTTTTCCTCACTGGCCTTCTACACTCAAGGGAGCAGAGGGTATTTCACAACATACTGGAGTTCTGAATCCCTCCTTGCTGCTACTTGGGACTTCCTTGCAGGAACAGCCATTCCAGAAGGGCAGCTAAGAGAGGGCTATGGCTTGGAAGCTCCTTCCACCCCCCACCCCCCCATCTATCTATCTATCGTACGTATATGGCCCCCATTACTGTAGTGTAATGTATTTACCCTCACCACATCCCATGAGGGTAGTACCATTATCCCAATTATAAAGGTGGCAAACTGAGGCACAGAAAGACTAAGTGACTTGCCCCAGGTCACACGTGAAGTCTGTGGCAGAGCAGGGAATTGACCCCTGATCTCCCAAGTCACAGTCTAGGGCCTAACCCACTGCGCCACCCTTCCTCTCTTCTTCCACCCCCCTAAATGAGTTGAAAGTTAGTACGATGCAATCTTGTAACCTGGCAAAGTGTTATAAGATGCATCAATGCACTCTCTCTCTCACTAGCCCAAAATGGCTCCTCCTGGTAGCATGGAAAACCAGATCATTGGATCTGAAGAGGCCCTCTAGTGGGACATTTACCCCATCCATCATGCTGCAATTCAACAGGCCTGATCTCATTATCTTTACACCGTCCCTAAGGAATGGGTGTCTAGCCTTGACTATCCGGGCACAGCCTCCCTTGGCAGCTGGATCATTACGGTTATTCCTGATACTTAACCTGAGTTTACCCTGCTGCAAGTGATCTCTTTCCTCCTCCTCCTGTCCTACATGAAACTGATGCCTCTCCCCTGCAGAAGACAGCTGGCTTCCCCCTTAGACTTCCTCCCAGGCCTCAATATTTCATTACAACATTTGTGGTTCTGCTCTGAACTCGCCAATGCATTTGTCTCTTGAGAAAGTGGTAAATAAAGATGAATCAAGCTGCAATACCTAAACCAATGTCACAAGTGCAGTGCTGAAGCTACCGGATCATTTTAAACTCAGGGCCTCTGAGCCACTGCCTGCTTCTCTCATTCCAGCAGAGCTGGTATCAGGACTGTCTTACCCATCCCATATAGACCAACCCCCGACTCAATATAGCACAAAGGGAAGAAAAGAAAATGAAAAGGTCAGCTCTTCGCCTGCAGAATGCTTTTTCTTGGAAACTGAATCAGGGCTCTGGAATGAGACAGGACAGAACAGAGTTCTAAGTGAAAGTTAGTAGCAGCATTTCTGTCAAGTCACCGTGGGACACCACTTCTGTTTTTCAATCTCGACCCTGGTATTTTACAGCCACACCTTCAAAGAATGTGGCTTTTAGGAGGCCACGTTAGGGCAATGACAACTTCCAGCAGAGCATTTAATAACAGGCTTTGAAGGACGTGCTCCTTGACTTTTCTGCACTGACCACTCTCAGCCAAAGTTACATGGGATAAGCCGGTACTTACGGTTTCTGGCTTTCATAGCTCTTCAGCCGGCCCATCTCGCCAGTGTAGACCTTGTTCATATTGATGTCTGTGTGGACCACCAGCTCATACTGACGGATGCTGGAGAAAGAGAGAAAGGAGGCAGCTGTGACCCACTGAACACGGCTTGGACAATGTGTAACATCTGGTTTGCTGGGTGTAATCAACAACCCTCTTTTCCCAGTCAACATCCCTATGCAGAGAAAGCACTTCTGGAAATGGTGGGAAGTAGTGGCACGATGGGTTATTTTAGCATTTTAAACTTCAAAAATGCTGGTCAGAGCTGCTTAGGTCACACATGACACAAGTCTGGAAGTCTCAGTCTAATGGCCTAGAGACCACAGGCCTCATCACAAAAAACACAATCATTTGGCACAACCCTCAGCTTACTCCGAAGAGATCAGGGCCAGAGCTACCTGGGGAAGTTTCCAAAGGAAAAACAAAGTTCACCAAGTACTGAACTTTGCTGAACCCTTTACAATTGATTGGAAAACAGTCTTCGTGAGACTTTGCTCCCGAGCTGTTAATCGACACAAAGTTCATCAGCTTCATGCTGTTGGACCAGCTTTCCCTGTTTATGAACTACAGGGACAGCCGAGAGAAAAGGAAGCCGTTTCCCTGTGTTTTGTGGAAACGAGCGTGCCGGGAATTCAAACCTACTGCAGATTCACTCATGAAACAATGCTCAATCTCCCAATTGCAAAGAACAGTTACAGCCCTGGGGAAATGATGGATTTATTATCTGTCCTGCAGCTCAAAATCTGAATATTAATACTACAGCTCCTAAAAAACCCGAAGCGTGAAACGTTCCGTTCCCAAGCATTTTATTTGCTCTATATACATTAAGTTAAAGCGGACAGGAAAGAGCCAGGCTGGCAGCTTTGGAGACGGATAGCCACCGCTTAACACCGCAGCAGGTGCAGTCACTGCCTGGCGGAAAGCTCACCCATGCCCCCCCCAGGGTCTCTCATAACTGACCACGCCCAGGGAGGAGAGGCTAGCTCCTTCTCCACATGCATCCACGCCCTGGCTTCTCTGCTGGGCCTGCTGACGAGAGTGAGAACGTGCTGAAGGAGTTTCTCGCTGGGTCCGGGCCCTTGGGCTGCATTGGGGTTGGGCGAGGAGAGAGCGCTGGCTCTACGAGGTTCCCTGTACATACAGTGGGTTCCACTTGCTACGCCAAAGATATCATACGTCACTCCCGCTGAGCTCTGAGGGGGCCCGTGCAGTGTCAGAGTTTACACTGCTCTATCCGTGATTCAGCTGGCTAAGAATAAACCAACCAAGTTATGCCACTGGGGTCATCGGGGAGCTATGGGGAGACACGGACATTTCCCTGGGTCTCCCCAGCTGTTAATGGGGAGCGGCTGCAGAGCTTCGCCCTGCCCAGGGGCGGATTCCGATGGTTCAGGTGCAAACTGCGGCAAGGATAGGTTTTTAGCCAGACTTCATCCCTCTCTCTCCCAAGCTGACCCGACCAGCACACCGTGTCAGCAGCCTATGCGCCATGGCCCGAGTCGCACAAGGGGCTCCTCTGTCAGGCATAGCTAGCGTGAAGTACGAGGGTACCACGTAGGGAATCTGCTTCCCTCTGGCCATCCCCTGGTGCAGAAAGCTGCTGCCGCGTTCTAGATGCCTCGGGTGGATGGAGTTCAAGGTTTGGGCTTTTAAAGCCCTTAATGGACACTCCTCCTCCCTGCACAACCCCACTGTCCTGTGCCGGCTGGAAGCAGGGGTTTGTTGAGGCAGACAGGCTACTGCCCCCAAGGCCCTGAGCTTTTGCAGTGTGCCCCCTGCAGATCTTAGGGAGGTGTGAGGCGTTTGTTTCACAAGCCTTCAGCAAGGGGCACGGGGGCCTTCAGCTTTCATCTGACTGGCTCTGGTTCTAGATTGCATTCAATCAGTGTTCAGCGTGACGTGTTGGTGCCCAGGCTCGCTATGGCGGATGATCTAAGTATCTTCTCAGACCGTGATAAATGGGGTAGGGTACCGCCTGGGAGATGGTCTAGTGAGAGAGACAAGAGGGAGACCAGAGAAACAGCAGCAGCATCGCTGGACTCGTCGCCAGGTTATTTAGTTGACAGCTATTTATAAAGGGTTTTGTGCCATGGAGTAGTGAACTCAACAAATGGAGCCAAAGTTCTGATCTGGAGTCAAACTTACCCCAGGACGTAGGGATGTTTGGACTGGACCCTCTCTCCTTTACAAGGGTGAATCTACTTAAGGTTTCTCGCTACTTTTAAGTCTCAATGGGGTGAGTCTTTGCTCAGGCCTGGATGGGGACTGGATGCCAAAGTGCCGCTTTTCACTTGGGATTTCTGCAAAAAATCCATGCTGGTATCTCCTCTGCTCCCACACTTACCTGGACTCCTCTCCGGTAGCTTCCACGCCAAAGTGCTCGCACACTGCTGGCCAGAACTGCTCCCGCCAAGTGATGAAGTCCTCTTCCAGGCTGTTCAAGGCAGGAGAGAAGAAGCAACGTCAATGCCATGTCCTGGACAGCCAGAGGGGTGCTCCGGAAGCAAACTGCAGTGAGGCCCCAATGCAATATCTCCTCCCATACCCTGTGCTCCCCGCCGTACCTGCCCTCCTCTAGTTCACGCACCAAATAACTAATTTCAGCTGGACCCCAGGGAGCTAGGATGACAAATTCACATTCAGACCCGGGCCATGTCTCCACTTCTGCAATATCATCAGTGATTCAGGCAGCAGCCATGCAAGAGGGTACTGGTGCAATACTGGTGAACTCCAGTTCACATAGAAGAATGTGCAGCAATACTTTCTGCACATCTGGGTTTTTCCTCCAGTGGTTTCCTCTCCACACCTGACCCTCACTAATAAGGTCAGAGCCCTAGGTGGTGAGTCTGCAGGCAACGTTACCTAGAAAGGTCAATGGAGGTTTCAGGAGGCCTTTATTTTATTGAACAGGTTTAACTTCAGAGTGAGAACACTTCAGGCAGGCTCTGGGCTCATGCAAGTTTCCATTTGCTGGGACAATCACAGGAGTGATCGCACCCGGGCATGTAAAAGCAAATCAAAAGCTACAGTAACAACCGTGTGTCAGGCAGAGCTGGACGTGGGGGTTGAGAAAGACACAGAGGGGTCCCGCTAGTTTATACACTTGAAAGGGAAAGAATTGAAGCTACACCCCACCGCCTCTATGAAAAGCGCCAAGGGATCTGGCAAACTAAGGGACTCCGAACCGAACAGCAATCCCACAGGTCTCTGCCCTAGCGAGGATGTAAGCCCACTTCAGCAGACATTCTAGCCCCCAACCAACCCCTGCCAGGTACATATGCTCCACTACACCAAGCAAGCTCTCCTACGTTTTATGCAGACGTGCACACACAATATGGTCTGTTCTGCTGCGCTTGCTCCGAGCCAGCCAATGCTCAAACCATACATCCAACTCTACTCACTTCCCGTCGTCATCTCCCATGCCGAGCTCAAACATCCGCTGGGCTCCGAGCTGCTCCAGCCTCTTGTCCACGTATTTCCCCATCGCGTTGAAGTGCTCGTAAGTCTTGTTGCCCAGGCCGAACACCTGGAAGGGAATGACAGGCAATCCATCAGACGAAGCCAATGCGTTAATTCAAAAACCTCACACCAAAGAGGACTGGCTATAAACAGACAATGTCTCTATCAAAAGGAGTCCATTTGGAGGGCTCTGGCTGGCTAAGGAGGTAGGTTTTCTGTGGCTATAAACTTTCACCACCATTGTAGGTCACATGTTCAAATTCAGCCCAGATCCAGAGTGACCAAAAGCCATCCCCATCTGCCGATTATTCGGTGTTCTCTGAAGTGAGCCGGGGGGTTCGGTTCCTGGGGCACAGAACCACACTAAAAAGCACCACAACTGGCTCCTTTCTAGAAGCTTCAAGAAAGAGGCCCAGCACTGAATGAGCCATGCGTCTGAATTGTCCTCTCCCCCATTATAAAGAACACCAATACCACCACCTTGCTCTTTCCTAGCACTTTTCATCAGTAGATTTCAAAAGTGGTCATTTCACAGAGGGCGAGACTGAGGTATGTTGCAGGGAAGTGACTCGCCCAAGGTCACCCCACAGGACAGTCAAGCCAGGGATGGAACCCAGGTCTCCTGAGTCCCAGGCCTGAGTGCTATCCACCAGGCACAGGAGTGGGACAGAGTGAGGGAAGTGGCACCTCTTCTGGGGCTGAACAAAGCACTTGGCTCTACGTCTCCCCCTACCATCAGTACCCAGCTCTCTAACCTACCATCCCTTCCATTCCATTGTCAGCGATGGACGTGTTTGTACCGTATGTTATACCCCCACTGGGGTGAAACTACCTAATTTGGAGACCAAGCAATGGATTATCTCATGCTTTGCAATTCTGGGTACCACCCAGCCCAGGAAATCTGCAGGGGAGGTAGGTAAGGCAGTTCCATCTCAGCCATTATTAAATTTAAGTACAGGAAAGAAATGATACATTTCTTGGAATAATCTAATTTGCAGGAGAATATCTGGCCTAAGGCTGTCCAATTAGCCTGCTAAACAATAACAGTAGCCTGTAACTTAGTTACAGCCTTCGCATTCAAGTGTGTGCTAGACGCCGTCTGCAGCAATATGATGTAGAGGGGAAGGAGGGAGACATGAGTCATTTTTAAAGCACACAGACCCATGTTTGCAAACATGCAGCACACAACGGTGCGCACCGGACACAGATGTGCAAGTCATGGATGCAAGGCATGCAAACTGAGATTGCATGCTCACTTGTAAATTCCTGTCTGACTTGGGCATATGCATGGGGGACTTTCATGCCTAAATCAGGCATAAGCAGTAACACAGAGCTGGTTTACTTACTGCAAATTTGAGACCAGTCAGGTCTGTATCAGTCTCCTGCAGCCAGTCATAGAAATCCTGGGCATTGTCCGTGGGATCACCCTCTCCGTATGTAGCCATGCAGAACACGGCCAAGGAATTGTCAATCTCAGAGAGGCGGCTCAGATCAGACTAGAAACAAGGCCAGAGAGATTAAGTTCCTTACATTATGTAGCACTTTTCATCTTCGAGGATCCCAAAGCAATTATTGTGAACGTTATTTCGGGGGGGGGAAGAGGTTTCACATCACCACCATTAAAATGCAACCGCCTCTGGTGTGCAACGTGGCAATTGTTTGGAGTTGCTTCGCATTGTTAACCAACAGGACTGCGGCTAGGACACTGCGGTTAACACTCGTACTCTGCAGGAAAGCACCAAGAAATATTCTGAACAGGCTACAAGTGGTCAGGCCAAATGTTTAATCGAAGAGATGGCACCTCAGAACCCTTCAGGTTGCCTGGCGACAGATTCCCAGGGTAAAGGTGACCTATCAAGTCACCAGAACCGAGGTGTTCTCTGTGATATGGAGGTGGTGGAACATCTGCACTGGCTCTGGCCCCAATGGAGAGATTTCTCTCACCCACTGGTTCTCAGAGTATGGGGTCCAATTCCTCTTCGTTGTGAAGTTGCTCTCTGACTCAGATCCCAGAGCAAGGTGGCCTCCCACCCCGCCAGCCCTCAGAAGAGGGGTTCTGGCTCACTTCACTTTGTAGGCAGCTAGTATTTTCTTTACTCGTCAGTAGCACATCTGACTGTCATGCCGAGGTCACAGAGGTCTCAGTTCAGCAGGCTGAGGTTAGCTAATGGAGGAACACGGACCAGAGCGGGCAAGCTCTCCAGAAGCGGCTGGCTCATTCTTTCCAAACGGCCCACACCAGCTTCCTGCTTGTTCCCACCCTTTTGCTGCCCAGCATGATATGCCCTCTTCAGCTCCTGCCTTCGGCACAATCAAGCCAAGCAGCTGCTTGAAGCCCCAGAGCACACTCAAGCTCTGCAGCTCACAGCCCTGCCCCATTCCCCCTTCAGTCCCACTGCCAGAAGGGGAGAAATCCATTGGCCCAATCTCTCCTTCCATCAGACGGGAAGGTCTGGCTCTTTGGGAGAGCCTAAAAATGGTTGGTTCAGTTCACGATTACTCCCCTTTTTGGAATAACCCTGTAAAGAAGGTAAGAAGGTGGTAACCCCTCCTCGTTCCCATAGCAAGCAGCATATAACTGTCCAGCGGCTAAGGCCCTTGATTTTGGTAGCACTAAATGGTTCAAGGACACATTCCTCATCTCTCTGTGCCGTATCTTACTGGGCCCACAGTTACTTAATAATGGCTGCAAGCAGCCAATGCTAACAGCTCATCCCCTTCTTTGTTAATTAATAACATATCCCTCCAGCGTGCCCAGCATCAGAGCTGGTCGCAGGCACCACTTATGTACTCTTTGCACGCATGGAATTCGATAATGGAGTAAAGATGCTGTATGCAGCGAAGTTTAACTTACCAAATCATACTCCTCCGGGTCCGCTGACATGCCCCGCATGCCATAACGATGGGCATCTTTGGACAGGCGGTTGGCAAACTCCTCTGCTGTACCAGTCTGGGAACCATAAAACACCACGATGTTCCGCCCCTGGAAAGACAGAGACCCAATTACACACGAGTTGCTAATTTGGCCAGTCACTGGAGTTCAGGGGAGAGGAGGGTGTTGTCATGGTTAAAGGAAAGGACCGGGAGTCAGGAGTCCTGGATTCTATTCCTGGCTCTGACACAAACTTGGGCAAAATCACATCTCTGAGCTTCTGTGTAATACCTACACACTGGGACTGGAAGGCTAAACTACTGCTCGTATAGTGCTTTGAGATCCACCATGGAAACCTGCTAAAATGTGACACGTGATTATTCTGTGGAGGGGGTTGGGGGAGCGATGAACAGTGTGTGATTGGAGGACAGCTCCTTCGAGTAGGAACTCCTTGGAGAAGGAACTGGTCATTCTGAAGCATTTGGGAAGTGCCTAGCATGTCGTGGGTGCTACCATAAATAATGATCAGCCAGGGAGTTTAAGGACTTCCACCATTTTCCTCCTGACCCCAACCTCACATTACACTTCCCTTTGCTGCCGAGTCCTCACCCGAATTACCTCTCTTCAAAGAGGCAGATTTCATCTGCCTAGTACAAAAGGATATCTGCAGAGTGCTCTAGAAACAGCCCTGATCTCCCCCCACTCTGCCCCAACACACACCCCCGTTTTATTTAATTTTACTGGCCTTCCAGAACTCAGCTACTGCACAAAGATGCTCATTAGTAGCAGGACCGAATCCATCTCCCAGCAGCTCCCTGCTGATGCTAGCTAGACAGCTCAGTTGCTAAGTGGCTCCTGCTTCTTTAGTGCTGGAGGGGTCCAGGACCTCACACGAGAAGCTGCCCGCCCGCCCGCCGCCAGAGTGCCATGAACAGTGACAGGAATTGGAAAGGAAGGGAAGGAAGAGGCCCTCCACGCCGGCTGAACAGGAAGACCCTGCTCCTTCCACAGCCTCAGAAAGGAGAAAGAAAAACTTACCGTTTTCTTCATCTTCTCAACAAAGCTGCTCTCCCTCACCGAGGATGTTCTGAAAGACAGCAAAGGCCTCCCTTTCAATGGATGTGTAATCTGAAGAGAGGCGGAATGGGGCAATCGGAGAGCCTGGAGCAGGTCGGGGAGGAGCCGAGGGGATTGCTACACATGGCTAGGGAAGAGACCTGCTTCATAGAGGCGGGATAAGGCTACAGAGGAGAGCAGCCTGGTGAACATGTCCCGCTGCCATTCACAAGGGCCCAGGTGCATTGACAACCCTGAGATCCTACTTACATGGAACTTACATGAGTCTTCACAAGTCCAGAGAGATGAGATCAGCCCACTCCAACAGCACTAGCAGTTGGACGATCCACAAAATGACGTGCAGGGGAGACCAATGGGTGGGGAAGGAAGGGGAGGGGAAAGTCAGCCCCAAAAGGAATGGGCAGTAACTTACACTCACACATGCACACCTGTTTCCCCTCTCCTAAGCTCCCCACCCTGAAATGCAGACAAGACTCAGGATTACAAAGATCTATTGAGCTAGCGGCATGCTATACACATGAACCTTCTTCTCCCCGGTGCCTCCCCCAGACTGGGGAACACTGAGCTATGGATTGAAACTTATGTTGGAAGCATAAACCTCTTCATGGTGGTAGGGCCTGACTACTTCTGTTCCCTCCTTCATCTTCACAAGCTACCGTCACTGGGAACCAAGAACACACAGTGAACAGCGACGCTCCCTCTCTCCCAGACACGGTTCTTGGTTTAATTGCCCTAGCCACCGAGATTATATCACTGCTTTATGAATCCAGGGGTACACCCTCACCTTGAGCAGTGGTGCTTCAGCTTTGGCCACGAGAGACAGACAGACAAGGACAGCAGAAATAATCAGTCACTGGGGTTGGGGCGCCCATGGGAGTCAGGTGCCTAACTCACTTTGGCACTTTTAAAAATCCCTCTAGGCGCTTATCTGTGTCTTCAAGCACCTAAATCCCTTTGTAAATCTAGCCCAAGGACTATTTAATCTAGCAAGCAGAGCTCTGATAGACATCTGCAAACACAGCAAGTTGCACTGAGATGCTCAATCAAATGCTATTATTTAACCAGTCCCAGAAGGCGCTCAATGAAGTTATGCAAAGGAAACACTCGAAATGTTTTTATGCAACATTAACCACTGAACTCACTACAGCAGGAAGAAAGAGCTCGAGTGGAGGAAGAACAATTCTTCATCTATATGAATAAAAGCAGCATCTGCTCTTAAGCTAGCTAGGATACAAACTACAAGGGGCTGCTACTCCTCATGCTTCTAAGTCCAGAGCCACGCTACCAACGTTGGATGGCCTAGCTAGATCAGTCAGAGATGTGCTGGGGAGACATCCCTGACCGACACAGCTGTGCTGGGCAAACCCCGCAGAGCAGACACAGTTCTATCAATCACACTGGGCTTTTGCTAGCATAGCCTGCTTCACTCAGCAAGGATGGGGGCCTGGGATCAGCGCAATTTTGCTGGGATAAGCTGTGTCCACACTACAAGTGCTTTGCCAGTATAGCGGTACCAGCAAAGCGCTCCTAATCTAGACCTGGACTGAGTAAAAACTGATCCCCAGTCTGGGATAGGGAATAAACCCTCCTTCTCCCACCAGCGCTGCAGCGTTGGCCGGCAGGCAATGACCACTGCTGGAGACATGCTACCAGACTAGCTGTGCAATTATTCTCTTCTGGTTTGGCAGTCCCTACGTTCAGGAAGCCTCAAGGACCCCGGCTGGTCAGTCACAGGGCTTCTTCATCTCAAAATCCAGCCAACAAGCTGCTCGCTATTGCGAACAGACGTTCCAGTTTGCACAGCTCCCCGGAACTCCCTCCCCGTCTCAGGCAAACTTCAATGTGACGTAAGCTCGAAACCTGGCGACTCAACACCGGCCTCCAATTCAGATGGATTTCCACCCGAGTCCCTTCAAACGTCCTTTCCCATCTCTTGACTGAAATGATCCGTTCTGAGATTCATTATCCGACGGGATTCTCATGACTGCCCCGCACTGATATCCCCTTCCTGGCGCTGTCCATGGGGCAGGGCTGAGGAAAATGCAGGGCAAGAGAAGAGAAGGATGAAGTTCTTGCCTCTCTCCGGGGCAGTAAAGGGATGCTCTTCCATCAGTTTAGCCTTAGAGCAAAGTAGGTTTTAAACACAACATCTGACTCAGAAGGCAGGCACATCAGCCCATAGGCGCAGCTGCTCCTCATTACAAAGCTTCTAGGCCAAGCCTAGATGGATGTGCAGGAACACGGCTGCTCTGCTCACAGAATGAACCAGCACCACAAGCCTCCAGGGGTATGTCTACGTCGTGATCAAAAACCCCACAGCACCGAGTGTCAGAGCCTGGGCCAGATGATTTCAGCTCGCAGAGCCGAACGACTACAGTGCAATTTTATAGTCTTGCAGCCAAGCCCAAATCAGCTGACCCAAGCCAGCTGCGGGTCTTTCGACACACCCTAAGAACCAAACACCTGGAGACCTCTGATTAGAGCTACCAAAAAAACCCCTTGCAAGCAGGCTGCTGCCATCTGAGGGCTAAAGTCTCCTCTCAGGCCTTGTCTACACAGGGATTTCAGCCACTGATGCAGGCCCCTGGTATAGACACAATTTATACTAGCATAGTGCAGTGTGTATCAGTGCAGCTTGCTCCTCTTTGAAACAGGGACAAACTGCCCCAGTCCGAATAGTTTGTACACTAGGGACATTAGTGGCTAGAAAGGCAATATAAACAAGGGCTCAGTCACACCAGTGCAACCGCACTGGCCTCACAAGGGTGACACTGGTGTAAGCGACCCAGATGACTCTGGAAGTGAACGGAAATAAACGATATGGGAACGCGATCCGGTCCCAGGAACCCCAGGAGAGACGGTGGCTTTCTAGCTATAGTCATATTAGACACTGGGGTCTTTTCCCAGACAGCAGGACGAGTGCCAGCCGACTGCTCACTCATTCATCGCATGTGGCTTTCGCCGCACGCAGGAAGCGAGGAACATGGGACGCGTTCCCATTTCCCTTTCACAGTGGAAGAATGCGAGGCTGGGTCTCCCGTGGGAAGAGAGGAGCCTCTGGGCAAAAACAAGAGGCTTTGGCTTCTGACCGTGTGAGAATGTGCAGAGCACGCTAACAGTTTCCTAACCCGCACGGCCCCGCGGGAAGAATCCCAGAGAATGTGTCTAAAGCTCTCTTTGCGCTGGGGATGTGCTCAAATACATCTCTCTCCAGGCCTCCTCTCCCCACCCCAAAATAATGACTGCTACAGCTCCCCTCATTAGGCTCTGACTGGACCCGGTTCTCTTTGCACGAAATAAGTCCCTTGCAGCTACAGGTTAAGTGTCAGGGGAGAGAGAACTGTGCAAGGAGGTCTAAGCCATTAGAAGAAACTAGCATCAGACAATGATTGGATCCACGGAGACATTGTAACGTACACAGCAGCTGTACTAAACCAATTTTAAGGGAAAGCCATCAGGGGATTAGGTTGTTAGAAGCTGTTACACAACTTAAGACCAAAAGAAAATATGTTTCCATACACAGTATGAAGATTGTGTCTCTTATTTAGACACACACTCATCTAGCGTTTAGCTACTGTGGTGATGGGCGCTCCATAAACACCAAACAAATTAAAGACAACAGGTTTTGGTCTTTACAACCCACTGCAGCACCCTGATAGAGCAGGAGAACCTGAATGTGAAAATGAACAGAAACTGATGATAAAAGCCATACCACAAGTCTATTTTCATTGCCCCAAAAGGAGAGAGAACCAAAACAGTAAACCTAAGGAGTGAAAAGTACCATCAATATGTACAATGCTCTTTTATTTCTAATAGTCTATGGTATGGTTTGTACCACAAGCGAGAAACCAGGCAGAGAGAGGGGGTGTTAACTCGGTTTAACCTACAGCTTTAAGATATACAACTACAGACTATGCTTCTCTCGCTCTTCCTCCCAACATCCAAAAATGCAGAGAACCTCCCTGCGACTCTGTCTCTGGTTTGAGTTTAAAGCCAACAGTTCAAAAGAGAGAACCGCCAACGCAGCCTGATGGTCTGGAAGTCTCCAGATCGTAACCATCCACATCCCGTCAGAAAGCGCCCAAGGCAGCAGCCTCCCAGCAGAGCAGTCTTGTTTAGTCACCAATTTGCAAGCTGGCGCTAGGCATAAGCAGATTAAGCAACTGCTTAGGCCTGGATCAGCTCAAGGGGTCCCCCTATTATTGGCATGTATTGTGTGGGGGGGCCCCCAAAATATTCCTCCTTAGGACCCCCAATGGCACTAACTTGTATGTATTTTTCAGCACAAGATCCTAGGTCCAGATGTCGCTCTGAGTCAGAAAAAGACAGGAACTGCCTTTTACACCCTCCGCCCCGCTGGACAGAGAGCAAGCGATCTCTTGTACTTCTCTGCCCGAGTAGCATGCCTTAGGCAGAACCTCCTTTCCCCTTCTCTTCCTGCCCTCAGAGTTCAGCAGGGATCATTATACAATTACATGCAGCTCTTAAGAGAGACGCGGTCCTGGGAATAAGATCTACAGTTTGCTTGATCAGGAAGATTGACTCACCTCCCCCGAGTCAGGTCCTCTTGCGGGACCGAGTACACACATCCCATGGTTAGGGCGGAAAAAAGGCAAACGAAAAGAATCCCACAGCTTTTGTATCCGTCAGAGAAGGGAGAGATTTTAACTTAGCTGTTGAAAAATGTGCACGCAGGCCTTTCCATTCTGCACCGCTCGGAGCTTAAAGCCAAATCGGCAGTTTCCTTTTGTTACGGAGAACGGAGCCTGCACGCCAAGTCCCTGCACAGGCCATGGTCGGAGCAGTTCAGTTCGCTAGGGTTCTCGCCGGACGCTTTGGAAGTTACCAAGAAGATCCACACAACCCTGAGAAACTGCAACATCTGGCAACAGTGGCAGAAAGGAATTAGGAGTCGAGAATGAAACCTCCCATGATTCTCTGCAGCACACTCCCCCCCCCCCCCCCCGCAACTTCCCTTCTTCTGTATGGAAGGGGGGGATAAAACTCCCTCCCATGTACCCTTGTTACCTCAGCAACAGTTTATATCATAGCCGCTTTTCTCATTTTTTTTAAAAAAGGAAACCATGTAGGTTGAATGAAGCGATTCCAGACACCAGAGAGGCAGTGCTGAATGTTACTATGGTAGTGCCATCCATTAGGAAGAAAGGCTGTATTGATCATAGCGAGTTTGTTCCCTTTGGGGTCATATTAAATTAAATTAGAGATGGTCTCGCTCTCTCGCTCTCTCTCACCCCCCACCCCCAATAAGTTAACTAATCAAGCTAAGAAACTGGAACCACTCCTAAAACCAGGAAGCCCTTTAAATACAGGGAATGAATCTTGCTAACATTTAAGGATACAGATAAGCCAGTTTCCGTCCCAAATAATGCTGCAGGACAGATGGAAAATAATTACATACCATCTAACATGTCTCAACGTATTCTCTGTCTCACAAATACCACAGCAGAGAAATGCACTGGGGCCTGGTGAGAAATCTAAGATCACGAAAAATCCATATGCTGCCTTGCAAAGAACTAGGTCCCCAAAAATTCCACCCAAAGGCAAGCTGCATACTCACTGGTCCCTGAGCCCATGGAGATCAAAGGGACATTCCTCTCTAATGACATCTGCAGAGCAGGCGCTCGAAGATTGCTACCCTAACGGTTTCAATTAAGTCTTTGAATGGTCAAAATGCAAGCACACTTCTCTAGGTTTCAATGCGCTAGCTGCCATGAACGGCCAACTATACTGTGCGTTTATACACAGTCTTTTGTACAAAGGTCTCAAGCATTTTACAGACATTAAGCCTCACATCCCATCCTGTGAGGAAATTCCCTCCATTCTGCAGAGGGAAAGCCGAGGCGTAGAGGAGTCAAGTGACTTGCCCAAGTCAAAAGAGAAAGTCAGCGAGTGAGCGTTGGAGTCCTGATTTCTATTTCTGTGCCCCAGCCGTGACAGAATGCGGCCATTCCTACCGCGGCACATCGCATGCATTGCTGGACGCTCTCCATCCAATTCAGACTGTCCAGAACAGGATCTTTGGCTCAAGCACTGTTTCCCTAGTGATCATAATAATCTCAACAGCCGCATTTGGGGTCAGAAACACAGTAGTAGACTCCCACCACACATGATACAAGGAACCATCACATCCTGTTCTGCGTGATCACAATCAAGAGAACACTTTCTGTCTAACAAAGTGCAATCTAAACATCCCAGCAGCAGCTCATACTAACTAAATCCTTCTGGGAAGTAACAGTGCACGGACACCTCCTGTCTCCCTCCCAACTCCTGGTTCCACTGCTCAGTTTGTTTTGCATGGAGATCTGGGCAGGCTGCAACCTCTAGCCCAATGCAATTATGGAAGAGTCTTGATTTGCAGCATTTTTTTCCAGCAGGGCATCTAGGAATTATCCCCTTTGAAATCTGGATAACTACTCAAATTCTTCACTTACTGACAGCTACATCTCAATTTGGGATTTAATCCACCTCTCAAGTAGTAGCATTTTCATATCCAATACGTCTTTTGGACTAATTTATCAATAGCTCCCTCCTTTCACGGGCAGAGGTGAGGTCTTTTTATCTGGCCTCGTCCATCCATCGTGGCAACCGATTAAATTCCATCCCATGAGTTTAGGCTACACACTAAATTGCTCCATAATCAGCACAGACAGACGCTGCAACAACAGAGAGCCAGCAACCTAACTCAACGCTTACTGCCCTGACACACCCAGTGGATGCTGAGCAAATAGCTAATACCCATGAAGACGACAAGCAACTGATTTTTCTTCTCTTCAAATGGACACAGTCAGGAGCGCCGCCCTAGGCAGCAGAAGGTCCTGCCCCGAAATGCCGCCCCCCCGAGGCGGCGGAAGGTCCTGCCGCCGAAATACCACCACGGTCACCGCCCCCCAAATTGTAGCGCCCTAGGTGACTGCCTAGGTCGCCTAATGGATTGCGCCGGCCCTGGACACAACCCTGTTGCAAACATCTAGCAGCAGTGAAGGGTTATATTAGTCAGTGACGTGAATCAAAGCATAGTGAAGAAATCTACCAAATGTAATGTGCCACATTGATTTTCATGACTTTAAAAAACAAAAGCACGGCACTGCTGTAGTTACAGATTGAACTGAGAGAGGCAGGAAACAAACGGCAACTTTATACCGTGATAGGGACAAACATGCCCACAACAGTCTGAGGAGTGGTATTAAGACAATGCAACCTGGGAAGCCTTCTGCCAGCCATGACATCTGCCACCACCAGGGGGAGATGACGGAGCCTCTTTGAGCCAGAGGAGAGGAAGGAAAATCCCAGCACTGAATAAACCCAACACACTGTAACGATAGAGGTCTGGACTTAAGTCATTGGTAGCCTCAGCCAAGAGCCAACTGCCCCTGTGGGCCTGATTCTCAGAGGCGCTGAGCAATTGCAGCTTGCGCTGAAATCCAAGTGAGTTGAGGGTGCTGAGTATTTACTAGGATCGAAGTCCTGCCTGGTTAATATACCCAGCTGAGAATGGCTGACTAGTCACTCCATTATCAGGGTCAGGGTAAGCCATCAAGAGGGCTACGCTAGCCAGAGCTAGTAGTAACGGATAGACTCATTCTGCAATGAACTGATTTTGCATATTTATCAAGTAGGAAACCCTTGATCATCAAGTAGAGGATGGGAGGGAAGTAAATCCCCAGATAAAATTTCCCTCCAGAGTCCAACTATCCTAAAAATGTAGCTACAACCAGTCACAGGGCCCCAATCCAGCTGCAGCCGCTAGTTGTGCCTTTGGTGGCAGGCACACAGCTTCTGGGGCCACTGGCTTACGGCTTGGGAAACTAGTAAAACCATCCGGGCAACTTGCTAACATGACTTATGAAGCCTCAGCCAGTCACTGCAGCAGAGCCCACTCTGGATTGCATGGGAAGAAGCCACTTCAAGGCTCAGTTCCCAGCCCCCTTTACACCACACCCGTTACAGAACAACCTTGCGAGCTGCATTCATTCAGCTGCTGGAAACGGGCAATGTCCCAGTGGGCAGGAGATGTTCACACTTCAAGGGAAAACAGGAGGTACTGCTCTTCCACAGCTCCTAATGACCCCGCCGTGGAGCACCAGTGCAGTCACACAAGGACGACAGCGTGGTGTGAACGGTGCAAAACCGCTAGAACTAGAATAAGTGAAAACCCCATGAACCGATTCCCACTGGCCCCAAATCTCTAGCTACATTCTGAGCTAAATGCCCGTACGCCTTGCTCAGGTTTAGCGGGGAAAAGAACGGAATGTGTGTGGCTGGATGCTTCCACCATACAAAGCAGCCCAGACAGACCTGGTGTTCAGTGCAGAATGGATGACGTGTTCTGCTGGGGGAGACAGAAGGGGTGCTAGGACATGAGCTCCTCTCAGCTCAGAGACGGTCCTGATGAGATCTGGAGCCTGATTCTCCCCAGCCTTGCAACTAGTGTAGTCACGGACACCTGTGCAAAGTGAGTGTGAAAAGCTGCCACCCAGACAGCAGTAAATGATGACACAAGGCACAGGACGGGGTGAGGGTGGGGGGGAAAAATCAGGCCCTACAAGATGGCCAGCGGCTCTCAGCCCCAGAAAAGAGTTGGCCAACATCACAAAAATAAAGAAAAGAGCCTCGCAATGCCAGCAGTCTCTGCTTATGGGCAGGACCGAAGCTCAGGACAGAGACTCGCTGCACTAACCACCTGCCCCAATAAGTGATTCACTCCTTCACTTTCATAAACACCAAATCATCTTCTCCAAACAAAAATATAAAACTAGGGGCAACAAGTCTCTTGCAGATAAAAGGGAGGAGCGGGGGACTTTGGGATGCTCCTTCCAGCCAAGGGGCCATGGTCTTACAGTTAAAGCCTTAATACAGGGCCAAGCTATCTGAGAGTCCATCACTGCCCTATGTCTTACTGCAGTGCCTGAGATGAATCAGGTTAATACTGCCAGCCATCCCATGATATGCAACAGAGGATGGGAGACAGGGGTTTCTCCTATGACCCTGGCATGCCCTCTTCCTTCAGTGCACATCAAATGGGAAGTGCCGGAGACTCTGTGAAGTCCTTTAGGGATGTTGCTAATTGCCACTGATTTTACATGGAAGATGGTCACATATTGGACAGGCAGGAGCAAACAGCCCAAAGCGAGCTAGATGAATCTCAGTGTTCCTCTATGGCATGTTTCTCTGCAAGGCGCAAGACCGTCTCCTTTGAAGCTGTGTGCGATTCGCATTCACGAGAGCTGTCCCTGGGAGTTTTAGCAGATGAGGAGACAGGAATCTAATTCAGCGTCCCAGTTTGAGTTCCCTGGCTACTCCAGCTCCCATCATGATAGATCACTTCTTATTAAACTCCCCAGAGATGAAGGCTGGAGCAGATAAATACACCAATGGTGACCAGATAGCAACTGTGAAAAATCAGGCCGGGGTGGGGCTGTGGGGGTGTAATAGGGGCCTATATAAGACAAAGCCCCAAATATCAGGCCTGTCCCTAAAAAAAGGGGACATCCGGTCACCCTAAATTCACAATGAAGTCCATTGGTGGGGGGAGGCATGCTTGAATGGTCCAAGGAAACTCACAGGTTAGGACTGAAGTTAGGACAGATGACAATTAGTGAATAACGACCATGCATAATACCAGCTGCTTCTCTCTCTCTTACTTAACACACACACTCACACCCCTCTTTGCCCCATACAGTGACTTCACTGCAAGATGCTTGAGAACAATGTGGGTTCCTCCCTTTAAACTTCTAGCCAGGGAGCGAACTTCCCTCTTTCCGGCGAGATCCATTTTCCTACGGTTTAGGTTACTAAGCCATGCTGTTTCCTCTCTGTTAGCGTGTGACATTTCGCCTCAGGGATTTCACAATCCACCTCACTCCCGGCCTCTCTTCTGAGCAGAGACTCAGGGCTTGTCTACACTGCTGCAATGGAGTGCTGCACTGTAACTCCCCAGTGCAGCTGCTGCGGGCACAAACTGAAAGGTTTCTAATCCATGTTACCATCCTCCTCCTCATTCACGTAATCCTGTCTGACAACTAGGAACCTTTCAGTTCATGCCCACAGCATCCACACGGGGGAGTTACAGCCCAGCAAGTGCAGGGCACAGCCTCAGTTATGCCGAACACCGGGGCGAGATTAAAGCAGTGGCCGAACAGAGACTACCATGAAAGCTCGTGCACTCATTTTCAACCTTGGATCCACTGCCGACATCCCGAGACAGGGTCCGGAGAGGCATTCCGCACCCAGGCTGAAGCACCCTGTGCTGCATGCCCCAAGCGGTAAGGCTCGGAAGGTGGATGCAGGGCAGCCTCCATCTCGGTCTTTCTTCGTTTGAGGTTGAAAGTCCCTGCAAATATGGCAGCGGTCCCTAATGTGACCCTTGCTGAGACGCTTTAGGCAGGTGGAATGAGGGTAACTTACCGGCACAGATCTTTTGCAGCCGGCACAAGGCTTAAACACTGGAGACCGCGGCATACCCTAGTATTGGGGGTCTGCGCCCGGTACAAAAGGGGAACCGATGCACCAATAAAACAATCCAAACAACAAATGAGACGTACATTAATCTAAACCACTAACAAGTGCCAACTATTTCTAGTAAAGCTGAGAGATTCCCCAGAAGGGGATAAACTTGCAGAAGCAAGCCAACGCACGCCGATTACCGATCGCAGGCAGCAAGAAAGAACGGAGGCGGTCAGGGCAGCTCCGCCCTTTCTACCATCATGCCACAGTACGAGGCAACAGAGGCCGCATGTGCGGCCCCAACCGGTAACGTTAAGAGGAAAATCCCTGATCCTGGGGCACTGGGCACGCACAGACCTGAAGGGGACTGGACATGTGCACTCAAAGAACTCTGAATTTCTTAGCTTTTGTGGGTTTGACCCCTTGATTTTAAGGTGGCACTAATGAAGCTGGGCTTTGTTTATAAAGGAGAAAATAAAAGGACAATGACTAAAAATGCTGGTGGGGAGAATTAAGGAACTGGCTGGGGGGTACACACACTCCTGAGACAAGGGAGTTCAAACACCCAGCCCCAACTAACACTGGGGAATACTGTGCCCAGGGCTAGTTCTCTCAATATGTTCCCTGATCTAGAAGAATTAGAACGTGGTAGGGCAGATATATGAGGCCCAAGAAAGTCAGGCCCAAAGACAAGTCCCGGTTAAACCCCTGAATGCTTGGAGTGCTTTTCTGATTCAGTAATTAATAAAGGCGCTTCCCCAGATGTGATGCTCGTGTTGCCAGAGCCGGAAGCGACTGCTAAGCAGTGCAAGGTACAGCCTGATACTTTCAGACATGCTGCTCCTGTCTTGCTGGAGGCTGGCACCAGTAAGGGCAGTAAAAGCCAGGACGTGGGCCATTGTGATTCATCGGCCACCACTGCCACCTTGCTCTTATGAGGTGTTTCAGAGACGGGCAAGTGCAGCACAAGGAGAGGGTGAAACGGCCCACAAATAAATAAAGGAGACAGTCATTAACTCTCCTCCTCCCTCTAATACCTGTCAAGAGCGAAGAGATGTGGGGCAGCCCTCTAAGCATGCACAACTCTGCTGACTTCAGTGGCATCGCAAGCACTTGCAAGAGGCATGAATTTGGCTCTTTGGGTTTCAAAAGCATTCAGTTAATCCGGCTCTATATTCAGGTCACAGGCCGGTGGGTCATCTGATTAGTTCTGTTAATGATTCCTCTACGCTGGAAACTATGAAGAAAAGTCTCCCGACGTTACCCCACCATGCCAATCCTTTTGTGAGGTGCTCTTTGCCCCAAACAAAGACCTGTCTAAGTGATCATTGCTTCTCCAACCTTCCCCCCCAACTGTCGGAGAGCCTCCATCCACCCATACGGCCCCACATCACAGTTCTTCTGAAGGAGGATCCCTTTGGAGATATTAACCCCACACCTTAGTGGATGAAGTCAATACTGGGCAATACCATTGCTGCTGCATGGGAAGGAGTCTACTGAATCTACACTGCCACCCAGGAAATTCATTTGATCCCTGGCGGCTCACCTTCCAGGCTGGCAGAAATCAAAGCAGTGGATGACAGTGAAGAGAATAACCAAACAGGGCAGCCTTTTCTCGCCTCACTCTGGAAGTGTGTTTAAAGCAGAGGCCAGGTACAACAGCTGGCACCAAGGCGGACTTTATTCCTGTTCTACATGGCACAGTTCTGAGTGGCAAACCTCCCCATCCCACCCTACAACTCAGTGGGACAAGGTAAAGACAAGCACTGATGGTACCACTTAACTACTCTCTGGTAGCTGGGGATGCAGCTCCTCCCCTTCTGGCATCCCAGAGGTGTGAGGCCAGCCTGGCTTTTCCACCCTGGCTGGGAAGAATAGGATTTACATGCTAATCTCACTTAACAGAGATTTTACAGAGGAGTGGGAGGAGGGGAAACTGGAGAAACTTTATGACTGTATGTGATGGGGCATACAAACCCCACACTGGAGAAGAAAGGGTTAAGGAGCTTCTCTGGGCCCAGGCAGCCCCCCCAAACACACACCTGCAAAGCTGGTAAAAAGGGAAGCTGAGTAACTCAGTGGCAGAGACACAACAGAGGTGAGCTGACCTGTGCTCTGAACTCCTGGGAAGGAGCACCACAGGAGCTCCTGCTGACTGAAGCCAGGTGATACTGACCTGACCCAGCCTGCAAAGCAGGGACTGGTGACTTGCTGAAGGTCAGAAACTTTATCTGTGTGTTCAGCGAGTTACTTTACCCTATGGGAAGAGAGAGAGCACTGGCAGGAAGTGATCCAGGGAGGCAGCTGCAGAGCACCCCAATGTGCAGGGCTTAGCTGCCAATCACTGGGGCCCCAGGTTGGCACCCAGTGGGGAGGGTGGGCCCAGGCTCCCCTACCAGCGCCTAAAAAGGAGACAATGACAGAAGTCTATCCCGCACCAAGAAACCAAGTTGGGAAGACCCTGCAGGTAAGAGGGTCCACACCCAAGACCCTGATGCAAGGGAGGAAGCCCTGAAGCCCTCGCTGACTTCTGAAGACTTCGTCATTGGACTCTGTGTAACCCGAAAAAAGTTAGACTTGAACATGTGACCCGGCCGGAGTGCTGAGACACTGAAAGGACAGATCACCACAGGGCAACTATATAATGAGAAAGGGGATCACCCAGGAAGAAGACAACCTGCCACACCCCTGCCTGACCACTAGGCGTGACTGGCAGTGAGCATTCCCCTTCACAACATACCGATGCGATTTAGAAGCACATTCATCCCGAGTTCGTCAGGACAGTCACTTACGTTGGCTGGATTTTGGTGAATTCAGGGATTTCTTCCTTTTTCTTGCGGAAGAGGAACCAGTAGGAAAGGAGGCCAACGATGAGAGAGAAGAGGAACACATCAGTCATGCTAAAGAGAGTGCCCTCCGGGACAGCGCTCTCAGGAGGGGGGAGAGTGGAGTCCATGGCAGAATCCCCCATGGCAACCGGCAACACTAGAAAGGGGAAAGAGAAAAAAAATAAATTACGTATAATGAACGTGCAAACAGTGCCAGAACATCACTGGAATGAGATGGGAGAGACCTAGGAGAAGACCAACCAGTACATGCTGAGTCCAGTATAGCTTTCAATGTCCCAAGAGCTAGCCCGTCCTTTAGGAGATCATTCCACAGCCTAAAGCATCTCACTGCGAAAAAGCGGCTTTTTGCTATATTCAGCCAAACTTCATGCTTTCCAGTTGTTTCAACCCCAGCCAGCTTGCACTCCATCCTTGGCGCGAGCACATTTCAAACAGCTGTAGCCTTGTGCCTCTCCCAGAGGTTCTGATCCGGTTCCCATCGACGTCAGTGGCAAAGCTTATGATGGGAGCCAGACCAAACTCACAGCTGGCCCTTGCCTCAGTAATACATATTCTGGAGGAGTCAATTCCTCCAGCCACCCTGATCATTTTTGTTGCTCTTCTCTCTTGTATCTTTCTGGGGCAGACTTTATTGCCATCTGACTCAACCACACCAGAGCCACAGAGAGAGCCTGTTACCTTCC
Source organism: Chrysemys picta bellii (assembly GCF_011386835.1). Lineage (NCBI taxonomy): Eukaryota > Metazoa > Chordata > Testudines > Emydidae > Chrysemys > Chrysemys picta. The sequence continues at coordinate 19,893,043 of NC_088809.1, forward strand.
TCCATAGTGGTGCGAGGCCTCGTTGGATGCTCCCCAAGCTGTGTTCATTTTTGTTTTGCTTCAATTTCATGTCTAATTTGCCCTCCACTAGCACCTCTAAGGTCCCTGTTGGCACTACAGCATTCGCGTTCCCTTTCCTCAAGATGAATCCCAGTTTGTTCATTTTTGTCCACTTTTCTATTCTCTCTCGTAAATCCTAGGTCCATTTATAGTATTGCCTTTGCACTCACTTAGTATCTGTCAGTTTTATTAATACCTGCTTTTTTCTTTCTTCTAAATCAGGGGTAGGCAACCTATTGCACGCGTGCCAAAGGCGGCACGCGAGCTGATTTTCAGTGGCACTCACACTGCCCGGATCCTGGCCACTGATCTGGGGGGCTCTGCATTTTAATTTAATTTTAAATGAAGCTAATTAAACATTTTAAAAACCTTATTTACTTTACATACAACAATAGTTTAGTTATGTATTATAGACTTATAGAAAGAGACCTTCTAAAAACGTTAAAATGTATGACTGGCACGCGAAACCTTAAATTAGAGTGAATAAATGAAGACTCGGCACCTCACTTCTGAAAGGTCGCCGACTCCTGTTCTAGATCATTAAAGTGGTTAGATGAAGACAGATTTCTGAAATGACAAAGAGCAATGTAATGGATTGGATGGGACTGTTCAAGGAACACCTCTATGTTGATTTGCATGCAATTAATCGTGTATTACCGATCTCTTGTCAATGATTCTTATTTCCCCCACCCACTCCTGAAAGGCATCAAAAAAAAAAAAAAAAAAAGAGCTGATCATTGTGAGCCCAGTCGGACTAGCAGTTCCCCTGATCCATCTGGCTAAGGTACTTATCTGGCCCTCATTACCACATTAGTTCAGTGCTTCACAATCTTTAATGTATTTATCCTCCCAACACCTCTGAGGTAGGGCAGCGCTATTATCCCCCTTGTACAGGTGAGGAACTGAGGCTCAGGGAGGTTAAGTGACTTGCCCAAGGTCACCCACGGTGCGTGTGGCAGAGCAGGGACTTGAACCCAGGTCTTACAAGTCCCAGGCTGCTGCCTGAACTACTGCCATCCTGCCCTTCGAGAATAAAGAGCTACTGCTTTTCCTCCTCCATTGCTTCCCCAAGCTGCCAACTCCTCTTATTCCAGCTCCACATACTAAGATTAGTTTCTTAGTGGGCAAGCAGATGATTAACTTGAACCATGATCCATGGGAGCAGAGTGGCTCCTTCCCTTATGATCGGCACTCTGCCAATCCAGAAGACTACAGACATTTGAACGTGTTGTGTACAGAGTAGTGACAAAGTTGACAGAGAGGAAGAGTAGGCAACAGAGGTCTTTGCAATGGTGGCGTCACATTAGGAAACTGGCAGAGTGGTGATTCATAGATCTCAAGGGAAGATTGTAATCAACTAGTCCGACCTGCTGTGTGACCCAGGCCTGAGACCTGCCCCAGAATTATTCCTAGAGCAGATCTTTTGGAAAAACATCCCGTCTTGATTTAAAAACGGTCAGTGATAGAGAACCCATCACAACCCTTGGAAAATTGTTCCAATGGTTAGTTATTCTCACAATTAAAAATTTACACCTTGTTTCCAGTCTGAATTTATCTAGGTTCAAACTTCCAGACAACGGATCATGTTAGAGCTTTCTCTGCTAGACTGAAGAGCCCATTATTCAATGTTTGTTGCCCATGTAGGTACTTGAAGACTGTAATCACGTCACCCCTTAACCTTCTCTTTGCTAAGCTAAATAGATCGAGCTCCTTGAGTCTATCACTATGAGGCAGGTTTTCTAATCTTTTAATCATTCTCAGAGCTCTTCTCTGAACCCTCTGCAATTTATCACCATCCTTCCTGAATTGTTGGCACCAGAACGGGACAGAGCATTCCAGAAACAGTTGCACCAGTGCCAAATACAGAAGTAAAATAACCTCTCTGCTCCTCCTCCTTATATATCTCAGGATCACATTAGCTCTTTTGGCCCCAGCGTCTCACTGGGAGCGCCTGTTCGGATGATTATTCACCACAGCCCCAAACTGTTTGCAGAGTTGCTGCTTCCCAGGATAGAGTCCCTCGTCATGGAAGTATGGCCGACATTCTTTGTTCTTCGATGCAGAAGTGATGTGATTAAGTTACCCCCACCCCGCGGTGCCAATGGACCGGCTATATCCACATTGCAATTAAACACCCAACACTGGCCCACGTCAGCTAACGTGGGCTCACGAGGCTCGGACTATGGGGCTGTTTAACTGAGGTGTAGACATTTGAACTCAGGCTGGAGCCTGGGTTCTGGGACCCTTCCTCCTTGTGGGCAGGCTCTGAAGCCTAAGAAAGGGGGTGGGCTTCAGAGCCCGAGCTGCAACTTCAAAGCTATTTTAAAGAGCCGGCACAAGCCCCGCTCATCCAAGTCTGTCGACCCAGGCTGGTAGGCATGCTCCAAAACACTGTGTAGACACACACTCCCAGCAGCGGGGGGCTGAGGGATCCCTCTATTGTGTTTATTATCAAAAACATACTAGGCAATGTTACCGTAAGTAACAAAGATCAGCTCCTGCTAAAAAAAAACCCAGCCGATTAATGTAGAATCTCCCCACCAGCTTATTACAGCTCATGCCACTTCCACTCACTCCATTCACAGAGCTCTCATCCAAAGGCCAGAGGCTGAGTGATGACGCTACGGCACACGAGGATAATCAGAATGCTCACTCTCCTCCTTCCCAAGCCATGCAAATAAGCACCATCTGTTCTGAAGTTTAGGCAAAGTCGCTGTCTCGCGCTAAAGAGACAAATGCCAAGCGACAGCACAACCAAGAGCAATTATAGTACAGAGCCTTGCCTGAGACCAAGAAGCCCAGTTCAGCTCCAGATCTTTTAGCTCCAGCTGGCTTCTGTCAAGGCATTTATAGGAGGCATAAATCACAGTGCGATCTGGGCTTCACTCGCAAACCTCCCTGCAGGGCTGGAAGTGTAGAAGGAAAACTGTCTAGTGCGATAGGTGGTGAATTTCAAAAGCCACTTGCCCTGTCCCAAAGGGAGAGGGAGCAGCCACTGGACACAAGCTTCAACAATATTGTTTTCACCATCTTGCACCAGCTCCAACCCCTAAAAAGTGAGGAGAGATTTATTCTGCATCTTTGGAAAATATGATACCATTCATCCTGAAGGATTTCAAAATGGTTTAATCGCCATGAAAGAGCCAGGCCCACCCACCAGCCCATGATCCTCTCTCCCCCACTGGAACTCCAGTCACCAGCTGTTCAATAATGCATAGCAGGGCAGTAAGGAGAACACTACCCGGAAGCACAACCACCAGGCAAATTGAGGTAGGCCGAGGTCAAGCTGAAATCTCACCAGGGCAGAGGTTAACAAGCTTGCAAGAAGTGTTGTAGAAAATTTAATGGTCAAAAGGGAATCAAAGGCTTGATTTTATATCTGGTCTGAAAGATGGTGCCACCACGAGAACAGAGTCCCTGAACACCTTATGGGGAAGTTGGTCCAGCACTGAAGCAAAGGGAAGTGTGCCACGTATACTGAATCATCAGTACCCCTCCGGGAAGCCCCTGGAGTGTGTCTTCTGTTACAAGTACGGGACCAGTGTAAGGAAGCATAGCTCACAAGATCACAGCCTGAGGCAGCATGGTTTTTGCATGACATCCTCCAGAAAAAAAAATACAAGATAGCATAAAATTCACACGCTTGGAGGCTCTGTGAATTGCCATAAATTACAGTCCAACTGCTCACGGAGCCAAGCCCTGACAAAGGCTGGCCATTCACGCTCAGCTCACATGCCCTAGATTCTCAAGAGCTCACTCTCTCTCACACAAACACACGCTTCTAAACAAGAGGTTCTCTCTCACTGAGGTGGGGGGAGCCCCGTGCAGACATCTGAAGGGGAATGGACATATTGGTCCCAGTGACTTGGTTTGGCACAGCTTTGTGAGGGCAGGATGAAATGGCTTCTTCTAGTGCAGCGTTTCTCAAACGTGGCCACAAGGGGCTTTTCTTGCGGCTAGAGCTTCCTGAGCGGTGATGTGGGGGGCCAAAGCAGTGGCCCCTCTCCCTGGGGCCACCAGCAGGCCCTGCCCCTCTCCGGAGAGACAAACACTGGAGGAGCAGACAGCCACTGAGTTCCTGGAGGCGGTGGGGTCAGACTTCAGCCCTGGGATGGTGGGCAGCAGGCAGCACGGTGGCAGGCTCCCACCCCCCCAGACACAAGGCTTCGGGCTCCGGCCCCCAGGCTCTCATACCCCTACCATCGTCCCTGGCCCCCGCTGCCACCTCCCCATCCAGGGCTTAACTTGTCCCTGGTCTTGCCAAGGCTGAGTAAATCTGCTGTGAAAAGTGATCTTTGTATGTGTGTTAATATCACTTTTCACAGCAGACTTAATAGCTAGCTGGAAGGCTGTGAAAAGTGATATTAACATACAAGTATCGCTTTTCACAGCAGCAGGCTTACTAGCTAGGACATTTAAAGAAAAACAACACATGAAAGCAAAAGAAACAACAAAAAAAAGACAAGAACGTGCAAAGCGCCTTATTTGTGTTTCTATTCTGTTTAGGTCCAGTAAAGAATAGACACAATTTTATATTATTTTTATTATTGAGTCTGCAAAAAAACAAAACAAAAAAAAAACCCTATATAAATAAATTACAATGACTTGGACGTGTATATGTCCATATTTATTTGTTTTTCCTAAAGTTAATTACCATATATACTCGTCCATAAGCCGAATCTCTTTGGTAAAAATGTGACGCATCAAAGTGCGGGGGTCGGCTTACAAATGGGTCTACACCAAAATTTGATGATTTTAAACTCTATGGAATCATTGAATTGAATATCTAATACGTTGTCGTTTTGTTTACCTGGAGCGTCTGCAGGCATGGAGCCCCTCGGCTCCCTGTAGCCGTGGTTCGCCGTTCCCAGCCAATGGGAGCTGCGGGAACGGCAAACCGCGGACGCTGGGAGCTGAGGGGCTCCGTGCCTGTGAACGCTCCAGGTAAACAAAACATCCAGGCCCGCTAGCGGCTTACCCTGACGGGTCAGGAGCCAAAGTTTGCCAACCCCTGAAATACAGGGTCGACTTATGAAAGGGTCATACAGTTTTTGCTATTTTTACCTAACCATCTTGTGGGGTCGGCTTATAAACCAACGGGCTAATGAACGAGTATATACACTTTGAGGCCACCAAAAACTTTGTTGTGAGAACCCTTCTAGTGGGACGTTGCTGTGGGACTATGGCTGAAAAGCACTGCTGTAGAAAGCTACAATCAGCACTTCAGCAGAGGGTGTAGAGAAGCACGTATGCATCTTGCAGTGACATTTGACTGGCCTTTCAGGTGCACCACTCAAGGAACTTGCACTTCCAACTTGGCAAGGCTAGTGCAGGAATAGAGACAGAACAATTGATTCTCAGACCTGTTCAGAGTTCTAATTGACTCAAGAATTTAAGAATGCAATTCTACTCTGAGGAGTAATTGAAAACGACATCATGGGGCTCCTTGTTTATTGCCTGGATTTCCTAAAAGTGAAGTTTTTTCTAGCCACCAGCTCTGCAAACTAACTCTGAGACCTGAGTGTTAACCGTGAGGTAAGGTTTGGCTTTAAGCATCACCACAGTTTGCCCTGAGCAAACTGAGGTGGGTCATACCATAGATCCATTTACAGAGGCTTTATCATAAAGCATACTCTGCAATTGCAACATCATTGTCAGAATGATGCATGAGTCAGGGAAGAATCCAGCTCTCTCATAGTGCTGTACTTGCTCTTCAGTACTAACTGGCCTATACAAACTTATCTGTAGGCAGATGAGACACTGAGTCACCTATGGCTGACAAGAGCTAATAAGTTTTAATTCTGACCCCACCTGGTCTCTTGTTTCCAGGGAAAGCCCTGCCTTTATCACCTTGAGTTACTATTTGGAGAAGACACATTCTCATACACACTTCTGTTTTCTTTAATTCTTCCTGCCTTATGCCCCCGTTTATTCTCAACTTCTCTTTAAGGTCTCAGCAAAAAGTACAGATGGAAGTTGCTGACTCCTACATGGGAAACTGAATATGGTAGCTGCTTTGTTTTATAGCCCCGATCTGCCCAAGAAAGGAGGAAGTGGAAGGCCTACTAAAAAGTAGGCAGCTGATTAGATAGATATTTCCACAAGGTGCATTTTTGCCAGTCCATGCAGAAAATAAAGAGGGTCCCAGATCCTGCAACCCAACTCACATTGGAGTAGCTTCACGGGAATCGGTGGGGTTACACATGAGGAAGGACTGCAGGACCAAGCACTAGATGTCTCACCCACCCTTCTTAACCTCCACTGTCCCTTTGCACACAGCCAAACCAGCATTTCTACTTCAGAGACTCCCATCACTTGTGTCTTTCAGGGGGGGATTTCAAATAGGCACAACCTGAGACACTTTAAAAGGCCTGTTTTACAGACGGTGGGCACTTAGAACACTGAGCCCCTCTGAGGCGACTGAAGATGGGCAAAGACTGAGGCACCCAAAAATAACCAACCACTTCTGAAAACCTGGGCCTTAAATCTCTGTGAGCCTCAGTTCCCATTGGTGAAGTGGGGTATATTTCCTTTTTGGCCTTGTCTATTTAGACCGTTAGCAAAATACAGAATCCCCTCCCCTCCCCTGCATCTCAGCTGGGACCTCTAGGCAGTAATAGAATACAAACAAGGTAGTGATGGGGGGATATGTTAGGCAAGGTTATATTTTAGCCCATTCAGCTTTGAAACGGTCCCTTTTCAGGCTTAGAGCTCTGTATTGTGTTAGATTTAGAAGGTCTGGTCTCTAAACACCATGTATAGTTCAGGTCATTGTGAAGTCACGCAGAGACGTTCTACAGCAGTGAATTCATGCACATTTAATTTGTCTTTAATTAAAAGTCATCTAACTTCGGCGCCAGACATTTCACGAAATCGGGAGCATCAAAGGGCCCGATTCTGAAAGGCACTGAGCGCCCTCCACCACTGAGTTCAGAGTTAGTGGAGGGTGCTCAACACGTCATAGGACCAGACCCTAACAGTAGTGAATTACTGTCAATTAAGTCATTAGTACAAACACAGTCCTTGGCAGAAAATGTCCTGAAGAGTTGCCGGCAACCTAAAAACTCTCCCTGCAACTCTGGCACACAGTGCATGTCAACGATAAATGGAGATGCACAGACATCCATGAGAACAAGAGAGAGAGCCCTAAAACTCAAGTTGCTTGGCACAAGGTACAGGAAGTAAAGGAGTTCCCCCGTCCCTATTTCAAAGATTTCTCTATCTGCAAGGAAAGTTTCACTCCCCAAAGCTGACTTTGGGATTGATCAGACTTCAACAGCAGTTTTGGGTGTGCAAGAATACAGGTTTAAGCTACTCATCCTGTCGCCATAGGGGGGCTTGGACTGTGGTGGTGAGCCCTTGCTATGCAGTTACTAGAAAAGAATCAAATCTCAGAACATGCCCCCAAAGCCCAGAGATGTGAAAACCAAACCAACTTTCTAAAAAAACAAACATTGTGGCTTTTTGCAAGGTAAACAAAGAGGCCTTTTATTTATACAAACATCTGTGACCCAACATTAATAGAAACAGATAGGTGTAGAGACATTGTTGAAATTACATATATTAAGTCAGCTTCACTTCCAGGTGATATAATCATAAGACTGAAGGGCTGGAAGGGACCTGGAGAGGTCATCTAGTCCAGCTCCCTGCGCTGGGACAGGACCAAGTACACCTAGACCGTCCCTGACAGGTGTTTGTCCAACCTGATCTTAAAATCCTCCAAATGACAGAGATTTCACAGCCCCCGTTGGAAGCCTGTTCCAGATCTTAACTATCTTTATAGTTAGAAAGCATTTCTCAATATCTAACCCGAATCTCCCTTGCTACACATGAAGCCCATTACTTCTTTCCTGCCTTCAGTGACCATGGAGAACAATTGATCACCATCCTCTTTGTAACAGACCACGAATAATGTTACCAGGCCCCCTCCACTGTTTTTCCTCCAGACTACACATGCCCAGTTTTTTAAACCTTTCCTTATAGGGCAGGTTTTCTAGACCTTCTATCATTTTTGTTGTTCTCCTCTGAACTCTCTCCAATTTGCCCACGTCTTTCTTTAAATGGGGCACCCGAAACTGGACACAATTCTCTAGCTGAGGCCTCGCCAGTGTCACACAGGGTGAAAGAATTACCCCATGTCTTACATATGCCCCACGACTGGAGTTCAGGGTTCTCCCTACCACACCTAGTGACAAAATCTCTGGGCCCGATTCTCCTCTCACTTGTACTGATGTAAATCGGGTGTCGCTCCACGGATACATTCATGAGAAGATTCAGGAACGCTGCACACAGCGAAGCTCCAAGCTACGCTTCTGGGCTGTTCCCTCCTTTTCCCTAACTTGACAACTCGGGCTCTGCCCATTTCAGTCTCACGGAGTTTTCAGGCACTGGATCGTCCAGGACACGTTGCCATCAGGTCTGCAACTGTGTCCAGCCCATAGACAAGCCATGCAAGCTAGAAAGTGTTCCAGTTCCATCCACAACCACAGTACACCCACGCAAGGTCTATCCAGAATCTGGTTCTATACAATCACTGACTTTGGCACCTTTGGTCCAGGGCTTTGCAATGCAGAAAACAGAAGAAAAGAGTTCTAGAGTGAGGTTTTCTGCACCATTACTCTTCTACCCTGAACCTTTAGTCTAAGCAATAAGCCAAGCAACTCATTGTTTCCAAACATGTAAAATCGGTGGGAGCAGCCGCCTGTAGGAGGTTGAGATGGAGATTAACGTAAGAGGCTGCTGGCAGATCTGCAGAGGACATGTTTGGCAACACATCCTAATTGCAGGCCTCTGAGTAATTGAAGAGAATAGTTTCAATTACCCAAGATGTACATTCCAAGAGTCAGAAAACTGATAATGGATCCCACCACGCAGATATTACTAGTTGAGTGCTGCGGTATTCTTTGTGGAAAGGTGGCCAGAGAACAAAAACCATCACCACATCTAGCAGTGGCTTCAACAGCATAAGGGCAAACACTAACAGCCCCCAAGTCCCAGTTCAAAGCTTTAAGCAAAGTTCAATTTGCTTGAAAATATTTATTTTAAGAATGAGTTGTTGAAGCAGACGTTCCAGTCAGAGCAACACATGACGGCTACAGAGAAAATGCTGACGCAAGTTACCAAAGGAAAGGGAAGGCGGAGAACGTATGCTGCCGATATAGAGAATCACAGCTACATATCTGTGGCAACAGATGGGATGACTTGGCAGATTCACAATCTGTGTCACATCTCTGCAGCCACATGACGCTCCTGAATCGGCATGACTCAGCACACAGATACCATTAATAAAAAGGAAGTTGAAACTCAAGGCAGCAATGATTTTCCATCCCAGGAACCTTGGCATTGCTAAGAACACGAAGGATTACACCATCATTGCAGAAATCATCATCTCTCCCAGTTAGGATACAACTGAACTTTTCCCCTGCGTGCAGCTGAGGAGCAGAAATGAACACAAAGATAAGGGACAGCAGAACCATTTGCTCCTCTTTACAACTTAACTGGAAATACCAATAAAAATATCGGGGGAAGAGGGGGAGAGGTGCGAGGGTAAAGTGCTTGGTCAAATACATCAGCCATGAGAGCACTTTATAAACTGTACACAAACTGCACCACTGAAATGCAACCACTTCTGGAGTGGAGGGCAGCAGCCTAGATGAAGAACTGACACATACCTGGCTCTTATGAACATGGCAGGGGGTGACCTTTAACAGGCAATATATATGAAGGAAGGTGTTCATTTTGAAATATTGGGCAGGGACTCAGTTCTTTCAGCTATCAAAGTTACAAGAGAGATGTTATTAAAACATATTTAATAGAGAGGCATTAAAGCGAGCACAGCTAATGTGAGCCAACCAGTGTCATAATAAGCAGTGAGGAGACAAACTGACACATATCTGGAGCGATACATAAACTAAGGCTACTTAAGGGAGGTGTTGTGGCTTAGTGGCTAAAGCACTGGACTAGGACTCAGGAGACCTGGGTTCTGTTCCAGGCTCTGCCATGGACCTGCTGTTGACTTTAGGTAAGTCATGTCCCCATTCTGTGTCTCAGTTTCCCCATCTATAAAATGGGGATAATGACACTGACCTCCTTTGTGAAGCTTGTGAGATTTAATGATGAACAATGCTATACAACGCCCAGGTATTCATTATTAACACCACCCTGTGCCTTAAAAATCAGTGCCCTCTGTTTCACGATACTCAGCACAGAAACCCATCTCACAACTTTTGTGGTAAATGGCATTTATACATCACAACATTAGACTGAAAGCACCATGGGTCTCTCTCCATGTCTTTTCAGCACCATTTTCCTAAACACAAACAATTCACTAGAATAAAAGCTCTGATGTGGATTGTTTACTATTCCTCACCTCTTGAATTCAGGGCAGTTCAGTAGATTTTTTTTTTCCTCCACACCTTCGCAGTCCCAAGCACATGACCTACCCTGATAATACTCCCTCACTTGACCAGATAAAACAGGGAGGACTCTGAACAGATGTGCTGCTGAGTGTCTCACGTCAGGGTGGCTTGCTATAGGTATTACCATTTCCTTCCCACTTCACCCACCAGGAATTTAACCAACTTTCATTAAAATTGACCTCTGAAGATAAATCCTGCTGAAATACAGTTGGTACCTCATCATACTTATAGGGCTGTCCCCGCTAAAGTCCCAGCTATTCTGTGTTTTCTTGGTTGGTACCAGACATATTCTTTGGTATCTAGACAAAAAGACAGCAGCGGGAAGCCCCACAGCAGCCCAAGTGACCTCTGCTTCGGGGTGCTTGTCACACTCACTTCAGCAACGGTGAACAGATCACAAAGACTGAAGATGAGCTCTGTGTAGCTTGAAAGTTTGTCTCTCTCACCGACAGAAGCTGGTCCAATACAAGACCTCACCCATCTTCTCTCACAGATTCAGCAGCATTTCTTTGAGCATGGCACTACCTCAGCCTGCTATAGTCAAAGGGCCTGATTTTATATTCCTTATGCAGACAGAACCCCCACTGTGGTCAGTGGGAATACAGGACAGCGATCCAACATACAACTTCCAGTAGGAAAATGGGATTTCTCCCGTAGGGAAACAGAAAAGATCCAGAAAGATGATGTCAAGATTCTGTCAATAAAATTAATCCCTGGTGGAAACTACAGAGAAATCTACAGAGGGGATGCTGAAACATACAAGGATAACTTTGCATGCAGCTATTGGAGTCAATGATAGAAGACAATACCCAGTTGTAGAAGAAAAACTACTATGGCAAAACCTCTTTTCACCAGCCTTACACAACTTCCACGAAGCTGCATCAGCCCAGGCACAAAGTCTATTTGCCTGCCATCTACCCACGTGGTTAGTTTTTCCTCATTATCAAGAATATTTTAGCCATTTGTTCTTGGCCCCTCCCCCCAAAAGAAAAAAGTTCTATTCGCTCTAGGTGAAAAGAATTTTTCCCAACTCCCCACGATTGGCATGATGAGCTTCCCAAGCCTCAACACAAGGAATCATCTCTTCTCTCGCAGATCTCAATGAAGAGGGTAATTTAATACACAGACACAAAGCACATTCCTAGTCCAATTCCTACCCTGACTGCCAATGTTTCAGTGCACTCGGGCCCAGCCCTGATTGATGTTCAGCTCCATCGATTCTTGACGAAATCCAGGTCACTTAGGATTGCTCAGCGCCAACCAGGATCAGGCCCCTACTCCACAGTTTTTATGTGAGCTAGATTTTTTTTAAATCTTCTGTTCCTCCTGTAAATTTTTGAGGAAAAGCTCAAATAAATCTCTTCTTGCTTTGCATAAATATTTATTATACCATTGCTTGGCACTTCTACACCACCTTCCAACCAAGGACAGAAGCAGCACTGATGAAGCATCACAACCAGGACTAGGTACTATTTTTCTGATAAGGAAACTAGGGCATGGAGCAATGAGGTACAGCCTCACCAAAAAGCACGTTTGTTGTCTTCCCTTGCAAGACACTGCTTTCTCGACAATTTTCAACAGCTCAGAATTTCTAGTCTAAAGCAGATGGCTTGGCTCTAGGAGCAAGTGAAGTAGGAGTAAAAAACATGTTGCATAACGCATAACTGTGAAGGGTATTTTTTTACGTACACAGAGTAAACAAAAAAACCACTCAACAATGCATTCCCTGCTAATCAACCCTGGATGCTGCAACTCACAAGATGGAGACTGGCACAGATTCTATTCTAAGTACAATATGGAAACCAAGTGCATTTCTTCCTAGCAGATTTTTTTAAACATGATCTCAGCTCCAAGCATTGTACATTTGCACTTTAATTATCAACCACAGGCAAAAAAAACTGGCAGCAGCCCTCACTTGAGAAGAGCAGAATGATTGTAAAAGCTAGAAGACAGAACATCAGAAAGAAGAGGATGGTTTCATAGGGACAGAGAGAGAATTCTGTCCTTGGGGCTGACAAAGATGTATACCGCGTGCCAATTCAGGTCAACTTATTTCTGTAGTTTGATGCCTCTTGTATTTAATTTGATGTTATTAGTTACTGTGAGTTTAGAGAACAACTGTTTTCAATAGCCCTGAATCATTTCCCTTGCAAGCTTCCAGCCTTGAAAAGCCTGCCTGTTTTTGATTTTAAGCACCAACCGTTGTGAGGTATTTGCCTCAATGTCAAACTGCCCTACCAAGAACTCCACAGTTCCTTATACACAGATTAGTGTGTGTCAGCATGGAGGTTTTTGTTTCTGATCCCTAGATAAACTGAATCAAAGAGGGCACCAGGTAAAAGAACACCCTCTCCCAACCAAAACCGTTGACCAGTTTGATTTCCCAGTGGAAAACAAGTTCAGATTGTAAACAGCAGCGTGGTAAATGGCAAAACCAACACTGTAAAAAAGTCCACGTATCCAGACAGGGCAGGAGATGGTTAACTTCAAACCTGCACACTGTATTGTGGCAGCAGAATTTTAAGAGCCCCCATGTAAATCTGAATATTGTGGAGGGTTCAACAATTTATCTGCAGGTAGCTGTGTTTGGAGACTTGGATATGATTAAAAGGATACTGCCAATTTACATATCCCACACCTGTCTTAAAATGTTACAAGCAACGCCTACAATCACTGTATCTTCTCCCTCTATCAATTTCTTTACTCTGGGCATTTGAGAGCACTTTGTGCATAATCCTTTCACTGAGCCTCCTTGTACTCAGTTGACCCACACAAATAGGAAATAGGCGATTCACACAGCAAGGGGTGCGGGGGGAGGGAAGATACACCGATGAACATATATTAAAGGGGTAGCCGTGTTAGTCTGGATCTGTAAAAGCAGCAAAGAGTCCTGTGGCACCTTACAGACTAACAGACGTATAGGAGCATGAGCTTTCATGGGTGAATACCCACTTCTTCGGATGCATGTGATTGTAAAGCCACCAGAATTGGCCAGGGGATTCATTAGGTGTCTGATAAATGTGAAGTCCCATCATCCCCCACACTGTGGCTTCTGGTAAGGAGGGAAAGCGCTTCTCTCTCGGCACATTGTTTCCTGGCTGTCACAAGGGTAGGTTCCCAGCCTCCAAATCCTGCTCCCCAGTGAGAAACTCCAGTGTCTGCCTCTGCTGCTGCTCCGATTTCCCAACCAGCAGAAGACAACTGACCTAATTTTTGTCAGTTTCACTGTTTCCCAATGATTCCAGCAGCAGCCCTGACAAGGGACAAGACAGTTTTCACTCTGATGCCCCTTGGCAAAGCACTGAGCAGCACCAGAGGCTCTAGAACGGTCTGGCTGCAGAATCAGGCAGACAGCCCTGCAGCGGTTCCTCTGTTCTTATTTTGACAGTTTCTTTGCAACCATATGTGATTTTAAAAAAAGAGAATGTGGGTGATGGGGGAGGGATGTTAAATGAAAGCTTAAATTCTGCAAAGTTTAAGAACTGCAAATATGTATTATTAACCCAAAGTAGCAACGTTCAGTATGATTTTTTTTAAAAGCCAAGATTTCATCATTAGTATATTATTGCACTATTTCTTCAAAGCACGTCACATACATTAAATGTTTGTCTCAATGCCCCCGCAAGGGTGCAAAGTATTATTACCCTCATTTTACATGACAGAGAATAAAGATGCTGTGTCTTGCCCATGACACACACTACAGTGGTAGTGCACAAAACAGAACCCAGATTCCCAGACTCCCAGTCCTGTGTTTTAAATACAGGATTGTGTTTTAAATACAACCACCCTATGCAAAATGTGCAAGAACATGATAGTTGCTGAAGGTTAAGAAATCTGAGTTAATGAGCTTTATTTTACCAGGAAACATTTGTGGGAGGGGACAGTTATAATTTAGACACTCTGACAGAGTCTTTGCAGTTGAGGTTTAGTGAGCGTGAAATATTTCACGTGTATTTGTTTTCTCTTTATATACTTGAGAATTATTGGAGTGTTTTTTCTTTGTCTCAGTGTGAGCGGCTTATCGTTTGCCTCACACAGTTACGTATATGCCACTCCAATATTACATAATCATGACCTGTGCAATGATTCTATCCCGTACTTTACCAGGCTGATACCCCAACATAGTGGCTGACCAGAAACTGGAATAAACCATCGTCATGTTCCATGAGAGGTGATCAATAGTTGCATTTTAGAAGTGACTTGCATGGTATCTGGATATTATACTGAGAGATAGTGTGGTTGTCAGTGAAGAAAAGTGAGAACCAGGACTTCTGGTTTCTATTTCCAGCTCTGCTACCAACTTATAGTGAGTTAAACATGGCACTTAGGGCCAGATTTTTTTTTAAATTTCAACACCCCCAATTAAGGCCAGATTTTCAGAGTTGAAAATATGACTCACTTCCCTATACAATTCCAATCCATCTCCTCTTCTGATCTGTAAAACAGAACCATATTTACCTGCCTCACAAGAGGTGATGAAGTTGACCTGCTAGCAAAGTGCTTCGCAATTTTCAGAACTGTACAGGCACTGTACAAAAGTAAAAGAACAATTAGGCTATTAGTACTCCTCGGAACATTCCAAAGAAACTATGTAAGTATCATTTAAAAAAAAAAAAAAAAAACACAATTAGGAAAACTCCCTTAGTTGCTAACTAAGCAAGAACCTTAAAATAATATGCAGCTAAAAGTCAAACCAACTGTCCCTATGTGTCACTTTGGACTGTCATGGTTCTTAGGAGTAGCCTTCAGTACTACAAAGACTTCTTGCTAAATGTTTATTTTCTTTAAGCTCTATGGCCCAGAAGCAGCACACAAATGGATTTTGGCGTTTAACCGAGTAAGAGGTAACCATGGATTATTAAATTTCAGACTGTCCACGTTGCATACAATAGAGTAGGTAATTAAGCTTATTAAAGACTCTTTAAATATTGATCTTTTGAATAGGTGTACACCAATACAGTAGAACATGTGACACCTTTTACAATACCTTGTGAAGCGTAATCCTAGCACTAGATCAAGTTAGACTGGGAAAGCAACTTACGTAAGATATCAACCATGTTTTTTTAGTTAAGAAAGAAGAACAAAGTTCATCCAGGGTAGATAACATCCTCTTGGTAGTTTTTTATATAAGAGAAAAAGGGAGAGAACAGGATGAGTATGGGACTGAACAAGGCAACACATAACCCTTGGTGTGTGGCTATTGTCAAACGAGTGACTAAAAAATTACCCTATGGAATTCTATAGTTATTCTTTATCTGTAACTTATGAAGCAAATTTGCTTCATTCACATGTCTGAAGTTCAGAGGGCCCTGTTAACTTGAACTCCAGTCAGTTTAAACAAAACAAAAAAAAGGTCAAAAGGCATTTAGGTCTTACACCTGCCTCTGAGGCCCCCAATCATTTTGGTGGATTTCACAAGCAAGTTCTCCTGCTTTTTCTCATTCCTGTTGCTGTATAAAAGATCCCCACAAACCGGGGAAACTGATCAAATGAACAACAGAGGAAAAGTGAGAAACTGACTATTCAGTAACAGACTGCTCTGTAACTGAAATTACTGTATGTACAGGTCAATTGCTTAAAGAGACGTCAACTTACAAAGCCCAATAGCCTCAAATTTTTTCCACCTATCGTTCAAATTTTGTACTTCAAAATAATAGGTAAGCTTAGTATAAACAAAAGAGATTGGAAGAGTTTATTTGCTTTTATTATAACTCCATGGTGTTTCCCTCCTATGAATGAGAATATACGTAAACAACTAGTTTGGCCAGATCCTCCCCTAATAGGCGGCTTAGTTGACAACTTCTCAAAGCACATTTCAGGTTATAAATGGTACCACACAAACTACAAAGAGGGGTTCTGTTTCTTGTTGTTTTTAAACACTTTCAGGAGAACTTGAATGTTCAAAATACACATTTAAGGGCCTGAAGGAAAAACGAAAGACCTATTCATACAGTCTTGCTATTGCCCCCTCACAGGCCCAGAACAGAACTGTTCAAAACAAAAATGCTGTGGAATTCTGCGCCCATGCCATCCTCAGCTATCATGGCAGGAGACCTGCAGTTAAACCTATTACTGTAGTACATGGATGAGAAACTGCCAATGAAATGAATGAAAAAGTGGTCTTGGCAATCCAGTAGGTGGTGCTCTTCCCTCTGAATGAATGCCTCGGCATGGTGCTAATAGGGCATTTCAATAGGGCAAAGGTATGCCCTAATTAGGGTGACCAGACAGAAAATGTGAAAAATCAGGACAGGGGATGGGGGGGGGGGGGGGGGAAATAGGAGCCTATATAAGAAAAGGACCCAAAAATCGGGACTGTCCCTATAAAATCGGGACATCTGGTCACCCTAGCCCTAATTCCAAGTCTGACCTGTTGCAGTGTCAGTGTGCATTACTGAAAGCAGTTACTCTATTTCGCTTTGGGGTGGCTACTTTTCAGCAGTGGATGAAGTGACCACTACGAAGCATGCATCAAGCTTGAAACATTTTGAAGTTAAAGACTCCATATAAGTGAAAATATTGTCATTTCATATTCAGAACTAGGACATATTTTAAGTGACTGGACTGAAGGAGGCTCAAGTTCTTTTTGGCTTCTGACCTGCGAGTTAGCTGTTGAACAAATTCTGATTTTTAAAAAAAATCATAAAGATGAAAGTGCAAAAGAACTTCAATAATACAATAATTCATCCTGTTCAGATGAAATGAACAAACTGTCAAATGAATCCTTCTCTCTATATCTGGTCCACTCTTCCAGTGGCTTATTTTAGCTTCAATAGCTCCTTTCAACCAAGGTTGCATAAAACGTTTGGCCAAAACCCAGTCTAAGTGCCGCAGGATGGGTCACTTACTCTTATGAATGAGGAAACCTGATAAATGATGGCATCCACTCCGCTGATTAATCTTGGCCATTATGTTCCCTGCAGCTTGTCCCATCAGTTTTAAATCTCCACCACCTCCTTTGGGGAGATTGTTCTTCAGTCCATTCAACCTACTTTTTTGTTTTGTTTTGTTTTAAAAATTTCACTCCACTACTCCTAGCGATGTCCCTTTGGCGACAGATATTTGAAAAATGGAAAAAGATTTCCAGGGCCAAGCGGCCTACATGGCAAGAAAAACAGCTGCGGAGATAACACGGGAGTTTGAGTAGCCAAGTCAGAGCTCTACCCCAGCACAGGAGCTGGACGGAAACAGACATCACTGGACTGCAGAGCCTACCATCAGGCTATAGGGTATTCTGGGGGAGGTCTCCTCCAGCTCTCCTGTGGTTCCAGTCCTTGTGCCAATGAATACTTAGTTATGTACACAAAGTAGAACAGCTTCAATGGGTGAGACTGAGAAAGGCATAGCCCAGGGTGAGGCAACCCATGGCAGGTGTGCCAAAGGTGGCACGCGAGCTGATTTTCAGTGGCACTCAAACTGCCCGGATCCTGGCCTGGTCTGGGGGGGGCTCTGCATTTTAAGTTAATTTTAAATGAAGCTTCTTAAACATTTTTAAAAACCTTATTTACTTTACATACAACAATAGTTTAGTGATATATTATAGACTTATAGAAAGAGACCTTCTAAAAACGTTAAAATGTATGACTGGCACGCGAAACCTTAAATCAGAGTGAATAAATGAAGACTCGGCACACCACTTCTGAAAGGTTGCCAACCCCTGCATAGCCTATAGCTTTGTGGCTAGGGCATTCACCTGGGAGAGAAGAAACGTGGACTCAAATCCCTGCTCCAGAATGGGGATCTGAACCTGGGTCCCCACATCCCAGGTGCAGGTCCTAACCACCGCAATAGAAGGTGGGCAGTGGCACTACCCCCTATTACCTCCTCCCCAGTTTTGTGACTCTAGCCTGCCTTTCTTCTTCTGACCAAACTGCATTTTTGACAGACTCCTGTCGAATTTGCCAATAGTTTCAGGTCAATTAAAACCGGCACATTCCAACAAATGAACTATTCATCTGAAGAGTTTCACCCAGCTCTTCTGTGGGGCACATGGCAGACCTGGCGAGCCAGCACCAGGAGCCACACAGCTCTAAGAGACCTCGGTCAGCATTCAGACAGCCAGGGACAGAATCCAGAGTCCTAATTCCCTGGCTCAAACCCACCAGAGCCAGAAACAGAACCTAGGAGTTCTCACTCCCCTGCTTGAATCCACTAGACCCCACTCCCACCCAATGGCGGGGAAAGAACCCAGGAGTCCTGGCTCCCAATCCCCTGCCCACCGCTCTAACCCACTAGACCCCACACACATACTCCCCTCCCTGAGCAGGGAGAGAACCCAGGGGAGTCCTGGCTTCCAGCCCCACTATGTACCCCACTAGACACCCCCGCCCAGCACTGAGGAAAGAACCCAGGAGTCCTGGCTCCCAGCCCCCGCTGCTCTCACCCAACAGACCCCCGCCCCCAAAGCGGGGAGAGGACCCAGGAGTCCTAGCTCCCACCCCGCTCTCACCCAATAGATCCCCCACCCCCGAGCGGGGAAAGGACCCAGGAGTCCTAGCTCCCAGCCCCCGCTGCTCTCACCCAATAGACCCCCCCCGAGCGGGGAAAGGACCCAGGAGTCCTGGCTCCCACCACCCCGCTCTCACCCAATAGACCCCCCGCCCCAAGCGGGGAGAGGACCCAGGAGTCCTGGCTCCCACCCAATAGACCCCCCGCCCCAAGCGGGGAAAGGACCCAGGAGTCCTAGCTCCCCCCTCTCACCCAACAGACGCCCCCGCACCCACCTTGCGGCTCCTCCTCAGCGGCTACAGCTGGGCCCAGTACAGCCGGGCCGGCACGTCCGGCGGCACCTACCACCTCGGCACGGGGGACGGGGGCCGAGGGCCTGGCCCCGCCGCCGGGGCCTCCAGCGCCGCCGCCGTCCGGACCTCGGAGCGGCCGCGACCTCGGCGCCCCCCGGAGCTCCACTGAGGAGCCCCCCGGCCGCCTCCCGGAGCGGTGAGCGGCGCTGACACCCCTCCCCCCGCGGCCCCACTTGGTACAGTCCGCGCGAGCGCCGGCGTGGGGCGGGGCGGGGGGTGTTAAAGTGACAGCGCCGCCCAGGGAGGCCCGGTTTGGGGGCAGGGGGAAGATGGGGGTTTGGGGTGTAGGGCCAGTTGAGGGGCAGGGGGAAGATGGGGGTTTGGGGTGTAGGGCCAGTTGGGGGGCAGGGGGAAGATGGGGGGTTTGGGGTGTAGGGCCAGTTGGGGGGCAGGGGGAAGATGGGGGTTGGGGTGTAGGGCCAGTTGAGGGCAGGGGAAGATGGGGGATTTGGGGGTGTAGGGCCAGTTGGAGGGCAGGAGGAAGATGGGGGTTTGGGGTGTAGGGCCAGTTGGGGGGCAGGGGGAGATGGGGATTTGGGGTGTAGGGCCAGTTGGGGGGCAGGGGGAGATGGGGGATTTGGGGGTGTAGGGCCAGTTGGGGGGCAGGGGGAGATGGGGGATTTGGGGGTGTAGGGCCAGTTGGGGGGCAGGGGGAGATGGGGGATTTGGGGGTGTAGGGCCAGATGGGGGGCAGGGGGAAGATGGGGGATTTGGGGGTGTAGGGCCAGATGGGGGGCAGGGGGAGGGTTGCTGGGGGCTCAGGATGCAAGGCCCAGTTGAGGGGTGGGGAAGGATGGGGGTGCTGGGGCCCCATGGGACTAGAAGCTGTACAAGAGACAGTCACTGCCCCAAAGGGTTTACAGTCTATCTAGACAAGACAAAGTATTATCCCCATTTTACAGCTGGGCGCTGAGGCATGGAGAAATTAAAGCGCAGATCCTCACAGGTATTTTAAATCAATAGGCGTTAGGCACCTGAATACCTTTGAAGACATGAGCCTAAGGTCGGGTCGACACTTAACGATTAGATCAACCTAGCTACGTCGCACAGGGTGATGAAAAACTTTGTACCCTCAACAACACAGGGCGACTAACCCCGGTACAGATGCAACTCGGTTGACAGAAGATCAACCTAGCTACCGCCTCTCAGAGAAGTGGATTAACTACATTGATGGAAAAACCTCTACTGTTGATGTAGAAAGTGTACACTGTGCTGTTGTAGCGGCTACGGTGTACACATGGCCTAAATGACTTGCCCAATGTCAAACAGGGAAGCTGTGGCAGAGTTGGTGACTAAAAGATTTTCTGCGAGAGCATCTTTCCTAAGAAAAAGCCATGGGTGAGTCACTTAATATCAATGTTACATGCTCTTAAATTTAATTTTAAAAAACTATTGTTCCTGGAAAGATAATTCACTATCTAACGCTGAAGGAAAACCTATTTTAATACCGTCAGATTTTGGTCTTGGGGCTTGTCTACAAGGTAACTAAAACTACAATAACTAAATGGGTTGTAATTCGCATCTTCAGTGCAAGTATGTGTGAGGACACATTTAAAAATAAGAATGTCTGATTTACATAATTAAAAATCAGCTTAAAATTATATATAAGTTATATCAAAGTAGAGCACTCTTATTTTGGTTCCAGTTACTGTTCAGACAATTCCTTGGATTTCCTGTGTCTGATTCCCCACTGCAATCCTCCATCTTTACATTGGTGTAAATCCAATTTTCAGCAGTGATTTCAGCAGTTACATCATCATAAAAGTGAAGTAACAGTGGTGACTTAGGCCCCGTGCCTCTGTTGCACAATCAATATTCATTCAAGAGCAAACCGGTGACCGCCAGAGCAGAAGCCAGACCAGTCACGCATGCTATAAAGATTTCCTGGGCTTGTCCTCAAGCAAAAGTTGTACTGCTTTAAGTGGTATAGTTAAAGAAGTAAAAGCCCCCTAGCCTGGACCAAGTTATACTAGTATAAAAAGTGTTTATACTCGTATAGTATAGAAGAGGAATGAGCTATATGGATACTTAGCTCTTACATAGAAGTTTTCATCCCTAGATCTCAAAGTACTTTACAAAGAGGTCAGTATCATTATCCCCATTTTACAGATGGAGAAACTGAGGCACAGGACGGTGACGTGACTTGCCCAAGGTCACCCAGCAGGACAAAACCAGGACTAGAACCTAGGTCTCCTGAGTCCCCAGTCTAGTGCTCTGTCCATTACGCACCTTTACACCATATAACTGTGTGCACACAAGGAGCTGTACCAGTAAAAATCACCCCCCTAACGGCGAGTTATACAGGCACAACAACTGAGGGTACTAGTCAAAGTGAATGCAGCAGGTAGGAACTAAGACCACCAACCTTCTCAAAGGTAGATCTGCCCAATATCACCAGCTTTGGCTCTTTTCTTGTCCTGGTTCTTTGATTATTTTGATCGGTTGATTTTTACCATCCAGTTGGTATCATATGATGTTGCCTGAGGTGGAAAAGCCTGCTGCATTCACACGTCCACAGGCAGGGTCCTTTTCTGGGGTCCGTATTCCACATAAAGCCGACGAAGAAGGTTTGAGGCTCTTTAGTTCTGCTGGAGAGTTGACTGTATCTGCAAAAGGAAGAGCTGCCTGCAGGGACGTGCCCTCCGATTTCCTTTTTATCTCCGGGGCTGACCCTGCGTGGTTTAAGTTGAAGGGAAAGTCAGATGTGGAAAGGGCGGAGATGGCAGGGAGGAGGGGTTATGCTAAACCCAGTTGCGGGGGCTCTGCCTTTGCTCCGTGGCCCAGCCCCTTAGAATCCGAAATGTGATAATTCATAGTTAGTGGGAAATGTCCTAGGGACGCTCTGTACTTTCCTGTCCATATGCTACGGTGTGGAATCTGCACGTTTCTGTGGAAGAGGCCGGTGTTCTCGTCTAAATGACAGCTGGTTACACAATTAACTTTTTCACTGCTGGCCCACTACCACACCTGCTGGGCTGCCCTCATTCCTCAGTATTTCATGGAAATCAACAGAGCATTAAAGTGCACGTAGAGAGATTCAACTCCACGGCAGGAGCGCTACCTGCACCCTTCAGTCATTCAGGAGCACTGCTGGGGCAGCCAGACAGGATGTAACCAGGGCACTGAGCGGCGTGGCAGTCTCCTTCTGCCTGGATTCCCAGGCCGGAAAGGACCATTGTGATCATCTAGTCTGACCTCCTGCGTAACACTAGGGTTACCATATTTAAAAAATAAAAAAAGAGGACACTCCATGGGGCCCTGGCCACACCCCTTTCCCAACCCTGCCCTTCCCCGCTCCAACTCCGCCCCTTCTCCAAAGTCCCCGCTCTAACTCCACCCCCTCCCCTGAGCGCCCCGCATTCCTCCTCCTCCTCCCTCCCAGCCACGCGAAAAGGGCTGCCCGAGCGCTACCGGCTTCACGGTTTGCCAGGCAGCCCCCAGACCCTGTACCCCCGGCCGGCGCTTCCCCAGCGCAGCTGGAGCCCGGGAGGGGAAGCGCCCAGCCGGGGGCGCAGGGTCTGGAGGCTGCCCGGCAAACCGTGAAGCCAGTAGCGCTCGGGCTTCGGGCAGCCCCCTTGCCTCCAGACCCTGCGCCCCCGGCCGGGCACTTCCCCTCCCGGGCTCTGGCGGCTGCTGTGCTCCCTGAACTCCTGGGCTCTGTAAGAGCCGAGCGCTACCAGCTTCGGGCAGCCCCCATGCCTCTGGACCCTGCGCCCCCGGAGCCCGGGAGGGGAAGTGCCCGGCCGGGGGCGCAGGGTCCAGAGGCATGGGGGCTGCCCGAAGCCGGTAGCGCTCGACTCTTACAGAGCCCAGGAGTCAGGGAGCACAGCAGCCCCCGGCGCCCGCTCTAAGGTAAGCCAGGGAGTATTTTTCCCGGACATGTTCGGCTTTTTGGAAATTCCCCCCGGACGGGGGTTTGATTACCAAAAAGCCAGACATGTCCAGAAAAAAATGGACGTATGGTAACCCTACATAACACAGACCAGAGAACTTCCCTAAAATAATTCCTAGAGCAGATCTTTTACAGTTAGCCATATTCAAATGCATATTGTGTGCTTGTGCCCCACTTGCCAAGCAATCCAGATTGCTCAGTACCAGTGACCAGTCTTTTTCATTATTTACCCCTCCCCGCGATGTTTGTGTCGTCTGCAAACTTTATCAGTGATGATTTTCTGTTTGCTTCCAGGTCATTAACAGAAATGTTGCCTAGCGCAGGGCCAAGAACCCTTTTGCCTCATGCACCGATCCAGGTGTGGTACCTGAGGCAAACGACACTTTCCCCTCTGCCTCCTCATCAGTCTATGCTTCAAGTACACCCCTACCCGGATATAACGCGGTCCTCGGGAGCCAAAAAATCTCACCGCCTTATAGGTGAGACCGCGTTATATCTGGTTTGGGCCGGTATGGTGTACCGGCAAGAGCCGGTATGTCGTGCCAGACTGGACTGGCTTCCCTGGCGGTGATTTAAAGGGCCCAGTGCTCCAGCCGCTGCGGGAACCCCCGGGCCCTTTAAATCACCGCCGGAGCTCAGGCAGTGGGGCTCAGGCGGGGATTTAAAGGGCCCGGGGCTCCACACGAATTCGGATATAACGCGGTAAAGCAGCGAGGCTCAGGTGGCGTTTTACAGGGCCCGGGGCTCCCCACTGCTTTACCACGTTATATCAGGTCGTGTTATATCGGGGTAGAGGTGTACGCACCACAGCAGGTCACTTCTTGAGAGCCTGGGAGCAAAAGAGTTAATTCCTCCATAATGGTGGCAACTGCTCCTCCTGGCATTTTTGTTAGACCAGTGGTTTTCAACCTGTGACCTACGGACCCCTGGGGGTCCGCAGACTATGTCTAAGGTTTCCAAAGGGACTTCCATTCAACATTTTTCCAGGGTCCACCAATGAAAAAAGGTTGAAAACCACTCTGTTAGGTCTGCTTTAATATATATCACGGATAAAGAGCTCCTTTGACTAGAGTGACCAGATGTCCCGATTTTATAGGGACAGTCCCGATATTTGGGGCTTTTTCTTATGTATTACCTCCTATTACCCCCCACCCCGTCCCGATTTTTCACACTTGATATCTGGTCAACCTACCTCTGGCAGAAGCAGTGGGCATGAAAGCAATGATAGTCGTTAGTTCCATGAACGAATATATTCCTTATATAAACAATAGCACAACTGGCCAATAAAAGCATCACACCTCTCCCCAGAGCTATTGCAGCATCGTATTCCCCCAGCGTATGACACAGAACGAGATGCCAGGGTTACAGCCATAGCTGTGTAGCACAAGGGGACCCTGATCTTTACTGGGGTGTCTGGCCGGTACTGCAGTATAAACGATAAATTACCTACCAAAAAAAAAGGTGTTAAAAGAATGTTAAGGTGCAAAGTCAAGCACCCCAAAGTTGCCTGTGCAACCTTAATTTTGACCCCTGGTGTGTCTGCATTATGATACAGTTTTTAACTACGTGCTCATGCTCACATACTATTATTCCACATCTACCAGCTCCACCTGTAGTAATAATAATATTTAATCAGTCACACCAACATGCCGGAGCCACGCCCAAGCCAGGTGCAAATACCTCATCATTCCTCCTGGATGACCCCAACCACTTCACATTCACAGCAACTGTACCGTTAGCACCAACAAAGTACCCTTCTGTGACGCAGACGTGCCCAAAACATGCCTAGGTGGGTATAAATTTTTTTATTAAGATGATGTTAAAAAAAAAGTGAACGGTACAGAGTTTAAGCATAGAAGCTTCTGGTTATCAGGGAATAACGTACAGATTATCGAGGGTGCAAAGTTTGGTTTAAGATCGGGTGGCATAAGAAATACATAATATGCAATATCCCTGATTGTGGGTAACACCTGCGTCCGGATGTCTTCTTGATATTACACGGAAAGGGATTGTGTGGTGTCTCTGCTGAGAGCTAAAAACTAGCTGATTGTCATGGGTGTTGCGAGATGTTTTATGGGAAAGAGCAGATAACGTATGTTAAACAATAGAATGTTAGGTTGCAAAACTGTTGCCCTCGGACTTCTTGTCACCTGAAGTGAGGGGCGGTCTCAGGACTACTTCAATCAGTGTTGGGAACAATGGACATCATGGAGACAGCCCCTTGTTTACTGTCTGGGCTGGGTGGAGACTTGAACATCCACAAAGACAAAGGAAGCCTGGGAGGGTGCTCTGAAGAGGGCCCAACTTCTGATACATTACAGGAGGACATCCTTTGCCAGCGGGGATGTCTTATGAAAAGCAGATCCCCGCTCATTGGACTGGGTTAGTGCGGCAAGCAATAATGAGGAATACATTATTAGCCGGGAAAGTAACCTGTTAATAAGTCTAGACTATGGATTGCATCTTATGTTTTCTGGTGTTTCCAAATCCTACTACTTGCTTTTATTTGATTCTTTATCACAAGCTCTGTTCAATGAACTTCAGTTTGGTTTTACCAAAAATTGAAGCATCGTGTGCTAACAAGCACGTTGGACTGAGATGAAATCAGTGAGCTGGGGTGCACTCCTTTCACGGAGGCAGCAGATCAGTGTAAACGGCGGGTGTCCAGAAGACAAGGCACTGGCACTTGAGTGTAACAAAATGCAGACTCTAAATTGCTAGCTTGCAGGGGGAAAGTGGGGGGCTCGCAGAGCCTGGAACGAAGGGCCTGTATTGCCATCAGCCAGTGGCTGGGGAGATTCCCCTGGTGAACGCAGACAGGGCTCCCTCCTACTGTAAGCAGGTGGTAGTGATTCACCCAGACAGCTTGAGCAATCCTGAAATGAGTCACACCTTTGCCACATGGCAGAGTGTTGATCTGCCACCTCAAATGGGAATGCTAAGCCAGAAGCGTATTTGGTTTAAAACAGAAGCTTAAATTCTGCAGAAACTATTGGGCCTCTCTGGGAAGTGCTAGTACTGTTACCATCAGCTCAGTGTGACTGTAGAAAGAGGTCAACTGACGTGACAAAGGTCACAGAGGGAGTCAGTAGCGGGGCCAAGACTAGAACTCAGAAGCCCCTGGATGCCAGTCCCCTGCTTAGACTAGTGTTTCTCAACCAGTGGGACACGACCCCGGTGGGGGAGCTGGTCACAAAAGACAATCGGGGCAGGAGATCGTGAAGCACTGAACATTTTATTACAATCTAAAGAAAAGAAAACGTTGCTCCGCACTCGCCTCCCTGCCCACCCTGACCCTTTAGAGACCCTTCAGTCTCTCGGAACACAGGCACAAATAAGTGATACCCGCTTAGCGTTATCATCGTTGGTGCATTTTTTTTTACTCATATAGTAAATGGGAGGGGGAGGGGCGTGAAACATTTTGATTTCAAATAAAGGGTCACCAACTTGGGAAACACTGCAGTAGATCTTCGTATCATGCTGCCTCTCTTGCGCACGAGGAAAGGCCTGTGAACAATAGAAGCCCTCACTGTTTTGCCAGCCAGGGCGGAAAACGTTTTCAGTGCACATGCCCCTCCCCACCCCTCGAGTGGACCAGCTGGCCAATCAGAGAGGAGCAAAAAAAGCCGAGTGGCATGGCACCCCCTAGAAGTTGGCACCCAGGGAAGCGGCCCCGCTCACCCACCCTAGAACCAGCCCTACCAGTGAGCGCAGGACATGCTGGATAATGGCACCTGCAGGGCAGAGCCCAGCTCACTTTGGCTGGTTGCTTTGCAGGCTGGTGTCATGCAGCAAATTGGCTCTTCTCATTTTCCTCCCCCCCTCCAGCCTTATCTTAGGAGCATAGGACTAGAAGGGACCTTCTGGGTCATCGAGTCCAGTCCCCTGCTAGCCCAGGCAGCCCTGTCATGCAATCCCATTCATCAATTTACCATGCTCCATCTTAAGGCTAGTTAAGCTGTTTGCTTCCCCCAGCTCCTACCAGGAGCCTGTTTCAGAATCTCCTGCCACTGATGGTTAGAAATCTTTTCATTTCCACCCTAAATGTATTCAGGGCCAGTGTATCCCTGTTTCCATTGTCCAATAGCTTCAATAGCTCTTCTCCATCCTGGTGTTTGCCCTCCCCACCAGGTATTCATAGAGAACAATCCGATCACCTCACGGCCTCCGCTTTGCCAAGCTAGACAAGACAAGCGTTTTAGCCTCCTCTCCACGCCCCGATCATTTTGAAGTTACACTGTATAACAGAAGGGCTGCAGCCTGTGTCATACAATATGCCCCATTTAGAGCCGAACCAGAGCTGCCGTTCCCCAGAGTGCACGGCGTTTAAATCCAGAGGCTTGGTTTGGCCTATTATACAGATAGGAGACAGCTTTGAAATCTGGATTTGACCTTCATCTGAGTTTGATTGGGCTGGGGCTGGCGGGTTGGTTTTGGCCCATCTCCATTGTCAATAATTGCATATTGCCTGGTGCATCCCCTAAGCCAGCCTGCACCTGCTGGACTGATAAGGCTACGCAAAGCAACTGTCCTTGCTAGCACCGGTGATGTGTCAGGCTGCCATATGTAAGGGGTGGATGGGCAGGGCCAGCTCTCCAGTGACAGGGTTAGAGCCATCTCTGGGCATTGTTCTGGGACGTTACTGAAGCAGGGTAAACATCCCTGCCATGCAGCTGGAGGAAACGAAGCTGCGGAGGCCAAAAGCCCTTCAGTCTCGCTACAGGAGGATCTGGGAATCCTTCGGTGACTGCGGGTTCCCAGCCCAGCAGCAGAGCTGTCTGAGAGGTAACAGCAAGGGGGAGGAAAAGGCGGGGAGAACTGATGCAGCAAAGAGCTACCCGGTTTCAGGGAGGAGCTCCCAGACACCTTAGGGGAAATCTTTTAGGGTTCACCAGCCATTTCCATCTTCCCCTCCATGCTAGGCATTCTGTGTGGCCCCCTCCCTCCATACTATGGTCCCTCATTCTCCTCCCATGCCAGGGGCTTTCGGCACATTCCCGTTCCCTCTCCCTCCACCACCATTATTATTTGCCTTGGAGGAAAGTCCTTCAGGGTGTCAGCATGCTAAATTCTATTGGCAGGGCATACAGAAAAGAGATAAGGGGATTGTTATGCTGGAAGGCATAAACAGGTGCCACCAGCCAGTTGTTTGATGCATAGACACTTGCTTGAAGCTGTGGCTGTGTTAAATAGATGGCAGAGGATTCATGTTCCTCCCGCCCCAGTTTTCCTCCTTTCGGTTTTCCAATTTCCCCCCCAGATCAATAGGGTTCTGGCCACCGACACCTAGAACATTCCCGGAAATTTTGGAACTGATCAGATGTGGCATTCAAAAGTTATCGTGTTACAGACAGACCGAGGAATGTCGAGCGTAAAGCCTCTGCAAGCTCAGTCCTGAAGCCCACACTTCCTAACCCGGCCCCTCATTCTGAGCACCGCCGTTTCCGGGTGTCCCGTTGTAGAAACTGTGGTCCTGAGTTTCAGAGAGGCTAAACTCCCCAAACTCCAGGCTTCTAAAACTGGGCACCCCAAACTAGTGGCCACTTTGGAAAATTTGGGCTCAAGGTCTCACTGTGAGTCAGCGGTAGGGTTGATAATAGAACCCAAGAGTACTGGTAGCATGGGCATGAATCCATGCACCTATGGTGGGTCTATATTATAAGTACATATTTATGCCGTACTGCTTTCCTGTATATACAGGCCCGGGACCTGCTGTGGTCCTTATTCAGGTGCTTGAACAGCAAGGTGTTGGGCAAGGGATAGCTCAGTGGTTTGCGCATTGGCCTGTTAAACCCAGGGTTGTGAGTTCAATCCTTGAAGGGGCCACTTAGGGATCTGGGGCAAAAATCTCTCTGGGGATTAGTCCTGCTTTGAGCAGGGGGTTGGAGTAGATGACCTCCTGGGGTCCCTTCCAAACCTGCTATTCTGTGATTCTAGAAATTCCATAGAGAGACAGACAGGTACTCTTCCATTGACTTCAACAGGAGTTTGCCTTCAGGATACAGGCAGTCGAAACTGTCCCTGGTGTATTATGTGACTACAGTGTATGCCCTATAATCTCACCTGGATGTCAATGGGTATTTTAAACAAAGATCAAGAGCAAACTCTAGTCTGACTCAGTTGCTTATGCCACCTTCTCCCTGGCAGTCCCCCTTTCACATGGGGTGTAGCTGTTTGCTTTGTGTTTCCATGCTGTTTGTCTGGGCAGATCAGCTGCTTTCCTGAACCAGAAGCTCCTCGGAATGGGATGTGCTAGTGGCGGCTGTGATGACGATGATAAATAACTGGTGAAGATGCACAATAGGCCATCTTACACAAGAGAGAATAAACTATCCAGGGGAGAAACAGGAAGCCACCAATGGCTGGGATAGAAAGAAAGGACTGAATGATGCATCTAAAATTAGACTGGTCAAATCTGTCCCTCTATCCAGATGTTTATGCACCCATTGAAGTCAAAGACAACATTCCCATTGATTTGAATGATAAAGAGCCAGACTCATCACCAAGGTATCTCAAGGTGTCTACACTGCAGTGTAAGCCCAGGGTTAGTAGATCTCGAGTTAGCAAACCCTGGGTTTGTTAACCCAGGACTGGAGCGTCTACACTCATTTGTAACCCCAGGTTAGGAATTGTTGAACCCTGGGTCCCAGCCTGGGGCTCCAGCATCTGCATTGCATTATGCAGGCCCATGTCCAGCCACCCATCTCCCGGACTTCCTAGCACCCTCCCAAAAGGTGGCCACTCTGGCCTTTTGTTCATGGTGCAGTTTGGGAAAACTTGACTATCCACCAAACTTGACTGTCCAGAGGACAAAAAAAGTCAGCCCATGGGATTGTGAGATACTTTTGGAGGACTCCCAGAGCATGAGTCTATACTACAGTGCAATAGGGATTGAACCCTGGGTCCTGGCTTGATTCAGGCTTGGACCCTCCACCCCCCTGGGGTCTTGGTACCCTGGGTCCAAGCCCTGAGATTTGGGTGTAGACGGAAGGGGGATTAGGGTTGAGCCTGAGTTCAAACCCTGGGCCTACATTGCTATGTAGACATATCCTGAGAGCCACAGGACAATACTCTGGAGAAAAGACTCTATAGGACTCTAGGGGATGGACCAGATGGAGCCTGATATAGACCACATGCCTCCCACCCTATGATCTCGCTTGTGTGTAAGAAACTTGCTACCCAATGACTGTTAACTCTTTGCAGGCTGTTTGCTGTGGTTAAGTCCCCAGTTAGTCTGCATTGCATGGGTAAGTGAATGTCATGCTAGGGAAACATGCTTAACAGCTCTGGTGGAAACTGTCATCCTCTCACTAGTCACAGCATAGGTACAACGCAGGCCGCAGCAGTGCAGGCTTTGCCCACGCCACGGCACTCCCTGCTAGTGCGCATCAACCACAGAGCCCTTTCAGTTCTTGGCCTACAATACCCAGCTGTGCGGGATTATATGCTCCAGCAAAGATCTGCTCCCCATGCACTGAGGGACGGCCCTGCGCCCCCTACACCAGCGTATGGTCCTGTGCCCCCTGCACTGGGGTGTGGAACCCTGATTAGATCTGGGACCCGCTCTCCATGCTGTGCTGGGCGCATTGCACAGTTTTCACCTCCTGGCTCGCTGCCATTGTCGGCCTGCCTTGGCGTTCTCAACATTTCAGTGTGTGGCTGTATAAATGCCAAGACACAAACAAGCAATTCCTCAGCCTCTTATATAATGAGCTGGCTGGGAGTCTGGTCAGGGAAGGTCCGGCAAGGCTGGGGGGAAAGGGGAAAGGGGGATAAGGAAAAAGTGGCCTAGAAGCACAAAGCGATAGAGGTGGATGGCAAAGCTTTTGTAATACAGCTTTATGGCTCCATGCTTCCCTGCTGACGAGTCCGGAGCTCAGAGATCCCTGTCCTGCTGCCCACCCCAGTGAGCCCAGAGGCGAGGGGGGAATCCTAGCCCCACTGAAGTCCACGGCAAAACTCCCATTGGCTTCAGTAGGCTCTGGATTTTACCCCATGTTCCCCCTCCCTCATGCTGTGCCCTGGGCTCCGAGCCCCCTGGGAAGCAGGGCTCCACAGCTCCCCTGGTTACGTGCTGATTTGAGGACTCAAGTTTTACCCCGCTGAGTCCTGTATTTCCCCACCATTCATCCACTATTTCCCCCTCTGCCGAGCAGAGCCGGGAGACATTTTTCAGATGAAACTTTTTCTGCTGAACGATGCAAATTCGGGTCAAGAATCGGGGTTGAATCCGCCAAATTATTTCAGTCAGAAAAAAAAAAAACCCGCCCCAAACCAAAATGGGAACGGTTTGTTTCCACCGTTTCCAAATGCAACATTTTGAATTTTTTATTGGCAACAACTTTTCATTTCAAATTTGACTTCGGTTTCATTAAAACAAAAAAAAGTTTAAAAAAGAAATAACCCTCCAAAATGAAATGAAACATGTCGTTTCAGGTCAAACGAACCACATTTTTTGACCCTTTCAGTGTGCCAAAAAACCCGGATTTTTTTCACATTGGATCAACCTAAAACTAACATTTTTTTGTTTAGTTTAGTTTTTACTTCAGCCACTGAGCCAAAAAATAAGTTCTGCTGGTGCGTCCTTGGTTCAGGAGAAGAGGTAGAGAAGACAGGGACTCTTGAAGCTGCAGGGGAATGAGTAACAGCAGCCAGATAAGATAGAGGGCTCTGAGATGTGTCATAGCCTGGGGCAGATGGGAGCCTACACCCCTCCAGATGTTGGAATACAACTGTGGGACACATGCAACGTTAAGAGCTGGAGCTCAGGGGCGTCTGCAGTGAAATAAGCCCCATTGTCTCTGACCTCAGCTTCATGACTCAGAATTCCTGATGCAAATAGTTTACTGTAATAGGAAAAAGTCCCTTGTGTGGGGCGCAGGCTGAGTGGAGTCAGCAGTGAGGGGGTAGTTATGGGGCTGGTAATGATGTATATTCCAAAATGAAAAGGCGGGAAAGAGGCTCACTTGCATTCCTGCTGTCAAGGGGGAGGCTTGAAAAGTAGGGGCTGTGCCATCCTTCCAAACACCCGCCCCCTCACGCTGCCAAGGTCAGTGGGTTATCTGCCTCCCACACATGCCAGGAAAGCAACTTCTCTGTCTTAAGGTCCCAATCTAGCAGCTGGATCCACACGGGAGCCATGGTCAATGCACCGAGATCCAGCTATGGCATTGGGGCCTCTGGGCAAATCTGCAATTTTGCTTGTCTATTTTTTTACGCCACTCAGCTTTGGACTGCAGGAGCTGCTCACTCCTGGGGAAGCAGCCAAATCCAGAGGGATTGTGTAAAACCAGGTAAGTTACACTCATAATCAGATTCCCTTAATCCTACTTCCACCTACTTCCTGATGAGTAAGAGTGTAATATAACTGCTGAAGAGCCAGAGGAGGTATAAGGTTAAGCAGGATGGGAGCTACTTTACCTTGCACCTGGTCACACCTTTTTGTAGTTGCTTTTCTTACACCTACTTCACTTTCTTTATATTCCGCTAGACTCTGGGCCACGTTCAGAGGGATTGTGTAATAAAGGAGTGTAAATGAAGGCCTGTTCTACACCTAAAACATAGGTCGACCTACATTTGTCACTGAGGGCTGTGAAAAATTCACCCCCCCTGTGCGACTCAATTAAGCTGACCTCAACCCCAGTGCAGACAACGCTAGGCTGACGCGGCAGGATAGAACCCTCAGTCTACACATCCTCCCCACTCCGAGACACTTAGTTAAATCAGACCGCCTCCTTCTCTGCCGTTGTCACTGTATTGGAGAATTCTTCTGTTGACCAAGCTACCTGCCTTTTGAGGGGGTGTATGTCCCACCGCAAAGAAGAACTCCTTCTGTGCCTGTAGCAAGTGTTTA